>NC_081263.1:11822494-12164992 GCF_030490865.1 Poecile atricapillus
AGCATGAATGAAAAAATGACTAATTCTAAAAACTTTTAGAAATCTCTTGGGTTTTTTAGGGGTAGAAGGAAGAATAAACACCTATGAGAAGTTTAACTCCAGCTAGCATATCTGAAAGGCATTTTCTCCCCAAATACATCAAGTTCAGTACAACAAATCACAGACACTTCTTCCACTGCCTCACTCTGTGTTCCTTCTCAGAAACTGCAGAATCCTGATTTGGAAGCTAAGGTTCTACAAGGTACATTTCACAAAAAAAAAAAAAAAAACAAAAAAAACCCAACAAACAAAAACAAAACAAGCCCCCAAAACCAAAACAAATTAGTATAAACCATTTAGGTTAATCAATGAAAAACACAGAGTTGTCTCAACCTCTCCAGCTTGTGAAACTTTGGGAAGCACAGTTTGTCAGAAAGGAAAAGCCAGAAACATTCAGCACTTCAGACACACATGAACCTACAGCAGGTTTTTCACCTCTGTTTTGCAGATATAAAGGAGAACTGTCAGTGCATGGATGTACCCCAGAGGTGCTGGAGTCTGAGGCACAGAGAGTGTGCTCTTGTCTCTGATACCTGGCTCTGACATCCAAGAAAACACTGAATTTCATAGAACACCATGAAAACAACTGTTAAATAGAAAAGCTAAAAGTGTGAGTGTGTAGATTAGAGAGTTTTCTTAAGTCACTGGGTGAAAAAGTTAGTTTAGAGTTTACACTAGTTTAGAAAATAGAAAACAAGATGGAGGATTTAGGGTGTTGCCTCTTTTCCTTCTTCTTTCTTCCTCATCTTCTTCTTCTAGGGGTTTTTGGGTAGCAGTAGGTGATTAGAGAATGTCACAGTGCAGCACACAGCTGTTGGGTCGTTGGGTCACTAATTTACCTGTCTAGAGTTAATTGGGTGAGAAAAAGTATAAAGATAAAAAAGCTGAGTATTTTGGGACCATTTTGTGCTATTCAAGCCAAATGGAGCCTGGCAATGGTGGGTTGAACTTGAGCAGAAAGTCTGGGGAAGACCTGCCAATCCTTTTGATAATATATATTAATAAACATGAGAAACAAGAAGCTAAAGAGGCTTTTGGAGTATCCTTCCTGAAACAGAACTGAGATAAAGGAAATTCCCCTTTGAGAGAGAATCCCATAGGGGCTCAGCCCAGAGGAGACTGAAACCCACAGCAACACAGAGGTACAGAGTAGAGAGAAGTAGGAAAAAATTCTCCATCACTAGGGTAGCCAGGCATGGGAATGGGCTGCCCAAAAAGTGGGGGAATCACCATCGCCCCTGCAAGCTTTCCAAAAATCCTGTGGATGTGGCACTAAGGATGGGGATTAGTTGAAAGTGGTGGTGCTGCTGTGTTGACACAGTTGGAGACTTAATGATCTTTAAAGGTCATTTCCAACCTCAGCAATTCTGTGATTGGAACTTCTCTAGAAAGTGCAAGAGGCCTAAAACATTAGGAATTACTTTAAAAGTAAACCAGTTCTGTTAAAATTTATGATGATGCACATTAGCTCAGAGTAAACCATAAATTGTTCCCTTTTTCTCATGAGCTGTATCCAGGGGATTTGAGCCCACATAAAGAAAGCAGCTGAGCATTGGCAGGAGGTGGAAACCTTTCTTCTTCCTGCACAGCAGAGCAGCAGCCCCTGCAATGTGCCAATGAATTGTGACTGAGGAGTCACATCCATTATGCACTCATCCAGGAAAACATGGAAGTTTTCAAGTAAACTACATGGAAAACTTGCAAATTCTACAGCTCCCCATTCTTAATGGATTGCTCATGAAGCTTATCTAATAAAATCTACAGAGAAATTTATAAGCTAACATAATGATAGCAAATATTTTTTTGTTAGGAATTTACTGCAGTGTTACAGCCAAGTATAAACTTTATCAGTTATTTGGAAAATATAGAGTGCCATAAAATAAAAGTAATTAGAATTAATGCATCTTCACTCTTCCCCCCCCAAAAAAAAATATCACTTAATTCCTTTTTAAGACATAGCCATTCATCAGAGTTCATTAAGGCCATATTTTCCTCTCTGGGCTGTGTCATTAACAGTCATTAGCAGGAGAGGCAGGAGCCCAGCAGAGCTTTATCAGCTTGGGAAACAGGACCAACCTCCTCAGGCCAGTGTGGTGTTGGGGACAAAGGACCTGGAGGAAACAAAACCCCACTCACCCATTCCTTCACTATTTAATTCAATTTTCCCTCCTCCTTTGACGGTCCCACCCCATGGCACAGCCCATCTAAAGGTGCTTAGGTGAACAATTAACATTTGTAGACACCCTCAAGACTTGCACAAGGGTGCAAGGCTTCCCCCCTACATTTCCCACATGATGGTTCTTCATCTTCCCTACTCAGGAGCCTGAAACCTTCCATAAAGTTCACCAAACCCCCAGGTCCTGCCATTTCAGTGGCCAACTCATTGGGCCTCTTGGACCAAACCAGACCCAAAGCCTGGGGGATGGAGGCAGGGACTGCTCACATTTCTCTTCTCCCATTATTTTCTCCTACAGGCTGCAATCTGGGTTTGTCATAGCACCATCAGCAGATGTAAAATATCCCACAGCAAGGGCTTGCCTTCTGTGCAAGCCTGTATTCCCCACTGAACTCCTGTAGCTACCCAAAATTCAGCTTTTAGAAATAAAACTCAATAGCTGACAGCTGGCCAGTGTCACAGAATCCCAGAAAGGTTTGGGTTGGAAGGAAACTTAAAGCTCCTCTCGTTCCACCCCTGCCATGGCAGGGACACCTTCCATCATCCCTGGTTGCTCCAAATGGATGTCCCATCCAACCTGGCCTTGGACACTTCCAGAGACCCAGGGGCAGCCACAGCTGCTCTGTGCCAGGGCCTGCCCACCCTCACAGGGAACAATTCCTTCCCAATATTCAATCTAAACCAAATCTCTTTCAGTTTGAAGCCATTCCCCCTCGTCCTGTCCCTCCAGAGCCCTCCCCAGCTCTCTTGGAGCCCCCTTGGACACCAGAGGGGCTCTGAGGTCTTCTGGAGCCTTCTCTTCTTCAGTCTGAGTAACTCCAGGCCTCACAGGAGAGGTGTTCCAGTCCTTGGAGCATCTCTGTGAGTCCAGAGCCTCCCTTCCCGTGGCACATCAATGAGCAGAGGTGGCCACCAGATACACAAACCCTCCAGTGGCCCACTTGCAGTATTTTAAGACTTGATAAGGCTGCTGAGAGCTCCCTATTTCAGACAAGTGTCATGTGAACCAGTCTGTCTTTGCAGCTTCCTAAACAATCACATAAAGTGCCTTTGCTTCGGTAAGTGCTTGTAAAGCAATCAGGAACTGATATGATAACCAAATGTTTCTCTAATAGTAATTATGATTCTTTGAAAAAACACTCCTCTAACACTAATTTATTTTCCACTTGAAAGCCAATCTTGCTAGTTATTAGATATTCTCCTTCCTATCACAATCAGTAAATTATTAAAGAGCTGACCAGGCTTTGTTTTAAAATTATTCTCTTATGAAGCTCCCTGATATATTTACCCTGAATACTGAATGATTTTAAGGCCTCTAAGGACCCATGAATGATTTCTATTTACTACCTTTAGCAAAAAGCCTGTGTAATTAGCAGCAGGAATTTCACTTGAATCACAGCTACTGGTGATATTTCCAGCTCACTTACACAGAGTGTCTTGAAAAAAATAATAATTAAAAAAAGGAAAAAACAAAAAGAAAGAAGAAAAAAATCTAAACAATCAACAACACAAAGCTCTAAGCTTTTGATGGGAGAAAGCATTTTAGCCTGGGAAGTTTCTAAGTGGCTGTGCACTCAAAGATGTGTGAAGAATCAGTCCCCTACTGGGAACCTGGCAAGGCTCTCTGTGCCCAAACTCATCAGCTTTACCACCTAATAGAAAATAACATTTGAGAGATTTCTCTGAAAAGCACCTCACCTCATTTCCAGCCCTCCTGCTATGGCAATGTGTGGCTGTCACACTCAAACCAAGTGCACAAATTCTCCTGATTATCTACACCACTTATAGGCACACCTAAATGTTTTAAAGCTTCTTTTTCAGCTGCCTTTTTTTTTTTTTTACATATTTAAGTACTTTGTGATAACTGTGCTGAGCAGAGCAGTGTCATTATCTTCATTTTACAGACAGGAAAACAGACAGAAGGGTCAAGTTCTGCCAACACACTGAAGAGGTGCAGAGCAGAACCAGTTTTAGAACTAAAACATGTAATTAATATCATGTTATCGGTATCCTTATGGCTCACAGCAGTCAAACAAAACCCATGGGTGGGAAACTTAGTGAATAATTACATTTTCCTTCCAAAAGTCCAGCTTTTAGTACAAATATATGGAAAGGTTTCAAGTATTTGTTGAAAGCAGATTCAGATCCCCAGGTTCTCGATTCACCTGATACAGCAGTGGGTTTGTTGTATCCTGCCACCTCCCAAGAGCAGCTTATTCCAGAGCTGGATGCACAGCCTGGCTTCAAACCCCCCAGTCTGCAGTGCCAAAATTGGCCTTCCATTAGCCCTGAGCAAGAATTGCATTAAAGCAATGCAATTGGTGAAATAATGCAGTTTCAGGTTATCTGCTGAAATGGCCATGGCCAGCTGAAACAGCTCACCAAACAAAACCCATAAACACTCCACAAAAGTCACATAAAGGAGCTAAATGGAGGCAGGAGTTCCAAAATGCATGTAGAAAATGGTGTTTGCACAAAGATTTGAGAATTTATTCAGTGTTTGTTGCACTTCTTAGATTCCTGTAAGTAACCAATGCTGTTGTTTGAAACCACCAAGTTCTAAGCCCAGGAAGCTGACACAGCATTGCCACCAGCTTGGGTGGATTCAGGGCTGAATTCAAACTGGGCACCTAAACAGGAAACAGCATCCTCAGCTAAGATTTCACATCACCTTTAATTTTTAAAAAAATAACAGTCTACCACCAAATCTCCAGCCAGCCCTCATACATTAAAAATCAATGTGAGACACCATTGTACTAAAATCAAGATCACAAAAACCTACCCCAAAAAACCCCCACAAACCCAGTCTACACCATACCAACAAATCCCACCTTGGTATGCTTTAAGTCTCAAATCATAGTTTAGATTTTTATAGGGTTAGGGAATTTAAGGGGGATTTTTTTTGTTGTTTTAAAATCAAAATAACATATATCCAATTCATCTTGGTATAGCACCACCAAATTCTGCTTCACCAGAAGAAAAAATATTGGTCCAGAAATTCTCAGGCTGAGAATTCTAGTTCAATACTCAATGTTTTTGTAGCTGCAGTAATTGGTCTCTGCTAGAGCCAGCAATAAACCTGTTCAGTGTACAGTACAAGCAGTATCTTAACAAGAGAAATTGTAAAAGCAAAACTTCCAAAATCTATGTCATCAGGGAAATCTCACATGGGAAGGGTTTACTAATTGCAAGACATTTTCAAGTGGCTTCCAGTTAGGAAGTGTTTCACCTCAGCCTTGTACTTGGGCCAGGACTGGATTTCCCCTCCCTTAGCCCTCCAAGCAGCCCTGCACTGGGGAAATGGGGATAAAAATAAAATGCAGGTTATGGTACAGCACTTTCATGTACATGACACCCCCCTTGCATTCCCTCATAGCCTCCCCAGAGCACTGGGTACTGTTATTGAGGGTTCTCTTACATGACAGGTGAACTAATTTCAGCCTTAAAGCTTAGGCAAGGCAAAGATTAAATCTCACTGTCCATGTCATACAGCAACAACACAGCTCATACAAGGCAGAAGTCTCCAGCTCTGCCTCCCTCTGCAGATAAACAGACAAGATTTCCTCTGAACTTGAGGGCACAACTGTAGCAAAGTTTATAAAAATCCAGTTCACTCAGCAAGAACAGCAAATTAAGCACTCCCAGTGATCACAAGCTGGTGCAACCTGAGCTCTCTGCAATATCTACCACCTTTCCCCCTCCAAACCCTAAATAACCATGTCCCTGAAACAAGAAGCACACAGCATCAGGCCTGGAACACAATCCAGCTCTGTCTGGCACACATCTTGTGCTCCATGGTGTTGGCTGATACACAATTCCACTTCAGCACCAAAACCCAACAATTTCTGCGAGTGGATTGTTACAATTTTGTTAGAAGTACCAAAGGCAGTTTCTCCTACAAAGTCAAGAGCACTTACATATATATTCATGACACTTAGAAAAAAGAAATCAGGCTGGGAGTTTCAAGAGACTCAAAGGTAGCATTAAACTTCCAATAAATCCCAGTGAATTTAAAATTAATTCCCTCAGGTGACACTAGGAAAAAAAAACATAATTAGAAGTTGATTTGCTGTAAAATAAGCATCAGATTTCATTGGCTAAATCACAGGTGGCTCACAGGCAATAGGTCAGTCACAGACTGCAGCAAAGCTCAGGAGTCTGAGGAGGTTTATCCTTATCACTTCTGATGGGGTTAACGTGGAGCCAGCATTCCTCACAGATGGAAAACTGAGATTATTACAAACTAATAGAGGCCAGTCAATGGACACAGGACTGTAAAGTGGAGAGTAATTGATAGAACAATCAAAAGGCACCAGGGAAAACCCACAGCAGAAGGGCTAAGTATGACAAAGAGTTGTTGTTTTAAAGTGTAATGAGATTTTTATCATTGGCAGGGGCCCATTGCTGCAGAAGAAGGGCAAAATTATTAATAATGACAGAAAAGTTCAATAAATATTTCTGGTTTGCATTTTGAGGAAAGAAGGAGGATATACTTGTATCACTTGAGAAAGACAAAGTACTTCATGCTGCAGCTGCAATCAAGAGCAACTCAAAGGATAACAACAGGAACTCGCTGAAAGCACCCTGGGACATGGTTGACATGCTGCTGCTAATTTTAATACATCTCTGAAGACTGATAATATCATACCAATATCCATGTAAGGCAAGGGAAGTGACTCAGCTTCACAAAAGCTGGGCTAAATCTTAGGCAAAAAAGGAAAAAAATGGTGTCCAGCTCTGTAACAGAGGGAAAATGATGGGACAGGAATTTATAGAAGGTTGGGTTGATATCCCTTCATCAAGATGACCTTGACAGATGTGAGGTTTGAGTGCTTTAAGGTGCTTGATTTAATAATGCACACAATTCCCTAATAGATACTGCAAGCTATAAGGAAATTAAAACAGAGTAAGGAATAGGGAGCTGATTGCTCCACAGGGGTTGTCAGGAGCTGTGATCAGAGTTTTGTCATGAGCTCTCCAGCAAGGAGCAGCTGAGTGTGGCAGAGATCTCCTCTTTATCAGCAGGCTGGGGTGAAGCTCAGCACCTCAGCTACAAGTGTTTGGTGAGCTGGGAGATGCTGCTCAGGAGGGTCTGTCCCACCCAGCAGCCTGCAGAGCTTCACAGGGACACATCCACTCCCACAGCAGGAATTTCAGTGCAATCCCAGGCAGGGCTGCTCCAGAAAGGACAGGAGAATTCCTGGAATGGGAAATTTTGGTGAGAAGTCAGGAGGGATTAATGGTTCATACTCTCAGTAACAATGCCAGTAATGAAGCACAAAACCAGTAATAAAAGCACTAATTACCTGTGCAATTTTAAGGCTTTCCTGGATTTATGAGACAGGAACAGGAGCTCTTCCCACCACTGGATATGACAGATCCCAGCACGTTTAAAACCAATATTCACGTTTACTGACAATATTGAAAAAACACAATAAAAAGAAGATGCTATGGAAAGCATCAGAATATTTGTTTTAGGGCCAGAAAATGTCTCACAACAGAGAGTAGGCAAGAGATCACTGGTTATTTTATCAAAAAGATTGAAAGGGACTTGATTACAAGTGTGTCCTTGGGGATAAGATACCAGCTCCTAAAGAGCTTCTTAATGTAATAGAGAGCAACATAACAAGGAGCAATGTCTGCAAGGCTAAATCAGACAAGTTGAAAATCTTGGCAAGTTCTCTCCTCTGCCCAACCACAATGAGGGGGGAAAAAAATGAAGCAAACCACAAAACCTCAGCATCATTATTTCCACCACCACCACTCTTAATAAAAAAGTTACACCACTTGAAGCAGTGAAATAATCATTGGGGATGCTGAAGACCAAACTCACATGGCTGAGCTCTTGAATATGGCATATTGCTGAATTTATAAAGATACCTGTCTGCTGAAACAGTGCCACAAAAATGACAAGTATCACCTTGATTAACAAAAGACAGTTCCAGAAAAGCTTCTCTTAAGAAGCTAAACAGGATCTTTTAGCTCTGTATATGGGTTTATTCTATTCCCTGCCACAGTTTGTAAACAAACACTTCTTTGTCTTCCTTTGCCCAGCATGCAGCTTTTTCAGAAGCAAAAAAAGGAGCCCATGATGTTTCCACACCTTCCTGAGGATGTATTTATAGAGGAAATAGCAACCCAGTGGGAGGAAAAGGCAGGTGAGGAAGGTGAGAAAAGGCAAGCAGAAGATAAGAGCTCACTCCTCAGTGCTCACCTGGCTCACTGCAGCCCCTCACCCATCTCCCCCAAAACCAGCTCAGCTTTCTGGGAGCTGAGGATCTGTCCTGAAGGTTTCACCTGAGCCCATGGAGAGGATGTTAGCTCACTTAGGTCTGTCACATCTTCCAGGCAGGTCTTGTTTAATTTTACAGGGTATTTTGTGTCTTTCATAGCATCTTTCATCTGAAAGACTCAAGATAAATTGCAAGCCCTGAATAAGCACAGACACAGCTATTCATGTACCTTTGTTCTCCAAATTCCCTCTATTCAAACCGGCTCTGAGGAAAGAGATTGCAATTCTGTGAGCACATTTTGGTAGGATACAAGCTACCCCCACCAGAACTGAGCCTTGGCCAATCATTCCTTCCTCTGCCTCAGCCTTCAGCTGGGATGCTGTGCACAGCTCCAGGCAGGAGCAAGTCATCAGTGTCAGCAACATCCTACTGCTTGCATTGCTGGAGAAAGCTCCCAGAATGCCAGCCCTGACCTGCACAGACTTTATTCATTCCTAAAACTCTCTAAAAACAGTGTGAAAGTACCTGAGCCTGCACCTGTATGGCCCCTGCCTTCAACAGAGCTGGGATCATCAGTGAGGAACAATTTGGTTTGCAACAGCTTTGCAGAGCTCTGCAGATCCAAAGAGTATTTCAGCTGCATCTCTAAAACACGGTTTAACATGCCTCTTACCACAGGCACTGCTGCTGCAAGAGGTTACAGGATTTATAAGTTAAAATAAATGGCAAATTAGTGACAAATATGAGAACAGTCCCTGTGGCAGCTCAGCTACTTAGACTTGAATATGATTCACTTCAGTGCACAGTCAAGAAAAAAAAAAAAATAGTATTTCTGAATTCTTTTTAGAACTGCATAAAAATCCACTACTCTTTCAACAGCTCTCACCTCACCGGGAGTGCAAGAAGTTCTGCTTGCCATTAGTCATTTAAGCCACCCAAATTAAGAGTAATTGACTTAGAAAAGCCAATTTACATTTCCAATTGCTCTCGGAAGCAAATTTACACCTTGGTCAGTACTTGACTGGTGCCATTTCCTCTGAAAATTTCCATTTCAGACTCTCTCACCACTCCCTGCACCCCGAGCAAAGGTGCTGTGGATGAGAGCACTCATTTCAAACCTTCAGCCAGAGTTGTTCCTCAGGTCAGCAAGTTGAGGGACACTCCTTTAAAACAGCTTTTCTTGTCCTGAGACTTGCAAGGCGTTCTGTAAACTATTGAGTTAGAGGAGGATAAAACAGGGAATTATTCTCAGATAAAGCCCAGCCACCCTAACTTTTGCTGAACTGGCACTTGAGACGAGGCTAATGGGACTGAATCCTCAGTGATGGATTGACACAGCAAGAGCAAAGAGGATCCTTCCAGAGCCAGTTCCATCTGGAAAACCCAGGAATGGGCACTGCTCACAGCTTGCTGCTCCTGTGCCAACAAAGAAACAGTCAGCAAGGCCAGGATTCGGGGGTACAACAGTGAAATGGCAATGCTGGAGTGATTCCAGGCAGAGAAAACTCTGGAATGTGGACAGGACTGGGCTCCACCAGAGCTGCTGTATCTCTAATTATTCTCCCCATATAAAAAGCAGCAAGATAAGTCATTGTTAAACTGGCAGAGCTTATAAAAAGCAAAAGTACATTAAAATATAAATTATAAGGACAATGAAAATATATCGTGCATGGTACACGGAATCATTCAGCATCTGTAAAAAAATCATCTAAATAAGCATCAGGAACACTGAAGAGCTACAATTCAATGTAATCCATAAAGAGACATTAAGTTAGTTGTGCTTACAGTCTGTGAAGAAAGCAGTTAAGATTCCCAGGCTCTTTTGCAGCATAAACAGTGCTACCCCATAGACTTATTTTTGCCTGGGAAAAAAAAAATCTATAGTTTCTTTCCTCACCAATGAAGGAAGCATAAAAGAAAATGGTCAAACAGTTAATCTATTAAAGAGGCATCTAAATACTTGAAACAGATAAATCTGACAAGTATGAGTTTTTTTAAAAATGGTTAGAGGGAAATAAGCCTCAGTTTGAGAAAAAAAAAAGTCATTAGGAACTGTTGATATTTTAAGGCATTAGATTTATGCAAGAAAATTAAAAGGAAAAACTGAAGGCTGCCTTAAAGCAATGAAGGAGGAAGCGTGGAGCAGGCTGTCACTGAGGCTTTCAAGTCCCTTTTATCCCAGATACAGCACAAACACAGCCAGGCAGCTGCTGGCTGTGGGACAGGGGTGGAGACATCATCCCCCACAAATCTGAAGGGCTCAAACACAGCTACTCCCCTCCCCATTCTGCCACTTAATTATGTCATTAATGAAACTGATCTATCAATGATACCAGGATATCGTCAGGCAGCTCACACATACAGATTCCCATCTATAAAATTCAGTGTGCAACTCCACATGTTAGAGAACAAAAAGCTGGAGGCAGCTCCTGGATGCAGGATGTGGTGTCCACCACCCTTGGTTCAGATGTGTTAACGGGGACCAGAGCTCTGTGCAAGCTGCCCATCGCTGCCCTGGCTTCAGGCTAAATTACACTTGCAATGGCATTTGCAGTATTAAAGCACTAAAAGGGTACTTACATCTCCTGCTTTAATTTTTGCCTTGCCTAATTTCAGAAGGAGCAGAGGAGAATAATCCAGCAGCACAGTGCAGCCTGCATTAGTCAGGGTCTGGGCAATTAGCATCTTTAAGAAAAATTGCTCGAGGATAACGTATATTTGGAGGCAAAAAAAAATAAAATAAAATTTAAATTATCTAATTTTGATATGCTCAGGATTCAAAGCAAAGCTTCCTGCTGCCTTCAAAGCATCACTGAATGTCAGTAAGAAGAGAAAAGTATCACTCTGTCTCTTACTACGACATTCATTTATTACCATCCATTCACTCATAAATGTCAATGTTGTTTCACCCTCCCATTCCCCCTCATTCCCTTTGCACACCCACTCCAAAAAATATATTTATGGCCTTTCCTAATGAACCTGGTGTGATTTTTCTCCTGCTGGAGACTTAAATAAGGCAGAGTCCTGTAGCATCCTGCAGTGCAAAAGAGAAACACACTCCAGTGTGCATGCATACATTATAGAAAACAGGCTGTGTGTAATACAGAAGTCTTTGTGGGGGTTAGATTTATTCCTATTATGGCATAAAAGCAAAAAATTGCCTTGTTTTTCTAACAGATAGCACCACTTACACCTGGGAATGTAAATCCCCCCCACCATGGAATGACAACTGCACAGGCTCCCCCCAGCTGGCAGTGCCACAATGCCAGAGTCCAGAAACAGAGGAGGGTGGAATAGATCCCAAACTACAGGGCTTGGAAAATGTACTCAATCTCTTCCACTTATTGAATTGTCATAAAGAGCTCTGTCAGCCTGATGACATTCATCAGATCAGCCTGATCTGGCAAATTTATACATTGTCCTTTCCCTTTTCTTCTGCCAGCAGAGGAACGTGGGGAGGCATGGAGAGCAGACACACAGATGGGCACATTTACTCCTGAGCTCCTCTAATCCTACCCACAGTGTCAAGAACAACAGTAATAAAAGGATTGTCATAGAAATCTGAGCATCTTCCAGCGAAGCATCCCCAAAATCTGGTTGTGAACAACAATCCTGCTTTCTAGGAAGGGGAGGAAGACATGAGAATTATGATATATGGTGATAGGGCCAAGATCACACCTTGCTCATCCCTCCTGCTGTTTAGACAGGTTAATTTTGAAGGAATGGCCCATTGATTAGCAGTGCTCTTTTGAAACTGTGACAAATGGCACTAAGATCGTTTTTTAATGGCCTAAGAAGTCAGATAACCTATCCATTGGCAAAGGAGAGCCACTGATGACTTGAAGAGAGTGCAAATCTCCAGGTTTGGCTCCTGAGCACAGCGAGTAGCACAGTAACACAGCCAAGCTGGGCACCAGTGAAATCCTCATCCCTGCTCAAGTCACAAGGGCTCCACTGAAGGATTCAGGGCTTCTCTGTGCCAAATTCCACTTCTTTCCCCAAAATGCTCAGCTTACTACAAGGCAGAACAGCTCCATGGAAAGCAAGCATGAGGGGAGGATCACAGGAGGATAGTGATGTTTTCCCAGCTCATGTTTTCCTCATACATCAGAAAACTCTGCCAATGAAGTAGTAGCTGTATTTCAGCACCCAAGCTGTTCTTTAGCAGGATAGAATGCCTTCAAAAACACTTTGCATGTGCAAAACCCTGCATCAGGCATTTGCAAACAAGCAATATCTTGGTTTTTAGGCCAACTGTGTGGCTTTTTTGGATGCACACTGACCATGGCTTGCCTGGACTGTGGGTACCTGTAAACACCAAACCTTGGTCCATGTACAACCAGTTTTTGAGACAGGAGACATCACTGCTCAAGCCTCTGGGAGATAATGCCCATGTGCACACTCAGTTTGGCTGTAAGGATTTCACACAGAACAGAAAACCCAAGCAAGGGAAAGTTTTTTCAACAAACATGTTTGATAATTGCATACATGGCAGGAGAAGATAAGAAGGGAGCATGAAAGCTGGCTGCAGTTTATCAGGGAGGATGAAGCAGTTTGAAACACTTCCAGTTATGGAAGTTCTACTGTAAGAACTTTGTCATTTCAATTTTTTCTCTACACTTTATGGTGCTCTACATTTCTGTGAATTCTTATCTCTTCAGCCCAATGCCACAGGCTACAGATCTGGAACACAGCCCAGTTCCCACTTTAGTCATCACAGAAGGGGGGGAATGCATCTCATGTCACAGCACAGCTAAGCACTGCCACTTCCATCCCCAGAAGACTCTGCAGGATCTTCTGGCTCACCAAGCAAATGTGAATCTGAGGGGCATCTTCTTCCAGTGCTGCTGCCACTTCTTCCTCCATCATCACTGCTGTTTAATTTGTCTGAGGAGCCTCAGCTGAGGAAAAGGACAGTAGCACAGCAAGCTGCTGGCTGCCAAGCAGAGACAAACAGCTCTGCAGCTGACAAAGGCCAGGGTCTGTCTCTTGCTCCTCCAGAATAATTCACTTCTGGCTGGCTGACAGAAGCCAGTGAGAACCTTGCAGCACAAACCCACAGCTCTCCATAGGATGCAGATGGTAACTCACACCAAGCTGGCTGCCCCCAGCTGTTTGCTGTTTGGTCAGATGGATTCATTTTTAAATAGCACCCTTGGTGGGGCTACAAGTTCAAAACTCCACAGGATCTGCTTGGCACCATTTCCTTTAAAGGCAAAATGCCCCAGTCTCACACTGCTTTAAAGGCTAAAAATCACAACAGCTTCCTCTGGGGGCTTTAAACAAGTCCCCACACATTTCCTGACTCCAGGACTGGCTTGGATTGGTCACACACGGCCTCCCCAAGAGCTGTCAGGCTGCTGTTGTCTCTGTCACCAGCTCCTGATGCATGGAACAAGGAATAAAGAACAAGGATAATTTCTCCAGGGCTTGATAAAGCTCTTGAGATCCAAGTGCTATTTTATTCCTGTAAGGACTTTGCCTGCGCACACCAAGTTTATGAAAAGTTTTTCATCTCTTTGCAGAGTTTGCTGCTTGCTGATTGCCACATTTAACTCATACTACACACAGCTCACCCAGGTCACCCTTCCAGGGGTGCAATCTGCAAGGAGCTAAAGCACCAGCTCGAAATAAAAGTAGCGTGAGACGATATTGAGGGAAAAGAAGCAAAGAACTGAACAAAGTATGTGTCCTTGTAATGCCACAAAATTATAGTCACACTCTTCAGTCTTTGTTTCCTTTTGTATCCATGCTCTTGGGGAGAGTGGAGAGAAAGAAAATAATTGAATAAGTGTCCTTCCTAAGATGCTTCAGCACAACAAAAAGCTGTGCTTTAATGGCTCTGTTCACCCACGTGCAGCCCAGCTATTTCAGACCCTTCAGTCTCTACTGGCACTACACAATGCTGCGGACTCAGGCTCACTCCTGCTGTAAAAGCCCCAGCTCAGGTTGCAGGTTAATGTGAACCTCGCTGCTCTGTAGCTCCTGGAAGGCACCACACAAACCCAAGGAGAGGATCCAGGCTCAGGCAGGTGAGGAACTCTCCTTTCAGTCAATGCAAAGCTAATAATTTTCTTAAGAAGCAATGGCACTTGAAATTTTTCTTGACATTTTCATTTTCTGGTTATGCACAGACAAAGCCACCTCCTTTGGAGCTACAGAAAATGTATTCAGTACATCAGAGCCTATTTTATGTGTGGCATTTTAGCACTGCAGCAATCATTGCACTTAAGGACAAATTATCAAGCAGTTTAATACCCCGTGTGTTCTCCATCCCCCCCTTCCCACAGCCCTCCCAGTGCAGGACCACAGCCAGTGTTTACTGCTTAATGGGTCTCTCTGGGATGTTTATGGATCTCTCAACAACACAAAGTTTTGATTTCATCAACACAGTCCTCCCTTTCCCGTGGCTTGTGCTGTGCCTGCCAGCTCCCTTGGCTCAGTCACCAAACCTCTGCCCTAATTGGAGGCCACTCTTTAATTCCTGCCTGCTTTTCTGCCACTTTGTCCAATTTGTTTCCTTGGGAGGGAACATTTTTGCCCTGTCCTCCGTGAGCAGCATTCCCTCGGTGGCCTGACACAAAGTCTATCACATGATGTATTGGCCTCCAGCTCTGCTCCTCTCTTTATGTGCTTTAATAATTCTATATTAGGGAGAAGTGACAATATAATCCTTGGTCCAATTTTATCCATGGCCATATTTGAAATTCAGTAAGGGTTTTTAAAGCTTGTCCAGCATTTTAAAGACAAAAACACAACACTTGCTCTTAATAGCAGCTGTACAAGCCAATTTGTGGCAGATTGACATAGAACAAAATGAAGTAAAATCAGATTATTAGTCAGGTGCTGGCTTGTCAGGAAGTTTTGTGGGGCTTTTGATTTGTGGTTTTTTTTTTTTTTAATGATGATTATCACCTCACACAATACTTGCAAAAGGGAGACACTTCAGAAAACCAGTCCTACCTCCATGATAAACCTCGAGATTCTTGAATGACCTTTCCTTAACCAATTAATCACCCCATTATGGGCAGCTATGCAACACAAGCAGCCAGACCTGCTGAGAACCTGGCTTCCAGCCTCCACAGTTTTCTAGTTCTTTAAACACAGCCACAGTAGCTGAACATGAAATCCCACCTGCAGCCACAGATCCAGGTACATTAACAGCAACACCACATCCTTCAAGATGCCAAACAAGCACAAAGAGAAGCTAAAGCTTTTTTCCCCTGTTCCTAGGATGTTCCACCCCATTCTCAGGACAAATACCTTTATGCAACGTATATTCAGTCAAATTTACAGGTAATTCAATAGCAGCACAGTTTTGAATGCCAAAAGTTAAGGTAGGATGTGTTCCTTAGGTGGATTATTCACCACCACTGCCTACACAGACAGAATTTGTCCTCCCTGATGTGTTAATGCAGGTAAGTGATCAAGGTCTCTTCTATAATTTGTGCCATTTCTATACTGGTCCCATTTGGCTCTTATGGGTCAGTTTTCCATGAGGATATTGTCCACCAAGGAATAGATCCCTCTCCATTCTCCCCTCAAATCAAGTATGTACCACAAACTGCAGCACTTGGTGCTACTTAGATCCCTGAAACAAGGGTCATAAGCTTTTAAATGCAAACACCACCACCAATTTAAACCCTGTTTTACACTAAAATATGGATCAGCAAGAAAGAATTATCCAATGAATACATTTTACAGGGAAACACGAAACTAAAGAGCTGCAAGAAAAAATAGAAGGTAACACAGACAGAGCTGAGAAATAACTGGTCACAGAGGTGCAAGGCTTAAACAGTCTCATTAATGCTTAATAAAAAATAAATAAGGACAATCAGGACCCCCTTGGTGGCCTGAAGATGTGCACTTCAGAGTGCAGGGAGCACAAGCATCCTAGCAGCAGCTGCTGTAATCTGTGTTACACATCAAAACATTAACTCTGCTCCTGCGCTGCACTTCTCATCAACCTGCAATTTGGAGAGGTGTCCCAGATTTAATACAGGCCTGGGAGATTACTGAGCACATCCTGCCTCATCTGTAATAAAAGGCTGCTATGCCTTGCTTCTCCCTGTAGTGATTATAAAACAGCACATAATCTCTAAGTGTTGAGGCCGAGGATCTGCTCAGTTCTCAATTAGGGGATTTTTTTCAGAATTCTGTAGGGGGAATGTGGAAACTACAGCAGGCTTGTACCAATTCTTTCTTATATAGAAGTGTTCAAGAGATGACTTAAAAAAAAAAACAACAAACCACCGAAGTGTTCAAATAAAAAACACTTTCCCCAAAGCAAAACATCCCATTTTGAGGTTCAGAATTCCTCCTACAGCCAAAATGATCAGCATGAAATGTTCATCCTGCTATACAAAAAGAGGGAAGTTGTGCCAAGTGTATATTTTCCTGAAAAACAGATTTAGACAACACAGTGTCTCTTGCTCCTCCACACACCCAACCAATGCTCCTTCACACAGGGCTTGGATGTGCAGGACAGCAGCTCTGGACACAGATTTAATGTATTTATACAAGTGTATTGTAGTTCAGATCAGGGCACTCCATTCAATTGTAATGGAATAAGGAATGGCACCAAAAGGCCCCTCTTGGAGCAGGCTGGGGGTGGGCAGCATTTAAAACCAAGCCCAGGTATCAATCAGCACCGTGGCTTTGCTTCACTGCTGGGGCACAGTGGAGACATCCCTGGGGAAAGGCCACCTAAAAACTCCTCTCTAACAGCAGCTGGAAAAAGGCTGCACTTAATACACAGCTTAAATTATTATTATTATTATTATTACTGTTATTATTTATTTTTATATTAGTATTATTAAATAATACAGCTTGCCAGCTGCTCTCAGCAACCAGAACAGAATGACCAAGTTGGAAGAGACCTTCAAGATCATCGAGACCAACCCAGTCCTAACACCTCAGCTAACACTGAGTGCCACATCCAGGCTTTTTTTAAACACATCCAGGGATGGGGACTCCACCACCTCCCCAGGAACACCGTTCCAGTGCTTTATCAGCCTTTTTGTAGAAGCTTTCCCAATATATCCAGCCTGTATTTCCCTTGGTGCAGCTTAAGGCTGTGTCCTCTGGTTCTGTCAGTGGTTTCCTGGAGAAAGGGACCAACCCCACCTGTCCACAGCCACCTCTCAGGGATTTGTAGAGAGCGATAAATTCACCCCTGAGTGAATTTATCCCCTTTTCTCCAGGATAAGCAGCCCCAGCTCCCTCAGCTGTTCCTCACAGGGTTTGTGTTCCCAGCCCCTCAGAGGTGCTGGGGCCAGGCAGCTCACAGCTCCCAAAGCACCAGCTCACAGCAATTCCTCCATTTCCCATCCCCCATCTCCACTTGGGGCAAGGACAAACCTTTTGAATCGTTTCCTTCCTCCCATCTCATTCCACAGCACAACACTGCAGCACCCTGCTCCCATCCCAGCCTGCTCCGAGGCCAGCACCGCGTTCTCCCGCTGTCAGCACCAGGGCATATGTGCTCCTCAGCTTCCTCAAGTGCGCTATTCTGAGCCCTGCTAAGAAAAATCTATGACTTTACACCCTGTCTGAGCCTCAGCAGCAATCACTAGCACTCTACATTTTCAAATTTAATCTCATTTCTGATTAAACTTTCCTCTCTGCCATTTGTAATCTCACTTGGCGGTGTGCTTTGTGCAGCTCTGGATAAATATACGCTTTAGAATTAAACTGGTTCAGCAATTTTGACAATGATTTCTTGGAAATTAAGCTGGGACAATTTGTTTGGTTGAAGTGGAATCATTTGAAACATATGACAGAAAGGCTATAAAGTACATTGTAGTGTAGCACACTAATAAATATCAGCAATTCACATCTCATTTATGCCTGGTTGTAGGGGTTAGGAAGAGCACTGTGACAATGTGGCATCCTCTGACCAAATGCAGAAACAACATTTCTGCTTAAAATATAAACTGCAAAGCAAAAGAGCACGCAGAGGTGACAAATACCCCAAGGAATCACCTGATTAATAATAACAGCTTAAAGCAGGGCTGAGCAGCCAGAGGAAGGGCTCTAAAGGCCAGGGTCAGTATCGAGAATGATGACCCCAAGCTCACCTTATCCCATTGCTCAACACGAGGCCATGGGACAGCTACACTGCACCAGCTGAAAAATAATCACTTTTTATTGCAGCAGCAGGCTGAAAACTTCAGGGATTCTCCTCCAGCCACCCCAAAGTCCACAGCAGCAGGAGGAGACACAAAGAGCCTCAGCCATACAGCTCCTCCTGCCCCCAAAGCCCAGCTCCCAGTGCTGGGAGGCTCTGACACACACCGAGGCTCTGGGGAGCTGTGAGACACAGCTCTGCCTCATCCCTCACCAGGGACTACAATGCCAAAGTCCTCAAGGGACTCCTCAGCCTGGGAACATAAAGATTTCATCACTCCTGTGGGAAATATTACACACATGATTAAATTTAAGGAAAATCCTTGCCAAATAACATCTTCCCGAGTCCTCAAGCCCTCCATGCCTGTCTTTGTGTGATATTTGTGGTAACTGCTTCCTCAATTTCATGACTGCTTAGTTTTATAGCAACTTCTTCAGTCACTCCACCTAATTTTAATTCTTAAGCAATTTAGCAAATGTTATTTTTGCTCCAAAACACTTTCCTCCACTCTTCTTCCTCACACACTTTTAAACTCCCATTCTGTCTTCTCCCTTAAATTCTTCTGTTCCTTAGCCCTTAAGAACCTCCTTGTTCTGTTTCCTCTTCACAGCCTACTTTAGTCCTACATGTTCTCAGTCACCCCCAGACATTTCTCTGGTGGCCTGACCCTACCACATCCTGACTCATCTCAGAATAAACAAACAATTCTCCCCACCTCAGAGAGATCCTGCGAAGTTCACAGCACAACACCCTGACAGACATCAACTCCTCTGCAGCACTCCAGAGCTCATCACCAAATATTCAATATCCACTGCAATAACCACCGCTCACCTGGGATTAATTTCCAATATGAATTAACACAGCAGGGGCAGAGCAATTATCTCAGGACCTGAGGAATGCTCTGGGGGTACAGCCAGGGGTGGTGTGTGTGCCGTGGGAGATGGAAGAGGAGGAGGAGGAGGATGATGGGCCAGAGGAGGGGCTTTCACTCCTCTGCAAGCTGCCAACAGCTTCACCTGGAAGGCTCAGTGCCCCAAGTAACCTCAGCACAAACACTCCCACTGCCTTTTCCGAGTGCTGACGTATGTGTGGCTCCCTGGCTCCAAATGAATCAGCAGCACTCGTGGGTAAAGGAAGGAAAAAATACAGGGCAATAGCTGAGCATTCAGAGCAGCAGATGGGGCAGCAATGATCCATCCCCCAAAGCAGCTATCAGCAAACCGACACCTGCCCTGGGTGCTGATCCCAAAGGGCCTCCTCCTCCTCTCCCCACCCTCCTGGCAGCTGAGTGCACAGGGCAATATTCCCCCAAGTCCCTGCAGGCATCCTCTCCCACTCAGCTGCAATACTGATGTACAGCAAGGTGGTCTGCTCAGTAAAATCAGGCGTGCACAGACAGCCTCAGCACTGTTTTCTAGGACTTCAAACAGCAGGAAATCCTCACATCTACTTCCTTTATTTTTATTTTCTTTATTTTATTTTCTTTATTTTATTTTATTTATTTTATTTACTTTATTTATTATTTATATTTACAAATACTTCCTTTATTATTTTTCCAAAGTGCCACTGCCCCGTGGCACAGACTTTTAATACCATTAATACCCTTATTAGACCAGGGATCTTTTCCCCATGTCATTCGAGGCTGAGCTCCTATCCCTAAACAGAGCCTCAGAAAATTAAAGAAAAGGTGCATCCCTAATGAATATTGAAAAACTCAGATTTTCATTCTCCACTTATCTCTGCTCTGGTGGTCTACTGATCTAGATATTTAACAATCTCTTCTAGCATAGCCAAATTGCAATTTCTCTCCCCATAATTAATCCAAGGTGCTGCTGGACTAAGTAAAACAAAGGGACTAATTTAATCCTAGCTGAAATTCCTCCAAAATTAGTAATAGCATACTTCAACATTATTGAACCATTATTATTACCACTTTTTTCCATTCTTTTTCTTTCAGTGTTACTGAAGAGCTTCTTCATTAGTTTTTAATGAGAATTATATTCAATAACCAAATCTTGGCTTTTTGCTGTGGTAACCATCTGCTTGGACAACAAGACAAAATAAATTCAGTTGAAGTTATCTGCAGAAAACACCCATTCTGAGCTACCTGAGCTAATATAAAACCCAATTACAATCCCCACACACCTTCACACAGTCAAAGCAGCCATCTTTCATAAACACATCTCCAAAGCCCCCCTGTTCAACCACACACTCTGAGATATTTTTCCAACTCTGTGAAGCAGCAGGAGAGACCATGGCAGGGCCAATGTGCTAAGGAACGTGTAGGAGGCAGCAATAACAAACTGACATGAAGAAATAAGGTTGTAGCTGGAACAAATGGAGCTCTGTGGAGAAGTTTGGGGGGTTTCTCTCTGATCTAACGTGCCACCCCACCCACCACTAGACCTAGATATGCCTCCCATCCCTCTGGCATGACCAAGCCATCCTGGGCAAAGGAGGCTTGAATCTGGGTTACCAGAGCTCTTCTGAAAAGTGCTTTTATTCTTCAGCAAGCACCAGCAAGACCTCATTTCCAGCTGGCAGAAATTATCCAGGATGAAGCTGGTTCCTGTATTGTCATTATCCAGCAGTGTTTTCTCCCTAGACATCCTGAATTTTCAAGTGGTGCAAAGCATTTACTGGGGCCTGCGTGAATACACTAAATTATGGCTTACCTAACAGCACCACCTCCTTCCAGCTTTCCACCTTCAGGCCAGATTTCTGTAATTTAGCAGCAACACCTCATCTAAGGCTTGAAAAGCTTTCAGCTGTCTGAGCAGAGGCAGCAAATAAAGAGCAGTAAGGCCACAAATATAACCAAGCTGGGACTCAATTCAGAAAGAAGACAGGGTAGACTTTTGCTCTCCAAAACTCAGAGGTGCACAAAGCAGACTTAAACAGGCTACATTTTAATTTGCTTTTCTACATCCAATCTAGCAGCAGTGGGAATTCCCTTAACTCAGGCACTCATTAGTCCATGTCTGCTTTAGTTGCACAAAACACATCACCCCTTTAGGAAATGATCTGGCTGTCTTGTTCACTTGTTGTTATTGTAAGATAGGTCAAATAATCTCAGTATCAATCTCAGTGTCCCAAATCCACAGTGCACAATGAGCAGAGCTGGGCTCTGAAAAGTGTGAACTAATTTAGTGCCATCCAAAATTTTTCCTTGTTTCCCTTTCCCCTGTGCCATGGGGTCTGAGGTTCACTTTCTTTCTGGGTTTCACTTGGTTTTTCACTGTGTGCTCCTACATTGAAACACCAGCATCAGGACTGGGAACATGCTTGGGAACACATCCCAATCCTTATTTTGGTGCTCACAGCCAGTAAGTTTTGTGCTTAGAGGCAGTGTTGTACTGCCATGAGGACCAGCAGTGATCCAGCTGTGGTGCAGATCACACAGCAGCCAAAGCTCCATTTACAGCCAGGATAAACAAACACCCAAACAAACCCTGGGTGCATCTTCATCCCACCCCAGGGGCTGGAGCCCCAGCACTGCCAGTTCCTCCATGTGAATCTCTCATTTTTAATCAGAGGAGAACAGAAACAAGGATGTTCAGATAGGAAAGTGAGTTAAGTACCTTGGCTCCCCCATCTGGCAAATGTCCCTCCCTGTCTGTGTGCAGAACTCGGGACTCCTGTTTACCCATTGATTTTTAAATAACATTTCCCAACCTGGATGCACAGAATGGCTCCCAGTAAATCTTCCTGCTGATGCCTTCCTGAGGCAGCCAACAGCCTGAACCAGCAGCTCTACCAGGGACTCTGACCTTCCCCATCCATCTTAATTAGGTATTAACTTCAAAAGGCTTTTTGCTACACAGCTCCTGCCAGCATCAAACAAAAAGACAAATACCAGCCTTGAGTAGTCAAAAATGTAATTACAGGGTCTCTTGGAGAGGTGGCTCTGCCTGCTTCTCTGGTTTTCACTCCAGGAATTTATAGCAGGGAAACAGCACTTTAGCAGTACTTAGAGGAGCCCTACAATGAGAAAATACACCAAGAGACACTTGCACAAAGTACAGCTTTATCTATCTCAACAGCCCTATCAGAAACACTCACATGGCTTATTTAGTGCTCTCCCACCTAGATTTTCAGATGTTCTCTACCTGTCCCTTTCTTTCAGCCCATGCAGACCCTGCTGCCCAATCTGTTGGCACCCATCAATCCACAGAATTACACAAGCTGGGGTGAAGCAAAGGCTTCAGGAGAAAATGGGTTATCAGCTACAGTCACGAGGCACTCCAGAGCACACAGGAGCTCCTTGTGCACCACCAGCACAGTCCCTGCTCCTCACACACCCAAAGTGCAAAAGCAGGTGCCAAAACACAGTGAGGAGCTCCTGCCAAACCTGTAGCACCCAAGGCACCTCAATCCCCATGTGAAGTGACTCACCTACCTTGCATTCTGCCTTAGGGAAGCTTTGCTAATAAATAATTTTAATAAATAATTAAGTTGAAAAAAATCCTAAGCATGCTCTGTAAATATGGTTTCATTCACCCACAAGCTGCAGTCACAATTTCAAAGTCCTGCTCCTGCAGACACAGACTTAACCCAACAAAACAAATCACAGAATGGTAACCTTGAAAAATCAGGACTGGGAAGTTGCCTCCTAATACACCACACCTGATCCAGGAGCAGATCAAAGTGCAACCATAGGGAGCAAGAGCAGAACCAACTGCCCAGGAAACCTTTCTGTTTATATTACAACAATTATAACACAATTAAAACAGTTATAATGATTGTAACAATTATTCTGTTTCCTGAACAGCATTTATAGCTGTTCAGAGGCAGCATTTTGATAAGGGAATGTTTGGAGATGGGAATAACCAGTTGAATATTGTTATTCCTGTGCTCCTTTTTGCCTTGATGGGGCATAAGAGGCAAACACACAATTCTGTTTCCAGCCTCTCCAGCCCAACAGCTCACCAAGGGTTTCTCCCCAGCATCGATATTTTTCTGATCTGTATTTCTGTCTGGTGTAATGACTCTTGTTTGTCTTTCCATGAGCTCCTTGGATCTGAGGAGTGATTGAAGCACCAAGGACACTGGCATTACCAGTTTTCCTGTTGTTAGGACAAAGCCAAACAAGCACATTTAGCTAGAAATCTCCATGTGGATTACATGTGCATCCCTCCACCTTTTACCCACAGAAACAGGACTGAATAAAATGTTTGTTTTCTGACAGAGCTGGGGCAGCACAATGTGCTGCTAACCCACACAACAGAACACTGACATTTATGCTTACAACTGAGAAATAGCTCTGCTCCACAGAGAAACGTTCAGGACTAAAATTTCCAAATAAAACATAGCCTTGCCTTAACTCTGTTAGTTTTTTCCTGTGCTAATACATTAACCAAAGTTGTTTGTATTACATGAAGCAGAGATTACAATGTGAGTCACAAGAAACCCTCATTTTTCTTTCACCTGATGATTTCAGGAAGCAAGCTGATATCACATGAACAGCAATGAAAACATCAGGACCAGGCAATTCATCATTGCAGCAAAGTGTTAAATAATAAGGTTCCCCCATACCTGTTTTCTCCTCTTTTAATGTTAAAAAAATTCTTGCTACTTTGAGTTATTTTGAAGCTGTGTCTGTTTATTCTTCTGCCAAGTTGTTGAAATACTTTTAGCAGAGACAACAAAAGGAAACAAATTATTTCACAGAAAACAGAGTAAGAGCATTTAATGTTATAGTGAGAGCCAAATCAACTGTTCCTATAATAAATCTTTAATCCCCTGAAAATGTTCTCTTACAATAGCAGCACACTGAAGCAAGGCAGCTCGAGTCATTCAGCTGACAGTGCAGAAGCAGAACCATTCATGTCTGACTCAATGACTCCAAGTCCCCGCTCCAAATGGGCAGGCATAAAATAAATGGGATTGTGGCGGCAGGAACATCACCTGCAGCCCTCAGGTGACACGAGGTTAAGAGCACTCGCTGTCCAAGGCTCCTGTGGAACAGCTTTGAGGGGGATCTTGGGCACTCAGAGCCTCTGGGGTGGTGAAGAGCAGGTTTGAAGGGCTGCTCGGTGCACTCTGTGTGTTGTGCTCTGAGGAAGAGGCAGCCAGCACAGAGGGCACAGCTCTCAACTGTGCTGCTCTCAACAAAGCTCAACCTTCCCTTCGCCCCTCAGAGGCAAAAGAGGCCTCCAGGGTGAACTCTTGCTCCTCTCAGTGCTTTGACCACCGGTCTAAAGAAAATACTCTCCATTATTCTCCATTTCTGCCTTGTTCTGCAGTGCCCAAGTGCTGCTTCAGCCTCCTCTGGTGCTCTCTGCAGACACAGACTGTCCCACCCTGTGTCACCTGGAGCTGCCAGCCCTCCCTGGGTGGCCATGCCCAGCTTCTCTTGGGCTTGCACACACAGAAGTCAGCTCCAAAGAGGCTCCTGGTGTGCCTCAGTCAGGAGGGGTTGTGTGTCCATCTTCCTGGGAGAGAAAATTTTGTCACAGCTGAGTTTAAAATGCCCGTAGCCCTCAGAGGTGTGCACAGACAGAACCACAGGAGAGGTTGGGTTGGAAGAGACTTTAAATCCCATCCCATTCCACCCCTGCCATGGCAGGGACACCTCTCACTATCCCAGGCTGCTCCAATCCCATCCAGCCTGGCCTTGGACACTTCCAGGGATCCAGGGGCAGCCACAGCTGCTCTGGGCACCCTGTGCCAGGGCCTCATCACCCTCACAGGGAACAATTCCCCTCCTGTGCATCAAAACTAAATTTCCCCTACTTCAGGCTGAACAGGGGTTGGGCTTCAGTTTGATTTCTTCAGGTCTTGTGGAATTCTTTATGTTACCAAAATTAATTTAATAAATTGAAAGGCATTAATATCATTCATCTGACTGTTCAGCAATGCTTATCAAAATCCTAATCTCCCATGATGGCAGTAACCAGCTTCACAGATAAAATAAAAATACAAGTGGTCACTTGAGGGGAGAGGGGGCTGTGGCTTTATTCAGGTTTTTTTTTGTTTGGAGAATGAGGGAGTTTTTGTTGCTGATTGGTTGGTTTGAGGCAAAAAATAAATTCACTGCAATTAATATCCAGGACACTGGAAGTTAAATTTGCATAAGAAATATCAGTCTCACCTCTCAAGGATGGGATGAACAAAGGGTCAGGTCACTGTTCTGTTGAGCAGGAAGATTTTTGTTTGTTTTAAAGACCCTCAGAAACACAACTGAGCTATTTACTGAGGTCCTGCAGCCAAACTGTCACAAGGGCTTTTAGTGCCAGGCTGAGCAGGATGTGCAAAGAAAAAAGCCCAGTGTGATCTAATCACCAAGAGCCTGGAAAAGATGATTTTCAGTCTGCACCAAATACTACTTGATTTTATTTGACCATTTTCCACAAACCAAATCAATACCTCGGAGCAGAGAAATCAATCAACGCACAAAACTTTTTCAATCATCGTGCTAAAGGAAGGGAATGCACAGGAAAAAGGCTTCTCCACATCAGAGCTGTGGCACAAGGAGCACCCAGCGAGGGCAAAGCCATGTGTGGAGGGTTAGTGCCCTTCCCAAATATAACAAAAATTCTCAGTACAACCCTCTTTCAAGGGATGGGGTGACAGAAAAACCTCAATGACACCTCCTCCAAGTTATTTGTGGGAGCTCTGTACCACACTAAAAATATTGAGAAATGCTAGGGTGTTTATGTTCTTTGGCCAGGCACCTCCTCCTCTCAAACTTTTTCTCATTTATTTAATTTCACAGGCCATTTGATTCTTCCATTTTCATTTTCTTGTTTGTTTTCTTTTAATTAAAAAAAAAAAGCTTTGTTTTTCATGCATTTTAAGCGTTTTAAGAAATGAAGTTGTTGAAGCTGTTCTTTGCTATCTGCATTTTCTGACACAAGAATAAAAAGCTTTCCAGATTATTACTGGAATATCAATTAAAACAAAAGAAAAAAGTGTTTCTTGTTAGAGCTAGGAGACACCCTGTTCCTCTGTGGAGGCTGACCTTGATGGATATGTAGCGAGTTGACTGTTTGCCAGTAAATTTTACTTTCTGGGAGAAAAAGGAAGCTGCTTCACCCGAGATCTTGGCTGGCATCATTTTGATGCTGACAAAAAACTGCACCAACAATCCCAGGGACCTTAAATTTTCAGATTTTGGGCAAATCCTCTTTTCTCAACATGTGAGGCACCACCCAGCGGGGAGTGGGTGTTGAACATGCTGAAAATTGAGTAGAAATCTGCAATAACAGCACAGCTTTGACTGACAAACCTGTAGGACATCGGCACTTGGGGTAACACAAACCATCATTCTTGTACCAAACACATCCTTCCCCATCTCAAATATTTCACAGCTGGCTCCAGGAGGAAAAGAGAGAGCAAAAACACACTCGCTGTTATCTTTGAAACACCTTTTCCAACACTGACAAGTGTTCCAGTTCATTTCCTTCAGTATGGAAAGCCTGTCAATCCTCACTATAAAAATGTGTCTTTCAACAAATTTTGCTCATCTCAGAAAAGTCCAGGCTTCCCCTGAGATAAGCCACTTTATTTATAGCATTTAAGCTCATTTTCGCTGTCCTGCTGTGCACATGGGAGGTGTTCACCTCCCCATCAGGTCCTTCCTCCAGCCACAGACACTAATGCACGGCACAGACAGCAAGTGGTGTCTGTTCAGAGCAGAGGAACCACCTCAAATGAAAAATTCATTCATAGTTTTACCATCCCTACATGCCAAGTCATATCTATCAATCATCCATGCTGATTCATTCAGCAAACTCTTCTGCTAAGACACACTGTCCTCAATTTCAGACGTCTTTAAATCTCAGCATTCTCTGCAGATTTGGAATAGTCCTCCTCTCCAGGATTTTACCTTGAAACCCCTCCTGTGGATCTGTATCTTAGCCATGAAGAGGTCACCAAACACAGCAAACTTCCTTTATAAACTCCTGCCTGGGAGTCAAGGACTCCTAAAGCCCAGGCATTCAGCTACAACCTGTTTGCAAAGCTTTCCCCAAAAGTAGGTCAAGTTTCTTGTTACCAGACTTTGCCTTTGGCCCAGGACCATCAGACTCAGCAATTTGTTCCTTTTGTTATTCCTAAATCCTCTCAACAGGGACCAGCTGGTGGTTTATCCTCTTCTGGCACACTCAGCCCAGCCCTCACCAGGGTGTTGAGCTTTGCTCTGCAGCCCTGGGAAGGGCATTGCTTCATTTCACAAGGGAAGGCACTTCAAAACTCCCCCCTCACAGGAGCCCTCCTCCTTCCAAGGCAAACCTCCTTGTTTTCTTTTCACTTCCAGCTTATTTGCATCCATTTCAAAATGCAAAGTTTTTGGCTTTTACCAGTGTCCAAATTTGAGGTATTTACAGCACTGGGCCACTTACAGCTTTGCAGGTTGCTGGAAGATGATCACTAAAACCTGACACTGCAAACTCCCCTTAGGAACTCCAGCACCTTTTAAGGGGCATTTCAGCTTATTAAATCCTTGCTGTCTATTCATAAGCCTTGCAGAAGGTTTTTTGGCTTCTACTGCTATGAATTTCTGCAGCTCTTGTGGCACAAAGCTGTTTTCTGCCAGCAATCACCTCTGAATTTTCATTATTAGTGCCACAGCCGGGTCTATCCCGCAGCACACCCCATGATGGGATTTGTGCTGCTACTCTTTATTTAAACTTGCCTGCACACAGAGCCTGTCTCCTCTTGCCTCCTCACCTGAAACCAAACTTGAAACATCCCCCAGTGCAGCCTGTCAGGCCCTGCTCTCCAGATCCTTCACAGGTCTGCACTTTCATCTCCTGATTTCTGGGGTTGCTGCACTTCTGAAGAAGGAACAGCTTTTATTACCAGACATACTGAGGAAAAGCTGATTTCTGTTTGTCATTATTTCCCTCTCCAGCAACCTGAGAATAAAGCAGCAGGTGATTACCCACTCCTGCTAACCATCCCACACCAAGCTCAGGATTTTCCCATGGCTGGGTTTTCCTCATTAGCAGCAGCTTCATTGGGCTATTGATCACACCACAAATGTAAAAATATCATAACCCCCTTTCCTCTCCTCCCTACCCTCTCCAGACCATATGGCATCACTTCAGCATCCTTGTCATCCTGCCTATTCATCAGATCTCATCCATGCAAGCCTTCAATTCCCACCCAAGGCATGGATTTGGCCTCAGAACACTGCTTGGAATGATCTGCTTTATTCCATCCATCGGGCTGCCAGGGCAGCCAGTGAGCAAACATAAAGGCAGGGGCAGCGTGCCTCGTTAGCAGAGCACACACAGTTGCTGGGAGCATCTCAAAGATGAAAGGAACCATTTCAAGCATCACATCCCCTCAAAAATAAACAACAAAAAAGGCAGCAGTACAGCTTGTCAGATGAAGTTGATTACAAATCAAGCACATTCATAGACCCAGGTCACAACATTTGGGTTCATTAGTAAGAAAACATTAAACAAGCAGTGGCATTTGCTTTTTATGGCAGCAGAGTTGAAAACCAGCTTCTGAGTTTTTTGCTTTGGTACTGATCCCTGATAAAAGGGGTCTATTCATGCTCTGTGTGCTTTCAAATGATACCAAAAAATATTTTGCCTTTTCTAAATCAGATTTCAAAACCTGATTATCTTAGTTTTAGCCACAGTGTCAAAGCCAAGTAAATGTTTAAAAAATGAACAAGAATTTACTTGGATAGCCAGCAGATTATTCTGTATTACACTCCAGCCCAGAACAGACTTTAGCCTCAAAATTACTATTTTTTTTTTTAAAAAGAATCATCCTTGAATCACAGTACCAGCAAGCAGTTCATTTAAATGTAGTAATTCAGAGAATCATTTCAGCTTTGATTACCAGGAAGACAGAAATATGGAGAGAGGTGTCAGCATAGCAGCTTGAGGGCATCCAGTCTACAGAAACAAGAGAGAGTTCTCTAGGAAGAGTTGTCATTATCCCTAAGAAAATACATTTCAACCTCCCTGGAGTCTTGTTCATCCTCCTCACATCTGTCTTAGAAGTCCAAGTTTAGAAGCAGTGCCAGTGATAAATGAGATTTCCCCTATGCAAGTTCTGTTCCTCCCAGAGCTGTTATATAAATCTAATAAAGGAGGTGCTGCTCCTCGTGCCACCCCAAAGTTTTAGAGCTGGGGAGAGGGAGAACAAGAGATAGATAAAAAGAGATGGAATTATAAAAGCTTGCTGTGCTCACCCTTAACCATTGTGCTGGATTATTTCTGGCAAAAATCTTACCATTTAAGGGGAACTTTCCACTTATAACCATTTACAAAGCAATTCATTGACTCTCAAAAAGCTCTCAAAGGAGAGAAGGGACGATATGAAAAGCACAGAACATTGTTTAATGAGGAAAAAAAACACTCAGCTATTTTTCTATTCCTCCTTTTTCCAAGTCTCTTTCTAAAAATTGAAAATTTGTTATATTTAAATTCCAGTTTGCTACTATGATGCAGTATTTGCATTTCTATTGGAATATCTCTTTCTTCTATGCTTCCAAACCCAGATGTTGCCCTTTCTCTGCATGCCTGCCATGTCTCCAGTCCTTTCCTTTCCTTACCTGAAGGACATTCTGGGATCTGCAATAATTTCTTTTGGAGATGGGAAACCAACTCTAACAGCACCCAACTCCCTCCACACCAAATAAAAGCTGGGATGAAGGGGAAAACCAGGAGTGGAACAGCACAGCTTGAAATAGATCAGCACAGGAGCTCCTGCCTGAGTTTAGAAGCATTTTTCAAGCTATAAATGAGTAACTCTATACTTAATTCTTTTTTTGTGGGTTGGAAATTCCTTCTCCAGCACCACTGAGGAGTTGGTTTCTTCCAAGAGGGATGTTTGCCATCATTTGGCTGTGTCCCCCACATGAGAGGGAGACCAAAAAAAGAGTTCCCAGTGCAGCACAAAGATAAAACACATGTCCTGGACAAAAAAAAAACAAACCTCTGTCTGCTGCAAACTGGACTGAGACACCAAATTCAAACCTTCCACTGCTCTGTCAGCCTTGGAGAAGCTCAGCTTGATAACCCAGAGAGAGAAACTTTGACCAACAGCAATGAGACAAGACTGTTTCAAAAAACAAGAGTTGCCAGCCCAGACAAGTTGCTAATGGGCAGCTGTCCTATTAAATTTTGAAAAGCTACTTGATTCATAAGATTCCTTCTGGTACGATAGTTGAGGATTTCTTTTTAAAATAAACACCAGAAAATTTAAAATCACTTGTTGGCAAACACACTCAGGGATACATTTGAGGATCCCTGTCTTGGTATGGAAGGAAAGGAGATTTCCTGCCCTTCATTCCCAGCCTTGAACTGCAATTGCCTACATGGGAACTTTACACCTTTCCTGGAAGTTGCCCTTTCAATAATCCTCAGTATAACAGAAGGGGCCCACAGGTAATTAACTCAGACTTTTCACAGCCTGGAAGCTAGACAGGTTTGTCAAAATGATTTTTATTCTTACGGTTTATTATCTTGTTGTGAAGATTTTTATGAGAAAAAGATTAAATCACCACCCTGATGTGTGCATTTCATTAAGCCCCTAATCCTTAAAGAGTCACTAACTCAGCTCACCATTGAAAAGCATTAAATCATCGTTCAGTCATATTGACCAAAATAATCTCCTAATTATTTCACAGAGGAGCAGAGCACCAGAGATGTGCTGTAAATGACACCTCAAAATGCACAAAACAAAAGGGATAGAAAGGCAACTTTGATTACTTTTGGTCTGTATGAATAACAGAACAAAAGAAATATATCTCTAGCGAGCAACTTACTCAGGGTAGGTGGGATTTGAAGTGGTTCAGGGTTTTGATGGGGTGTGGAACACGTTCCAGCTGCAGCAGATCAGCCCCTGCCACCACAACATCCAGAGAATTACAATCAGCAATGAATTCCACGTGAGGAACATTTAGCAAATTCAACCAACTTTTGAAGAAAATGCCCCAAAAGCACAGCCAGTCTGTAATGAAAGCAATTGCCAAGCACACAGCTGATAACAGAGCTGGCATTGGCTGGGAATGGGCTCAGTTTGAACTCTGGTTTTGCTGCCATGAGTGTAACTGGGAGCAGAGTGAAGGGCACCATTAAGAGGTTGGACTTTACAATGTTGGATGTCTTTTCCACCCTTCCTGATTTCTTCATTTCTGGCTTCATCCCTTTCTTCTTCTTCCCCTTTGGGTGGGCACAGAGGAGAGCTGCTGCCACCAGCAGAGCTCCAGACACACAAACATCATTTTTCTCTCTTCCTATGCCAGGTGATGATTTCCACAGCATCCCAAAGGCTTTTCCTGCCAGGGTCATGCACTCACACATTTGCTGAAGGCTCAAGAACAGGGAGCAGCTATCAGAACCAATGCAAGGAGGAATCCAGTAAGGAGAGCATGACTGATACAGCTTTGTATGCCATGTTAAATTTATCACACCCTCTGTGACTGTAGCCATAAATCTTTCAAGAAGAGCTTGCTTCTAAAGCTTGATTTTGAGTATAATATTTGCAATTTAAACACCCAACGGACCAATAATAATTCACTGTCAACCTTTATAAACCCTTTTGAATAACTTGCATTCTCATTACTAGAAAGATCATCAGAAATGAAAAAAAAAAAAAAACCAAGCCAGCAAGCAGGCTCAGAAGGAAGAAGAAATCCCTCAAGTCAAAACATGAGTTCAAAGGATAACTTGGATATTTTTGTATTTTTTTTAACCAACTCTGTTTTATCATGACTAACAAGGCTCAGAATCACCTTCCCAGCTAAACAGACATGGGAGGATTTGTGGTGAGGCACAGCTTTCAGGTAGATGCACCTAGACCCCCTGAGAGGATTGAAGTTAAAAAGAAAAACAACACTTTTTTCTTTGAGCAAACACTAAATAGACACAGCTGTAAAAGAGAGGAAACAAAGACAGCAGAACTAAGAGAGGATTTTGAAAGAGGCCTCTTTCCTACCACTCTTTCCCCCCACACAAGGTCTTTGCAAGTTTGCTTTTATCAGAGAATCTCAGAATGGTTTGGGTGGGACCTTAAAGATCAGCCAGTTCCAATCCCCTTCCACGAGCAGGAAAAATCCAAGCTAAGAAATTTCTGCTGCCAGCCTTACACAGCCCCCACATCTCCTGGAAAAGCCCTTTTTGAAGGGCTTTTTGAGCCTCATCTCAGCAGGTTCCCCAGCAGCCCCATTGCTCAGCCCTCCCTGGAGCTTTCTGTGCCCACCTGTGCAGAGCCCTGCATCCAACAGAGCTTCCCTCGGAGCATCCCACAGGAACCCTCCTCCCAAAAACCCCCAAAGCAGGGCAGCCCTGGCTGTGCCAGCAGCTTCAAACCCCCCAGCTCCCACAGAGAACAGCAGGATTTGTTTGGGGTGCTGGACAAAAGGATTGCACTTACGAATGGGAACTCTGTGATAATCAAAAGATGTTATTTTTAAACACATTTTGTACCTTGTTACATGTGCTTTAGACCCCACTGGACTCTGCTGCAGGCTGGATTTTCTCTTTGATTAACCAAGATGATCCAGAATAAGTTAGATTTACACTCAATTTCCTTCCAGCACTCTTTCTTTCTGATAAAATTTGAAGTATAGAAGGGCAAATACCACTGGGTACATGCCCACAAGCCTGCACCAAAGGTAGAGAGGGCGATACAGGATCAGGAATCCTCACGGCTTTGAGGCAAACTTACCCATACCTCTCTTAGAGCAGGGCACCACAAAACACTAAACCGGCTTTTGAGCTGAAAGAGTCAGGTTTCAGCAGCATGGAATTCAGACTAATTAACTTTTCTACAACAGCAAAAGCACAAAACATCAAACAAAACCCAGAATTTCCAAAATTTTTAGGTAGTTCTCTGCCAGCTCACCCTGCCCAGTCAGGTGAATCCTCCTCCCAAGGCTCCTGCAACACAACAAAATCTACACAATCTCTCCCCCTCCCTGGGCATTTACTGTTTCTGTGATCATAAACACTTGGCTGGTCCCTGTAATCCCACCTGGGCACTCTTAAAAACCACAAGCAAGACAATAAGAGGATTGATTTTTTTTTTTTTTTTTTCCACAGCAATCAGAGAAACTTAGGGAAAAAAGCTTATAAATTAGGAAAAATATGAGCCTAATTTGTCTTTTATATAATCCAATATTTTTATAAGCACAGCTGAAAGCTTCTGAGTTTCTCTACCCTGACTGGGAGCAATTAGGAGATTAACTGTAAACCACAAAAGAGATGTGCCATGACATTGCTGCAACCAGCCCTCCCTCAAAACGCTTTGGTTAACTGAGATTTCTAACAGAAAACATCCAAAATGCTCCTGGGATAAAGGACACCCTATGAAAGTGTTGCATCCTGAAACATCATCTCACTCTAAAAGCCTCTGTGCTTAATTAACACCTCACCAGGTTTTTCTACACAACTGTATTAATTGGGACATAAATGGATAATAGAGGCTGCTCCTTCTGTCTACAAAGCTTTGCCCTCACTCACAGATTGTCCCTTTTTATTCACACAGACCTTTCAGAAGGAAACCTGTGTTTCAGAGGAAACCTGGGAGGTTTCCTCCTCCTTTCTGTGCTCTGGGGACTGACAAAGCAGATGTTTGCCAGTCCTCAGATGCCTCTTGGTTCATGGCACTGTGGGGGTTTCCTGACTCTGCTTTTAATTGTATTTTGAACAGAGTGGACAAACACACGATCATTCATAAAATAAAGGATAATCCTGCTGCCAGACTGCCCATACTTTGCCATTTAAATTTATTCCTTGAAGCCTTGCCTCCTGGGAGCAGAAATTCAGGGTCACTCCCCGCTCCCAGGACCTGGGAGTCTCCACAGGACAGGGTGAGGTGCGGGTTCCAGCAGCTGGTCCAGATTTGCTCACTCTGCCCTAAAAATCCCTCACTCCAGCACCTATCTGCAGGCTCAGGAGCTTCCCCCAGCCACAGAATTTAGGCATTAACAGGTAGCTAAAAGCCTGTTCACCATGCTTCATTTAGCTTGCTAAGAGCTCTTCTGGAAAATGGGAGTGATTAGAGGGTGGCGTGGGGTGTGATTTATTGTCCTCATGCCAGCCACAAAGGGAGCACACAAATGCCAGTCGACACAACTGTGGCACTGAAATAATTGAGTTTGCAGGGGGATGCTTTCCTGGAGCAGAGTTTTATGTACTGCAGATATATTGAAAAAGGTCAGTCAAAATATCCGCTGTTATTTCAAAGGTCTTTCTCACCTGGTTTTGGGTGGGTTCTCAGAAATCCTGCTTTTTTTTTCTGGTTTGTTGAAAAGATAACAAGAATGTGACTTTTTCTTTGTCTCAATATCAAGCCTGGAGAAGAGAAGGTTGTGTGGAGGCCTCAGAGCAGCCTTCCAGTGTCCAGGGAAGCTGGAGAGGGACCCTGCACAGGAACTGCTGTAACAGGAATGGGGGGAATGGGTTCAGACTGAAAGAGGGGAAATTTAGCTTTGATATACAGAAAGGAAATTCTTTCCTGTAAGGATGGAGAGGCCCTGGCACAGGGTGCCCAGAGCAGCTGTGGCTGCCCCTGGATCCCTGGAAGTGTCCAAGGACAGGCTGGATGAGGTTTGGAGCAAACCCCCATGGCAGGGGTGGAATGAGAGGATCTCTAAAGTCCCTTCCAACCCAAACCATCCTGTGGTTCCATGTAGCCAATGAGACACTGCCTGGGGTATCTTTCTCTGCTCCCCCTGCTCAGTGCCAGAATGTGTCAGTGCAGGTTATAAACCACCACCCTTTTACTTCTTGAATATTTCCTTACACCCCTTATTTCTTCAGATTTACCCAATTATGATTTCTTTATTAAATTGTTTATTATTACACCCTTGAGCCTACTGAAAGAAGTGCTAAACCTCTCATTCACATCCACAAACCTTGAATCAAGGCTCTGTGTCACAAGAATTTATTTTCCCCCCAGCCATTGTGGGTACACCATTACTAATTTTAACTCTGGCCCACAACACTTGTAGCTGTCACATTTTTTCCAGACCCTTTTCTATTCACCCACCCTGACACCAACACCAAGAGCAGCTGTGGCTGCTCCTGGACCTCTGGAAGTGTCCCAGGCCAGGTTGGACAGGGCTTGGAGCACCCTGGGATAGTGGAAGGTGTCCCTGCCCATGGCAGGGTGGAATGAGGTATTTTTGGGTTTGTTCCAATGCAAATAATTCTGGGATTCTCTGGTTGCACCCACCAGTTAAGAAGCCAAGTACAGAGGTCACTGCTCACCTTTACCCAGCCATGGCAGCAGCAGCTCTGCAATCTGGACTGGCCAAATACTGCTTGTTGCTAGCCCAAGGTCTGGCAGGGCAATAACCTGCTCCCCATGCAAAGAGAAATAATGTTTTCCCATTTAGCCCACATTCAATGTGCTTTTTGCCTCTTTGTAGCAGAAAATCCAGTTTCATAAAAGTTCAAGTTTAATATCAGCTGCAAGCCTTCAGGAGCTATTAGCTGATAATTCTCTGAGCTTTTGCCTCAGACTCCCTGACCAGCAGCACTGAAATTATCAAATCACAGCAATGTGATGGAAAACCTTCACTGCAGCAATGAATTTCTTTTTGAATGGAGTTTGACACAGTTACTTACCTTCAGCATTCACATATGTATTTGAGATCCTATCACACAAATACAGGGGCTGAGCCTCTTTTTTTTGTGCTGTTACAGAATAACCCACATCAGCAGACCGACAATCCTTAAGACTCTTAACAATTTTAACATTTCTTAAAAGTAAAACTCTCATACCAAACACCTAAAGTGCAAATATTTATGTTATACAGCCTGTACATTGATTTTCCAGCTGGGTGTTTGATGTGTAGGGAACCAACTCTTGGCACTCTGTATCCATGAAATGGGGGTCTTCTAAATCAAAAACAAGATAACATCATTTTCTTTTACTTTTCAGGACTGAAATTACATAATGTTTTTATTGAGATGTTTACAAAAAATAAATCCTAAAAAACAAAAATGAAACAAAAAGAAAACCCACCAAAAAAAAACCCAAATATCTATAATGGAAAAATGAATTATTTCATTAAAGTAATTCTTTATTGGCCCTAAATTTTACATGCAGACAGATTTTTGAGGATTTGAGGATTGTCTTTTGAGGAGTTTTATGAAAACAAAGGAAGGGCATCAGTGAAAAGTGGGTTAATTGTGTAGGAGGAAATCAACACAAATACCTTTCAGTCTGAAAGCTTAAACTTAATGTTACCCCAGATTTTTCCAGCTAGTCCACCTTCAGGAATTTTCCAGGCTGAAATAATGAAGTACCAAGACTATGTTTAGACAGAGAGGAGCAAAGGTGTAAGTTAAGCAGGAAAAACAAGCACTCACTGCTTTCTATTCATCCTCCAAGATGTTAAAAATAAGTTTTCCCTTCTTAATTTTGAGATGTAATCCTTAGGAAGCTCTGAAAACTGTAAATCAAATTTCCAATATTGTTTCTGCAGGCATTCAAACAATCCTGGCTCTTGCAGGATGTTTATTAGCACTGGAGAGCTGATGGATCATGTGCCACCAGGATTGGAAAGGGGCAAATATTGGAGTAAATCTGGAAGGGGTGACTGTGAGCTGTGTGGTTAGAAAATGCAAGAGGCTGATTGCAGAGCAGGTCTGTAAGAAACTCTCTAAGGCCATTTCCCAGCCTGGTCCCACCTGAAACTGGGACTGCTGGGATGGGCAGGGCTGAATATCCTGGGCCAGGGCAGAGCCAGAACTCTGCCTCAGCACTTTCTGCATCCATTTCATTCTCCCCATGGCCACTCTCAGAAAGTTCTCAGAGAGGTAGGTGCTGCTTTGCCCTGATTGTTCAGCATATCTGGGGGTATGTTACTATTTCTATCCATTTTCTTCAGCTTCCTGGATAGATTTTGCTCACTGGATATATTCCTGAGTAGATTTTTGCTGCAATGCCAAGGCTTTGCTGAAATAAAGCCCCTCACTAAGTGTTGTACTGAGCAGGAGATTCACTTACACAGGAAATCCTGTATTTTCAGCATGGAAGAAACTCTGTGCTAAACATCCTGCTCAGAATGCAATTTTCTGAAGCATATTTTATTATAGAATGTCCTGCTTTGCAGTAGCATCAGTAAATAAATATGTCTGTGATACATATGGGTTTGTTCTCTTTGGGATTTTATATGGGGAGGTGGAAAGTTCCTGGGGCTGAACAAAGGAGAAGCTGTGAAAAGGAAAGCCAAGACTGAATCTTATTTTTCTCCTACCAACTCTCTGGTCTGCCTTTTGAGCCAGGATGGCAGCAGGAGTGGAGCCTGAGCAGGGAGGGTTTGCCAAAGCAGAGATCCCTGCAGCATCATCCCTCTGGAGTGGCTGGCTGTGCACTGGGTCACTTAAAGCTGTTTCAGCCCTATAATCTTCAAATCCCACTGGTTTGGGTGGGAAAGGATCTTCAAGTTCCTCTCAATCCAATCCCCTGTCGTGAGCAGAGAATCTTCCACTAGACCAGGCTGCTCCAAGCCCTGTCCAACCTGGCCTGGGACAGAGCATGTAACAATTTATGTTTTATGAGGGAGGCACCTCTTTCAGCACAAAACCTGACTTTACAAGGTCACTTCATTTTAAAAAGTGTAAAAACACCCAGTTCTGGAGGCAGATGTTGGGATTGAGGAGCTCTGCCTGTTCTTTCCAGAGCCCTTGCTGTCATGCCAGAGGTGGCTCCCCTTCTGCACCAGCACATCCCCAAATCCCAACGAGGTAAATCTTTAAATTAATATGAGGAGGGACAAAAAATCCCTCTTGGCAGGTCTGAAATAGATCAACTTGATGTGGGAAGGAGGAAGATGTTTGCTGGGTCTCCCATCTTTTCCACATGCTTACAGACGCCGTTCTCAAATTTAAACTGCACCTCTGTTGGGCTGGTTTTTTCCTCTTCCTGAAATTCACACTGTATCTGGACTGGATATATGGATATATTTGGATTATCTGGATGTATTCTGGAGCATAAGAGCTATGAGGAGCAGTTGAGGGAATTGGGGTTGTTTACCCTGGAGAAAAGGAGGCTCAGAGGGTCCTTATCACCCTCTACAATCACCTGAAAGGAGGTTGGAGCCAGATGAGGGATCTGTCTTTTCTCCCAAGCCATAGGACAAGAGGAAACAGCCTCAAGCTGCATCAGGGGAGACTCAAGTTGGATATTGGGAACAATTTCTTCAGTAAAAAAGTGGTGAAAATTTGAAACAAGCTGCCCAGAGAAGTGGTGGAGTCACAAACCCTGGAATTGTTCAAAAAACAAGCAGAACCAATATGGTTCAGTGAAGACCACAGTACCTGGCCAAAGTTTGGATGTGATGGTCTTGGATGGCCAAAGTTTGGATGTGATTGATCTTTTCCAATGCTAATTATTCCACAGACCCTGTAGCTCTCTGCACAGGTAAACAGAAACCCCTTCCTGCAGAACAAACATGGGAGTTACATACATTTATTGGGAATGTAGGATGTAGATGTAGATATGACTGATTACAACAACAAAACCAAAAAACATCAAACTTAGTCATAAATTATAAAACAGAGCTGCCAACCAGTGGCATTTAAAAGTCACGAGTCAACCCTCACAAAAACATGAGGTATTATCTTTCAGAAATATGTGTTCAGTTATTTATCTTCTGCTTTTCTGAGTTGTTAAAATGAATTTAAATCATCTTTTCAAGGCTTTGTTCTTAACCATGAAGTAGAAACTTACTTTTAGGGGAGGAAAAAAAGCTGAATTTCTTGAGCTGGCAGAACTCCAGGAATCAGGACTTTAAGGGAAAAAGCCCAAACAAATATAACGTGTGAACCGTATTAAAACTGCAAGAGTTGGCAACACTTTGACATAATAGAGTATTTTTATGCCAAAACAACTGTGTGTGACAGGGATAAACTTGGCCACCATCACATTCCACTTCTCACTTCTCACATTTAACTCTTTGTGCAGCCCCAGCCTGAAGCAGCTCTTTGTAGATGTGATTTCTAAAGCAGGAGCTGCTGGAGTGCTCAGGGTCAAAGTCTGCCCTTGAGCAATGTCTGCAGAGTCGTATTTACAGATTGTACTAACGAGATATCAAAGCTCCAACACCAGAGATAGCTGAAAGTAATATGAAATAAAAGTCTCTTGCTAAAAGAAAACTGATGTAGAAGGGCAGAGGGAAAATTCATTAGCTGGTAGTGAAAAGAATAATGGGCTTTAGAGCCGATTCTTGAGGTTCTTTCCAACACCAGCAGCTTTAGTAAATGGAAGTTGCAATATTGAGGGAAGAGTAATTCCAATGGGAACTGTTTCCCAGTTTTCAAATCTGCACATCAGTAGCTGCACGTGGCTGCCTCCAGGTGCATTCCCTGCCTCCTTCCAGGAGATGGGATTTGATCTCACCAGAGTCCCTGGAGTTTAATTAAAATGCTGAATTCCTGCTCCTGCCTCAGCTGCCTAAATGCAGGTTGTGTGTGTGGGGTGAGGTTCACACTCCTTGAGAAGGGTTTAGAAGTGATGGAAGGGAATGTGTTCACTCCACGTTGTTTTATTTACTCACACCCCACTTGTCACTTGCTGAGACATCTCTGACCATCAAAGACAAAATCTTCTTCCCCAAAACTGCTTTTCCTTCTCCACTCCTGGGCATCTCTCCCCAAATTCCCATACCTGGCACCTGCTCAGAGGTTTATTTGGGGTCTCTGCTCCTGGAGGTGATGGCAAAGCCCTGTTTTCCCTCAGAAAGTTTCCATCCTGATGGTATCCAAAAGACAGAGCATTTCCAATGAGCTGAGGCTCAAAGCAGAGAGCAAATAAAAGCATGAAAATGTGGTGTAAAAATGAACTTTTTAAAAAATCAGTCCTGAGTTGTCTGAGTTTTATAACTTCTAAAGGGTGTGAGGTTGATAATTCTGTATCATGGGTTTGTTGGGTTTTTGGGTTTTTTTGCAGAGACAGAAGAGCTGGCAAGTAAAAAACTTCTAGCAGCCTCCACAAAGCACCAGCTAAGCTTTTCTTTCCTCCTTTGAAATAAACTAATGCAGTGAAACAAAGGCAAAAAAATCTATTTGGTCAAATAATTCCCTTGGCTGCAGCATGATAATTTTTTTTTTAGGAAAATCCAACGCTGTAAATAACAGGAATTTTATCAAGAGATTAAAGAAAACAAGCTCACTTTCTTCACTGAAAGAAAATGAGTTAAAATATCATTGACAGATGGCAATCTGAGAGTGAATACTTTATTACAGGCTGATGACACCATTTTCTCTCTCATATTTCCAAGTGTAAAAGGCAGGCACCTTTTACACAGCTGCCTGGAAGGAACCTGTTTAGCCAAGGTTCATCCCCCCATTTCAGGCAAGAGAAAAATACTCACTGTAATGTCACAATAAATCTGGGATTTATGAAAATAAGCCTGAGAGCCCCAGCCAGGCCAGGCACAGCTTCTCCCAAGGAAATTGAATCTTCCTGCACATCTCTCTCCATCAGAGCTCTGTCTCTGCTCTGAGACACAGCAGCCAGCAAATCCCTGCAGCCCCTTCCCAGCACAGCCTGCATGCTCCTGCTGCCTCATTTGGAGCTAAAAGGATCTTCTGAGAGACAAATACACTGCTTTTTAACAGACCTGAGCAGCCTTTGAAGGTGGGACACAGAGACTCGTGGCACTTCTGTGGCTACAGGAATTGTCATTCATATATGCACTTCATTCTTTCCCTGATTTCAGCTCCTGGGTGGCTGCACAACAGGCAGAAGAGCAATGAGAATGAAAGGGAGAGAGCTTGTTTTCAGGAGAGGTGCCTCAGCAGTCGAGTTCCTGTGATCCTTCTGTCCAGCACTGATCCTTCCCTGACCCAGCACTGATCTTCCAAGACCTTCGACCATCTCACCTGATGTGGCAAACTCCCATTAGTTCCTAAACCATGCATCAAAACAGGGAGTCAGGGTTAGGAAATGCATCCCACCAGCAGCTCAGCTGAGGCTGGAGCATCTTGAGTTTGGTTCCAGTCAGGGAATCCTCACCAGGAGAGCCTGAGCCACCAGAGCTGGCAGGAGCTCAGGCCACCCTCATTGCCCTGTCACAAAACCACAGAGGGACTGCAGATGGGGGTGCAGGGACACTGAAACACTTGTGGGAGTGGTTAGGCACCAAGAAAAGTCCATTTTTGCTTTTCCACTTCAAAAAGAAGGAAATATTTTTGAAGTGTGGTGGTAAATTAATCCGGTTGTGAACAAATGCGTGGGTACGTTAGTTTATGTCTTGTGCAAATATCACAGAGTCAGAGAAGCACAGAAGGGCTTGGCTTGGAAGAGACTTTAAAGATCACCCAGTCCAACCTTACCATGGCAGGGACACCTTCCACTGTCCCAGGCTGCTCCAAGCCCTGTCCAGCCTGGCCTTGGACACTTCCAGGGATCCAGGGGCAGCCCCAGCTGCTCTGGGCACCCTGTGCCAGGGCCTCAGCACCCTCACAGGGAGGAATTTCTTCCTAATTTCTAATCTGAATCAACACTCATGGAATTATTCAACTCTAATTCCACAGGAGTTCCTGCAGAAAATTTAAACTGCTTTTCTGGAAAGGGTATGGTTGAACTGGCAAGCACAGCTTTACAGGCAACCAGTCAAGTCTCTAAGTGAAATCAGTGAAAAAAACCTCCCAGCTCTGTGGGATATTTCCTCCCTGGGTTTTTCAGCAGCCTCATGTACAGCCATCCTTGGGGTGCCTCACTCTGCCAGCTGTACCAAGAGACTTTATGCAGAAGATGTTCACAGCAGGCGATAATGGCGAGCAATTGAGAGCAAAAATAGGGTGGGATATATGGGGAAAAAAGAGTTGCAGCTCTTAACTGACCAGACAGAGAAAGCTGGGAGGAAAGAGGGCAAGTCATTAAATCCAAATCTTGGCTGATAGAGGAAGATAGCTGCATCTTCTCTTGCAGGAAGGAAATAAGTCAGTAAAACACATTTTCAGCAGTGCTGCTGTGCACCATTATTGCAATTATTTAGTGAAGAGATGGCTGAGTATATAAGTACCACCCTGACTTTGATAATGGTGCTTTTAATTTGTGTAGGTTCGACAGCGCATTAAGGGCTCTAGGCACAATTATTCTCAAATGATAGATTCTCTTTCAGGAAACCATATAGGGGATTTCTTCCACTTTCTTCCTAAGGATAATAGAAAATAGCAGAAGCTTGACATCATAATAGAGTTCAAGTGCCTTAGCAGTAGATCTGCTCTCAAGGAATTCTAAAAAAGCTGCACTAATGTACTTTCCTGTGTGCATGGCACGGGCAGTCCCGTTTGGAGCTCTGGCAAATAAACAGAATGTTGCCTCTCCTGCCCATCAATCCAGAGAGCTCAGGATGATATATCAGGATGATATAATGCCCTGCATTCCAACCCAATCAGCTGCTCCTGCCTAATTATACAAGCAAAACAAAGCCAGACTGTTTAAGGTAGAAAAGGAGGCGGGAGGGGGAACTGCCATAAAACACTGAGGGAGAGCTGTCTCCTCTTCTCAAACATGTAAAACCAAAGAGTTGTTTTCCCCTTAAACAGGAATACTGCGGCCATGATTCCACAGACCTATTTACTTTTCTTTTCATAATGTGCCAGTCTGCATGCAATAAAGCTGTCAGGCACAGCTCGAGAGCAATAAATACGAGGAAAAGTGTTATTTAACAGGCCAAGAATCATCTGTAGAGTGTCACTGTGCATTCAGAGCAGTGCTCATGTAAAAAGTCATTTTGCAAAATGACAATTTGTGTCACATCTATTTCCATCTCTCCTCCCAGTCCCTTTTCCTCGGAATTCTCAGCAGGAGTAGGGAGGTTCTGCATCCCTGTCCTGCTGCTGCTAAAGGAGTTGGTGCCAGAGCTGTCCAGGGCACTGAGACAGGGGAGGAAAAGGAAAGGGCAGAAACCTGCAGGGCTCTGAAGAAAACAGGATGGGAAAATGACTCTATTTTACTAGTCTCAGAACAGATGTGTAAACCTAAAGATCCCACCTATGCAGAGATAAAGGGAATGAAAGACAAAGCCCTGATGCACAAGAACCTGGATATGTATCTACTTCAGTTACAACTCACAGAAAGTGTTGGCTACAGGGGTTCCAGACTGAAAGAGACAGAAAAAGTCTAAAATCTTGGACTTCTGTGTCCCACCACAGCTGGCATGCTCAAGCACTTATCATTTCTTCAGGCCAATAAAAGCATAGATTTCTTTCTTTAAGAAAGATGAGCTTTTGCAGACCCAGGCATAAAAATCTCCTCAAGCCCATCTAAAGCATCACATCAATATAGGAGTCTGATTTGAAACAGCTTCTCTGGAACACAGGTCCCCTTTCCAAGGTGTTCCTCTCAGAGCCAAAATTGTTCCAAACAATTCTGATGTAACAAATTTCCCTCAGAGACCAGAGTCCCAGCAGATTTGTGGTGAAGACTCCCAAAGGCACCAGTGACCCAACAAAGATCACTCTGAGCCAAAATCCCCCAAGGAAAAGGAATGGTGACCAGAAGGGTGTGCAAAAGAAATGAGTTAGGGACTTAACTCAGTGTCAAGTCACTGAATGAATGGGGTTTGCTTTGTGGTTTGAAAGGAATAGGAATAAAATAATTACAGAGCTTTGATTTTCTGTCATGCTCCCTTTACCACTGTGTGATTTGCTCTTTTGAGCATCTACAGAAATTTAAAACCCAGTGTAGCATCTGGCCAACCCCCTTTCATGAAAAGGAATGGATTCCTGAAAAACCCCACTGAATAATATCAAATTTATCAATGATATGTGGGGGAAATAACCAGGCAGTGTATAGATCTGAAAGCAACCACGAGCACTGCTTGGTTGAGGAATGATATTTATTTATGTACTGTGATTATCGAGTGATGGAATGACTGGGTGGGTTGTGTTATATCTGCAGTCACAGACAGCCAACTGTGTAGATGGGCTGGAGATACATGACATTTGATTCAGGACTTTCACAGCCTTTTGGCAGGCCTGTTTTGTTCTGGGAGCATCAGCAGCCCTATAAATAAGTTATTGATTTTAATTTGTGAGCAGAATATTGTTTAATCTCTGCAAGTCGCCTCCTGTTCCACTGTATGAAGTCAGCAGAAGGAAATAAAAGTATCAAATATCTGCTAAATTGCACTGAGTTAAAAAATCTGCCATCAGTGACATTTTACCCTTCAAAGCCAGCATTCTCCTAAATTGAGTTTCTTTTAATGATGGCAGACAGCCTCTCCACAGAATGGTCCTAGAAAGACTGTGAGATTTCAATGATAGCTAATTAAATAGTTTTGGCTCATCTGTGGCTCATCTTGGGACATTCTGTGGGGTGTGGGCTCACTGTGGGAGGCCTTGCAGTGGGAGGGGGGTTTGTGGAGAAAGCACAATGGTTCTGCTCAAAGAAAACTCTCAGGACGAGGGTTCTCCCTCTCCCTGATGGGTCTTCTTTTCTCTCCTGGTCACTAAATCACTACAACACTGTCTCAAGTGACCAATTATTTGGCAGCCCCAGAGCATCACAGTCCAGAAAACGTCTCCATCTCACCCCCATTCAAACACAGAGTTTTAACTCAGCCATGCTCACACCTGAATCTGCCTCTCATGTGCAGTTTGGCAAAAGCAGCTGGTGTTTGGAAGTGATGGCCCTGGGGAAGCTGAGGTGGTTTGTGCTGGAGCTGTGTGACAGAGGTGCCCACAGGCTGTCCCCATGGGGGTGCACACACCTCTGCTGTGCTCTGTGGCCTCCAAACGCCCCTCATCATCATCTCTGCCTGCAGGGGACAAGGGTCACCACGGGCTGTCACCTCACAACCAGCACAGTCACACCTGGGGTTGGGATCATCCACATCCAACCCCTTTCCATGGGCACCTCCAGGATGCTCAGAGCCCCATCCAGCTACTTCATGGCTTTAAAAAATCACATCAACCAGGTACAGACCCCCCTGGGTGGGCTTTACACACTCTGCCACTTTGTTCCTGTCAATACTTACAAGTTTTCTTAGTAGAAACCTGAAGTTTGGTGCTGGGTTGAGTGGTCTGTACATCAATATTGTATACAGGAAATAGAATCTATCACTTGTACTCTATTGCATTTACTTATTATTGCCTTTCACTTTGAGTCAAGATGGGATTGAAAACTGATACCCAGAAATTCCCACTGGAAATTCCTCAGCCTGTTTTTTCCAGCCACAGCACCAGCTATTATGATACCACATTTTCAAGTAACCTTGCAATTCGGAAAAGTCCTGTTGAGAAAAGCATTTTCAAATTAACCTTTGAAATTATGGCTGCTCATGGCCTTTCCCCAACCTGACTCATGAAGAAAAGCCTGTCTTCCTTGAAATTCTATTAAAAATGCCAGCCAAACAAACCCATTATGGCTATAACAGCTCAAATTAATGTCAACGTGTCAGGACATATGTCTAATTTCAGTTTGGAGACTTGAAGATTGGAATCCTCATTGTGGGCACCATCAGCTGTTTCCAAACAGCCTTCATGTCTGGAGAGATTCATTTGAAATGAGGACCATCAAGGCAGACCTCACAGAGCTGTTCAGATGGTGCATTAATTCCAGTCACTTGGCTAAATCTACGATTATCGTCACTGTGGATTCAATCATCCACTCACACTTGCTACTGGTGCAGTTTCAAAGGCCTTTCCACACATTCTTCTTCTCCATGGGACACAGAAAGGGAGAGCATTGGCTGTGACCTTCGGGTGGGATTGATGGGGATGAGGATCTTGGCTAAATGAGGCAGGGCACCCGCTCTGCCCTGCCCAGAGCTGCACCAGCTGGAACAAATCCCTGCCCAGCTCCTGATCTGGCCTGCTCAGCACAAAGGAACCTCTGACAAGGGCTGAAATTAAACTGAAAATTGGAGTGAGAGTATCAAACCACTCCAAGCCTGTGGTGAAGAGCTGGAGCTCTCATCTATATGGATATTGACTCTGGGACAGAGAGAAGGAGGGCTGAGCTTGTATTACAGCACTATTCAGAAGCTTGTCACTATTGAAACCCTTTGCATTGGTTGCTATATAAATGCAAGGCAGACAGGCCTTTTCACAGATTTCCTGCCATTTAGCTCCGGATGGCACAAAGGAAGGGAACAAACAGGAAGGGAGATGGATGGGAGTGATGTGAGATCACAGAGCTGTGCATACCCTAAGCGTATGCACGACCTGATTCTTCAGAGAGCATGCTTATAATCACTGCTTAATCTTTCCTCTTCTGTCTGTTCTGAATTGTATTGTGTATTTTTAGCCAATTTCTCCCTCCTGATACGCAACCTCCAAAATAGAAAAGAAAAAAAGTCACGCTTTTCCCCTTATCCCGTTGTGTCTCAGTACTTTCAGGAGAATCCTTGGTTTTTTTCTAGGATTATACACATTTGATGCCTCTGAATATAGATTTCCAAATTTCTTACTGTCGAGTCTCTGTGTGCTCGGTTTGTTTTGTCAACTTCAAAAAACATTTAAAAAAAATAATTTAAAATGACCTTTTGACACAACCGAGACATAAGCGTGGATTCCACTGTGTGCAAAACTTCTGGGACTCTGTCAAAACCAATATTTGTTGTTCTCAGCAACATTTCAGTTATTCAAGGCAAACCTGAGAAATGCTGATGAGTGCAAAAATCTCAGTTGAAACTTCACTTGAAACTTCTCACAGTGAAGAAAAGCTTCTCTACCAATTCCGGAATAAAAAACATCAAGACTCCTTCAGAACTCATACCAGAGGAAAGAATAATGTACTGGATGTTAGGAAAAAAGGGAATATCTAAAGCCTTCATCTGGCCCATTAATCACACTGGAAATCTGCTTAGTTATGGACATGGAGGTCGCTTAGGAGTAAGAAATCACAGAATTACGGAATCATGGAATGGTTTGGGTTGGAAGGAACCTTAAATCTCATCCCATTCCTGCCCCAGCCATGGCAGGGACACCTTCCACTGTCCCAGGGTGCTCCAAGCCCTGTCCAGCCTGGCCTTGGGCACTGCCAGGGATCCAGGGGCATCCACATCCTCTCTGGGCACCCCATTCCCCACCAAAACCAGGAGATCACCCAGAGCAGCTCCAGTGGGCACACACATCTGTACACATCTGTGTGCAAGAATAACAGTGCAAAGAAAAGACAAATCTCCAATCCACTTGAGTCTTCGTTTTCTCTCTTGCATTTATTGGATTATTTGGCTCAAGCTCTGCATTCCTGACTGGTTCTGTTTGCCCACTGGCCAGTCCATGCCCAGGGGAGCGTTCCCAGCAAAGCAAGCAGATTGAGCTGCATTCCATGCACTTTACTTGGCACTGCTTGGAGCAGGCTGAGGAGATTTAATTGGGTTTTAAGGAGAAATAACCCAGAATATCTGGCTTGAAAAACATTTTCTGAAGCAGCTCCAAAGGTTTCTTAAGAGCAAGTCAAGCCATCAGAGACAAATTAATGGGCAAGTTTCATGTCAGATGGTCAAAGTACATGATAAATGCAATTAATAAGGCACTAGATTAGATTTTGACATTCAATCTTGCACAGTAGATAGAGTGGGAAACTGTTCTGTGCCAGGAGCAGAGCAGCAAACAAGGGGCAGCCGTGGTGCTTTCCTTCTCCTTGCTCTGGAGTTATCTCCAGGATGAGGACAGCCTTTCCCTGGACACATCGCCTTCTCCTGCCTCTGCCTTCCTCAGCCCAGCTCCTTTGGCAGCAGCCTGGGAGGAACCTGCAGCCCAGCCTCCTCCTGCTCTTCCCCAAGCCTTTTCCACTTTCCCAGCAAGTTCTCCACAGCCAGAGGAAGCAAAACAATGTGGGGAAATAACCTGTTCTTCCCAGCTTCAGGCTGGACCAAGTAGTCCCAAAATGGAACCTCTCAAAAGTTTTCCCCTTCTTCTTCGACTTTTTGATGTCCTTTATTCCTTCACAGACACTAATAAACCTAGTAGGAATCATTTCAACTGAACATGAACTATATTTACAATCATCAGCAAATATTCCTCAGGTGAAAACTAAGTTGAGGAGGAGTAGCTGGGGCAGTAAAACTTGGTTGGAGGTGGAAAAATGGAGCAACTGCCTGATTTAATGTTTTCTGCAAGGCAACCAGGAGTTTTGCACATGTTGTACATGATCAGGGTAAAAAAGGTGGTTTATAGCAAAAATAATTATAATCCAATTGTGCTGGATGGAAACCTTCCCTGAACACTTCAGCTGTGCACAGGTGCAGCATTTCCCTTCAAAATATTGCCCAGAGCTGGCAAGGGGCTGGAGGAAAGGCAGGTTCCTCATGAGGAGAATTCACAGACTGAGCTCCTTGAGCTGACTCTGCTGGAATCGCCGCCTGATGGAGGAGGGTGGACAGTTCTCAGCACCTGTGTCTGCCCTCCTTTAATATCTGAATCATAAACACACTTTTCATGGTTCAGCATGAAATCCAGTCCCACAAACAGCGCTTCAAATCTGCAATCAAAAATGTGCCACCATTTCAAAGCCGCCGAGAGTCACTGTAGTGTTTTGACAGATCCCTGTAAACACTGTGGCCATTTCACGGTTACCTCAGGCTATCTTTTCATCTCCAACATGCTTCAACCCTTTAATGTAGTATTTAGACCAATGTTGTTATTAGATTTTCCCTGGATGAAAGGATCCATAAACGCAAATGCCAGTTGCTAATTCTTGGTAGTACAAAATAATGGTATAAGTACATCACACAATAAGACAAAAATTAAGCTGGTAATTTATACTGCTGAATTAGATACAGCAACAAAAGAGAGAGGCAATTATATACCACAGTAAAATCTTCAGTGCACAGACTTAAGCATTCCTCAGTCTTTAGTGTTCAATTAGGGTAAAATTTACTTTCAATACAAGACATAATGCCAAGGGCTTTCACACCCTCTGTTAAAATATAGGATTTCATCTCATCTGCTCCGTGCAAAGTCTTTTTATTCTGGCAAAAATGAAGGTTTAGCTCTAAAGAACAATTTGATTTGCATTACACATTGCATTAACAGGCTGCAGCGAGCAGATTTATCTGCCAAATGAATGTATTCTAATAGGTCTGATGATCTGTCTTTATGGTATCATTTGATTAACAACAAATTTATTCGCTTGGCAGCTGTATTCCTTAATCAGGTATTCATTAAGCAATAGCATATAAATATGTATAAATGTCAGATTTATGGATCAGAGACTACAATAATTCCATTTAAGAAAGGTGGATTGTCTATACTTCTAATTATTTTCCCTTTAAATAGGCTCATCAAATCTACACATTTGTACACGTCCAGGGCCTGATTTTCAGAGCCAAGGGTTCCTGTCCAACTGGGCAGAATTCCCTTCCTTTGGAGCCTCATCCAAGTCCTCTGACAAGCTCTTCCAGCCCTACTGCTCAATTATATTGGACATCACACCACCATCTCCCTGTCTTAGATGTTTTTATAGTGGGTTTGTTCTCAAATCTGAGTAATTCACCTTTTTGAACACACCTATTTTGCATCTGGACAATCTCTGCTTGTCATTCCATAACCTGGACCTGCAAAAATAGTTTTTTGGCAATGCATGTGCACCGGCAAATGGCATAAAAAGGAATTTCTAAAGAGAATATCTTCTTTTAAATGGATCTTGGTTTTGATAATAATGAAAAAATGAATATAATTACCAGGGAGAAATATTCTGTGGAATTCAACCCAGGTTATAGACTAAGTCCATGAAAGTACTTTTACCTTTCTTTTTTCGAGCTGACTCCCTAGCAGCCACTTTTACACTTTGTGGGAGGCTGGAAGAAAAAAAAAAAGTGTCTGTGAAATAATCCTGAGTTTATCAGGGATAAGTACTGTTATTTTGATATCTGTACAGGAGTTAGCAGGACTGGAGCTCTCAGACCCCAGTTAAAGCAAAAATTGAACTGGAGACGAGAGTTTGGGCAAGTCCTGCCCTTGACTCAGATTTCTGGCAGTAGCTCTGTTTGAGGCAGCCTGCACCCCAAATTGTTCTCATCCATAAGGTCTTGATAATGGGTGATTAGGTCTATTGCAGAATGAATTATTTATTGAATAGACACAAATTAAACAGACATAAGACCTTGAACACAGGATAAAAACTACTAGCAGATAAAATACAGCGTACAATAAAGGTGCCTATATTACAGCTAGTGAAGAAATAGTATAGATTATGATTCAGTGTCATTTACCACCAAATTGATGGAGTACACATAGAATTCTTCCATTCAATTCCCAGGAAAGTATCTATGGAATTTGCATCCAAACTCTGCAGAAGTCCTACATGTTTCCTGGGTGTGTGTAGGAGGCTTCTGCCTTCAGGAAAGTTTGTGTAGCTTTTGTAGGTTGTAAAAGTAGTGTCACTCAGTCAGGAATTCCAGCATATCTCCCCACATCTTGTTCTCATGTCCAGTTGTTTATTGGGAATTCCATCCCTGGTGCCAGAGAGAGAAATAACTCACCAGCCAGGGAGGACTTTATCCAGCTGAGCTGGCCTGGGTTATCTCATCGATCCATGTGAGGGGAGAACGAGCTGCAGCAGCTGATGGACAGAGCAGGAAAGCTCTGCCCTGCTGGGGGGGATGTTCTGCCACAGGGGGATCCCTTCCAGGCACCTTGGCTCCCCAGCTGCTGCCTCCAGCCCTGCATGGAGGAGGAGGTGCCAGGCTGGCACAAAGCACAGGAGATTTATGTCACAAGCTTTATTTTCATGAAGCACCAGACACCAAAACAGGTGAGAGCAAAGATGCCTTCCCTACTGCTCCAAAGTCTTACCCAGAGCGTGTTAAAGCAGCGCTGTGTGTTGTAAACTCTGAGGGTGCAGGAGCAGCACCTTGGCATCTTACCCAAGTCATTTTCCCACAGTTTGTCCTTTTAGTCCAGCAGGCCACAGCCCTGGGGTTCTTCACACAACATCTGTGCCACTGCTGAAGTCACCTGCACCTGCAGTGAGTCTCCACCAGCAAAAGGAGTTACACCCCCTGCAAGATGTTCCCCATGACTTTGGACAGAACTGGAATGTGGCTCTGGAGCAGAAGGGATTAAAGGTCTTGGGTAGATCCCCTGACTGTGCTGTCCAAACATGTGACAGGTGGAGACCACTCTCTAGCCTTGCTTTCTATTTTCTATTCTATTTTCTATTGCTATTCTATTTCTATTGCTAGCTGGGATAATTTTAATAAAAAATTGAAAATCACATTCAAGTCTGAGAGATCTGAGCCATGTCTCTTCACCATTCTGGTATCTCCAGCTGTGGCTGTACTGCCCCCATGGAGGGGAAGCAAATTTTGCTGCACAGAAGTGATGTGCAAATAAATGAATAGCCAGAAAACGTCCTTCATGCAGTTCCATTTGAACTGGCTTTTTGTTTGTTTTAATTAAGTTACTGATCTACTCTCTTTGGAATATGTAAGAGGCAGAGGGAGGCTGATCCATTGCCATTTAATATACATCACTGTTGTGTGTTGAGATGGATATGACAGTAATAGTTCCTTGCAATATTTAAGTCTACTGAGCCCTGAAGATCTCTTTTAATATCACTTGATTTATCAAATCTGATTTGGGACTTATAGCCTATATAGAAGGAGTTCTCAAATTCCTAATCCATTTGGCAATAAGTATCTTCTCTGCTTTACTACTTCATCTTCCTTACTCACTGATCTGAAGGGTAGGAGTTTTGAACTCATTTATCATGGACAAAAAAAAGGGGTTTTATGATGAGTTTTGACAATTATATATGTCCCATTCCAGAGAGTAAATAAAATATGAGTGCTATTTGCTGTGCCACTTAATGCAGGCCACCAAACTGATGCCCTGTGATGGAAGATGTACAAGACTTGCTGCTGAGAATACAGAATTGGAACCACTTTGGCACTCTTCACAAAAATCAGAGCTTCCATCCTAATTTTTCCTACCCTGTGCCTTTCTGCAACAGAGATTTTTCTTCTACAAGTGGTTTCCAGACAAGGTAAGAGCCTCATAAGGTTCTGGTCCATGCCCCTGAGTGCACTCAATGCAACATTCTCCTGCTGCCCTGTCCTGCCTGGATTAACCATGCCGAGTCATGATGCTCATTTTACCTTCCTTGAGACACTCTCCCATCATCCAAGTGCTTTTTTAAAAGCAATATTCCAAGGCTGACTTCACTTTTTCACTTGAAATGGACTGGGTTTGAGTGAGTCGACGTCTGGCCCTCTGTCTTTCACTTAATGACTCAAAAAATCCAATAAACAGAGCAAGCCAAATTACAAATATGGACTAAAGAGCACCAGGCCTTTATTTCTTGCTCAGAGGCAAGCAGTGCAACTTTAATTTAACAGAAAATGATCAGCTTTATGACTAGATGTGTTGCAAATAAACTGACAACCTTTATACAATACAATTACTTTATTTTATGTGATATTATTATTATCTGAGCCATCTGACACTCTTATGGCTCATATAAAAATTCCTATTTTAGTGCAACTCTGTGCTTAAATAGATCTCTTTGTGCTACATGAAATAACCCCTTCCTCTCACCTCAGCATTTACAGCCTCCAAAATACACAGAGCTCCATCACAGCCCTTCCTCCTCAAACAGCTGGATTTAAAATCTTGATCCAAGGAAGGGTTTCCATTGATTTGAATAGCTATTGGATCATCCCAAAAGTGTGCCTATGGGAACAATTCAGCCCCATGCTACTGGAAAGAAGGTTTTCCTTAAGCTAACTGACATTTTTGAGGGGGGAAAAAAGGATCTTTCTGGATGGAGAATCACAGCAATTCAGCTATTTTGCTTCTGTTCCCTAAATAAATTCATTCAAGTGGAGGGCACTGAGCAGCACAGGCAGATATACCCATTCATTATCATCTTTCCTCGCTACATGTCACATATTTAATTCTTCTGATCCTTCCTCTCAAATCTCTCCTCAACCCTGGGATCCTGTTAGCAGCTCTTCCCCTTGTTCAGTACAAATCCCTCAAGAAAACAGGCAGGTAACTGCTATTATGTTTGACAATCGCTTAAAAGCAACTAAATGTTACCTGCTGCGTTAATTCACTCTTTGCAAAGGACAGCCTCCCCTCCCGCTCTGCCCTGCAGCCCAGGGGCTGAGCACAGCCCAAGGGGACGAGGACAGCTTGGATTTGACCCGGCACAAGGTGCAAAAGTGCCCCCAATTTCCAGCAGCTCCCCCAGCAGCATCTTCAAGGATGGAGCGCGACGCTGGGTCCCTTTCCAGCCGAGATGCGCGGAGAGCAGGGATGAAGATAAAGGTGCCTTTGTGCTCTGGCTTCTTTCATCCTGGCTCTGACAGTGAATCATTCAGAGCACGAGGGAAGGAGACAGGCAGAGGCAAACAAGTTGCATTCAATCAGCCATCCAGAGGCGGTGGCACAATTCCTGGCACAAGGATCTCGTGCAGCCGCTTTGAAGGACCCGCAGTGGCATCCTCACCACTGCTGGGGACACTGCCTGTGTCACCTTCCAAGGACGTGGGGCAGGTGGAGGACACCTGCGTGAAAAACGACATTCGCTTTTCCTGGTAAATTTTAAAAGGTTGAATAAAAAGACAAAAGACAATAGGGGACAAAGACAATAAAGCAAAGGGTTAAAAGGGCCGTGTGCTTGGCACTGTGCCAAGAGCAAACCTGGTGTGTTGGAAACATCCTTTGAAGACCATTTCCATTACATCAGCCTGTTGCATATTCATAAACAATTACACAGATTCAAACTTTTCCAAGGACTGTTTTGTACAGTCTGTCCTTGGTTCTGCCTTTTTTAGAGCCCGTGTCTATCTTCATTATCTCCTTCAGTCTGGGCCCTGGTCCCTTCCCTCCAAGGACACTAGGTGTTGATAAGTGGTTCAATTATTTATTTAAATTATTTATTTATTTATTATTTCTTTATTTAAAAAATAAATATTAATTTATTATTATTATTATCAATACAATTTATTGATAAATGTCAGCAGCAGGGTCCCCATCATCTGTTCACTGGATGCTAACTCAGCCGAGCAGACACTTCAATCATGGCTATCAGCCATTCCACTACCATGTCTAAATTTAGATAAAATAAAAACTTCAGCAAAACTACTTTATCAATATTTATATAACATTCATTCCAATATTTTACAAAAAGCCAACATTATAGTATGTACTTATAGGTGAATTTATAACACCTGCCATTGAACTCTTCCACCCCAGGACTACAGAATCCCAGAACAGCTTGGAAGGGACCTCAGCTGGTCCTTAGGCCAAGCTCCCTGCTCAGAGCACACGGCACAGGACTGTGTCCAGACTGGCTCTGGAATCTCTCCAGCGAGGGAGACTCCACACCCTCTCTGGAAAATCTCTTCCCGTGCTCACAGTAAAGAAGTTTTTCCTCATATTTAGGTAGAACTTGCCATGCATCAGTTCCTCTTGTCCTATGAATTGGCACCAGCTCCATGTGCCCCATGGTCTGAGCTGATGCTGGGGTGGGTGTAGAGGAGTCAGGAATTACAGATCAGATGAAAACTGCCCGCTCTAAGAGATGTGCTGGGGTCTGGGGGAGGCACTGCATGGCTGAGCCCCCAACAGAGGCTCCTGCCAGGCTGGGTGGAGGAAACCTAGTCTAGTAGAAGGGGGAAAATTCCCTGAAAAACAACATGAGCCATCAGAATTTGGGTATCTTGTCAAATAAAATGAATAAACAAATAAGTAAACTAAAAGGGAAGGTGACCAAGTATTGTGACATTGGATAGAAGGAGATGGAGAAGAACTGTGTTTACCATAACAACAAATGTTATCATTTCCTGGATCCTTGATGCTCTTGCAACTCCATGTGATCCTCTAAAGCATCTTGGCTGGTTGAGAGAAATTATCTCTGGCTCCAATACATGACTAAACCCTGAAGCCACCCTCAGAAGAGAGCTCTGGTTCCTGCCATCACCACTTGCCATATGGCTCCTCTTTCTTCCTCCACCTTCTCAGCCTCATTTACTATGGAAACAAGGCTCATGTGATCCTGCTTTCTCATCCCCTCACCTCACACACAGCTCCTCAGCCTGTAGCTCTGTCTTGAGCAGAACTGACAGTGCAAAGCTCACAGACAACTGGATCCTCACAAGTGTGGCGAGGATGGGCAGCTGGGAGAGGGGGAAGGAGAAATACAAACACATCAATGCCCCTGGAAATGGAAGGCAGCAGCTGTATGATCACAGAAATGCTTGGGTTAGAAAGGACCTCAAATCTCATTCCACACCCCTGCCATGGGCAGGGAAACTTTGCACTAGACCAGATTGCTCAGAGCCCCAAGAGAAGGGGTTTAAACATGCAAGAATTTCCACTGTAATCTCCTCAGGCAGGAAATCCAGTCAGCCACTGGACACACATCCATAGAAAACAAGGCTTCAGTAATTTTTACTCCTCACAGGTCTACTTACATTTTCTATTCTCCTTCTCTATTTTCTTCTTCTATTAGAACAAAAAAGACAGGGTCAGCCAGGCAAGACTTCACTATCTCTTTGCAGCAGGGCTGTGTTTGCTGCTGGAAATGAAGCTAAAAGCAAAGTTTCAGTACCCCAAATCAGTGCTGGAGAAGCTGATCAGATCACAGGCTCTCTCTGCTTCTCTACAGGTATAACTGCCAGGGACAATCTGTCCCACAAAGGACAGAGGATGCATCTTTTCTTTGCTAATCTCTTCTTGCTCCTGGTGTGAGTGGTTTTCTTTTTTAGTTTTTTTTCTCCCCTCAGGCATTAGAATTAGATTTCAACAGGAACAATAGCAGCAGCAGTAACATCAGCTGCCTTATCTCTGCTAACTGCTCTTTTCTCCCAAATATTTCTCTTTCTTTTTTGCACCACCTGAAAGTACCCAAAACTGACTTTTCCTTAGAAATAGTTAAGGGAAAAAGGATTAAGGGATGTTGTTAAGATGAAAACCTTACTTCATACCTAACATCTTCCATTCTTTAACTGCTTTTTCTTTTCCCTCTATCTCTAATGACAGGTTAAAAGATCCTTAAGGCTGATTGTTGCCATGGGATTAAGGAGCCTGGGGTCTATTAATTCAGATCCCAAATGTCTGCATAACTAGGTAGTGTGCAACACTATGAGGGTCATGCTGACATCCTTATTTCAGCCCTCTTTTCAAGGAAAAGAATTGGGCCACTCCCAATGACTTACAGTTCCGTTCACAAGTGGAATTTCTGTCTATCAGCCTGTGTCAAGAAGGTTTGCATTCTGGATCCTATAAAATTAAAATCAAAATAAATGAGAACACAGAATGTCTCATGATGAGGTTGGGCTTCTCCTTATTTAGGGCTGATTAAAGTAATTTTTCAGCACTGAAGATTTGAGTTATTCCTTTCCATGGGCAGTGGGGTAAGGTGGAGCAAGGCTTATCCTTGTGCCAGCTCTGGAATTCCATCAGCCTTTCCATCTTTCAATGCTTTCAAACCTTTTTAAATTATGACCGACTCTGAACCTATTTAACTTCCTTTCCTCTTCTGAATGACTCCTTCTGCTTTTCAAGGTGTGTCTTGGTATGTTGGCTCACCAATGATCTGCTGAGGAGTCTTTAGGGATAGATAAATATGCTAAAAACCAACTACCTCTGTAGATTTACCCTGTGTGACATGAAGTGACGTAAAATGAAATTGCTTTTACGTAAAGGAAGAAAATTTGAATGTCTTATACAGGGGAAATGGGCATACCAGGAGTATAAAGACACCTGGAAATAGAAAATACTATCACTGCAAATCCTTATTTGATTTGTAAGTGCTGGGCTGGAAGCTTATTCTAAATTGCAGCTCCTGGGGAAAGGGGTTACTGGTTTGGTTTTAATGTTCTGCAATAGTTCAGCCTTTGCCATTTCAGAAAAAAAAATCACAGATCTCTGAAATATTTCATATGAATTGTATGTACCCTCTATGCAAACTGGGTAAAATACAATTGTAATTAACTGTGCCCTCGTAAATAACTCATAAAAATGTAGTTAAACCTGTAGCTGTCAACAAGTGCATAACCATGAACCGGGCAGTGCAATCATTCATTTACAAAAGTATATAAATGTCAGCCAGGAAAAGAAAGTCACTTCTGTTGGCACCATAAAGGGCATTAGAATCAAGCAATGCTGGATTTTCTAACACTGAAAAACTCTCCTGGAAAAGCCCAGGAGAAGGGGTGGGCTGAGCTCCCAGCACTCCCTGCCCCACAGGGGCTTGTTCTGCAAAGGTATCAAACCATTAACCCAACAATTAACCCCCAGTTTAAGGCAGAGGAGGGGAGGAATTTCAGCCAGGATCCTCCACAACAGACCTCCCCCGTGTGATTAATGAAGCACTGAGGAAGATGAATGCACACAGGCTCTGAGTAAAGCCAGCACCACCTTGGAGAAAGCTTTTGATAGGAGGAAAGGCTCTGTTTTAAAAGCTCTCTGAAGTCAAGGCAGAGACAAATGTTACCTTAATTTCTGCTCCCTTCCTTCACTGCTTTAAAAGGAGGAAAGAGTTGAACGGGAAGACTTCATACTCTTGAGACTCCATAATTTGCTTGATGAATGCTTTAAAAAGAGATGGGCTGGGAGAGAAGATCATTGAATTTAAGCAAAATGTAGTATTCACCTCTCTTCTGGTATCAAGAGGCAAGGCAGATGATTCACAGATGAGAAAGGAGCTCAGCTGTGAAGGTAGGGAGCTGGAATTAAAATGAGGGAATGTTTTGTGATGAATATGGTCCTCAGTGTAAGAAGAACACTGCCTGTCCTGGGAGAACAAGGAAGAATTCCAGAATTGCCCATTGTCTATCAATTGCATCAGATATTGGCAAGGGGAAGAAATTAAGATGAATAATCTTACTCAAGAAAAGCTCATGAAAACCATTTCATTTGGTGACCTTGGATCCACAGAGTGACACACAATTTGTGGTTCCTCCCTTTTTCCTTCTTCGTATTAAGGTTTAGTTCCTCAAGCTCTCAGTCCACACCTCTCTTTTATCTGGAAATTTCTAAATTTTGTGCACTAGCTCCTAGTCTAATGAAATTTTTACCACCCAGTGTTCAGCACTGTGTTGCTGTGAGGGTAATAGACTACAGCAGTCACCCATGGAAGAAATTTTTGCAACCTCTGTTTTGAAATTACTGCCGAACCTTTCTTTCCCCCTTTAGTTCTGTTTTTAATCAAGCCTGAAATTTTCTTCCTTTCAAGAAACCTTTAAAATCTTCTCATTTTCTCTGGATAATACCTCTCTGAACTACATTGTTATGCTGTAAGAAAAGGACTATTTTCTGTCACTTGGAAACCCACGCCTCATTTTGAACTGAAATAAACCCACTAATAAAATTAATCAGAAGCACTATTCCTCTGGAGAGAGCCTGGGATGGGTTATAAACTGAACCACAGGTTTCCAATAATACAGCACACTCAATACCAAGGAACAAGACCTCCACTAGCTGGGACACATCATACCTCAACAGAAGGTCGTGAAATTACTGCAGGAAAACAGCACAGATGAAGGACAGAGGAAAAAAAAAAACAAAAAAAAACCAACAAAAATGACACGATATGAAGGCCAGATAAGTTGTAAGCACATTGAAATTCCTGCAGAGGATCTGCAAGGCTCCTTAAGTCCTTGCCTATTGTTCAAGACAGAAGCTTCAGGTTTTAAAGGCGCTAAAATTTCCATTGTGTGCACATCCTTTTGGGGCATCCTGCTCACAATGCCTTGTTTCCAGGAGAATAAACCACACACATATCCTGTTAGAGCTGATTATTTAACAGCAGTGAAATTCAGGTTGAAGTGCTGAGAGCACAACTAACAAGACACCTAAATTACCGTCCCTGAAGGAAAATTGGGGTATCACTTCTGTCTGAGTCTCCTTTCAAGCTTTTCTGTAAAATAGAGATAGTTATGGCAATTTCCTAAGCGTGCTCAGAGGGTCAGGTAGTGTCAGCAAGGTATTTTAGATTTGTAAAACACTGTCTGTGCCAAAAGTTAATGTCAGATGCCTGTAATGAAAGTGCAGGGCATGGCTAATGGAAGGAATATTAGACAACAGACAGTAGACTTTGTTTTAAAAATTTTATGGCTGAGACATGAACTGACAGAAGCTGACAGTGATGAAAAAAAGGTTCTGCTCTGGAAAGTGGCCAGGTTTTCTGAAGCTGCTATCAACAGAAAGGTAACAGATGCAGGGTTTCAGTAACAGGCCATGAGAAAACACAGCCCCTGCTCCCACCAGGACACCAACACTTGGTTAATCTCTTCCAGAACACTGCAAATTACTGAATATTACTTACCTACCTGATTTGGGATCACAGTAAACCAAAGTTCACGAGGCAACTAATGTCAGGTTCTGCTATGAATCCCACAGCACTGTGGTGGATTTTTATGTGTGTGCATGCAGTTAACCAAGCCATAAACAAGTCGTGGTGCTGTAACAAGCCTGACAGTGGACATGCTGCTGGGAACCCCTTGTAAATTTATGACACATGCCATAATAAAAAAAAAAAAAAAAGAGCAGAACTCCTGACTTCATATTCCACAGGGTTGTTTCCTTCTGCTTTGTCTGACTGAGGAGTTGGATAAAGCCCATTCCTCTGGCACTCCAGCAGCTCGGAGTCCCTCCAGCAGGAGGGCCACGTTCCTGATGTCCAGGATGATGTGATTGACCTCACACCACAAAAGTGTCACAAGGTGTCTCACTCGATGTTTTCCCAGGTGAGAGGTGCTGCAGAAGTGCCAAGCACTGAGTGGTTTGGGGCTGAGTGCTGGAAGGCACTCTAAGAAATTTCCTTTTTAGAAGCCAACACCTCCTTGGCTTGCCAGACGTAAGAAAGAAAAGGACTCTGCTCTTTGTTTGGTGAATCTTGACACTGATGCTTTAGTGCTGACTGACCCTACTACTTATTTTAACTTTCCATTGATGGCTCCTTTATCTGGGCACCCAGACTCTTTCCAGCACAGCCTAAACCACATGAATAGCTGAATTTTCCTTCCTTCATCTTTTCTTCTGCTGGTTGGTGGCACATTTCTTCGACCTTCAGCTCCATGCCCCAAGCCCTGTTTTTCCTTCAGTCCCCAGAGACAGTGCAAGCAGCAGTTCCCTGAATGCCACCTTTACATGGCTGTGCTCCCACAACCTAAACACTGGGCAAAGTCTTCAGGGCTACAGGTGCTGTATTATTATTTTCTGTGTTAGCACAGATTTCAAGTAGCTTCTTTCACAAGCCTTGTCAAAAGCTTGAAAAATTGGACCATGTTGCAGCGGCCTCAGGGAGACAAAGAGTTACATTGTCCCACCCCAAACCCCTTGTGAAGGGCGGCCCAGGAGTTCTGATTGGGTTTGAGTCCCTGGGGGGTTCTCCCTTGGTGTGTTTCTAATGGTCCCTGACCCTGAACTCCACCCTCAAAGGTGTAAACCCTCGGTTCTGTCCCTCAAAAACCCCTGCTGTGCCTCTGTTCGGGGCTCTCTGTTCTGGACCTGAGTTTGTTCTCATGCTGAATAAATGGTTTCATGAACGGGAGCCCGTCTCGTTGGTGTTTCATGCTGGTCCCCAGAATCCTGCTGCTTCCCTGGACGAGATCCTGAGGTTGCAGGCTGCAACAGACCAGACAATAAAAATAATCTTAATGTTTTCTTGTAGAGGGAAGGAGAACAGACTCAAAAGCTCAGCTTTCCTGTGGAATGGGGAAGACACAAAAGCAAGTTATGCATTAAAAAGGACCTGATTTACCTCTAGGACAATCTTAAGAGGATGACTATTCAAATAGTTGCACATTCAGAATGGAAATATTTGAGTAGATATTTTAACCGTGTTTGCACTCTATGACACAAACTTTAGTGATTAACAGAACAAAACCACTTATTTCGAGGCCAGGTTGGACGGGTCTTGGAGAGAAACCTGCTCTGGTGAAAAGTTTCTCTGGTCATGACAGAGGTTTGGAATAAGATGGTCTTTAAAGTCCCTTCCAACCCAAATTATACTGTGATTTTTACTTTTCAGTAGATTCCATTATCTGGACACCCAGACTGTTTTCCTAACAACCTCAACCATAATAATTTTCTTTTTTCCCTCTTTCCTTCAGCAGGTTGCTGGCATCTGCTACATGTTTCTGTGGAATTTTGTTCCCCCACCCCAACTTCCTGCCCCAGCTGGGCAAAGACTTGTGTCTACTTGATTCCAGAAAATTCATTTCAACAAACCCAGCATGTTTATCTGACTTCCCTGGTAGCCTTACAGTGGATCTGGGAGCACTAACATTCAGCTAGGATATCAGCATCCTGGGAACATCCTGGACTCTTCTTAGGAATATTCATCTCCTTTGATGGGCAGCACAAATTCTGGTGTGCTCCTCCAGGGCCACAGCCCGATTTCAGATGCCAGGAGGTGTTTGCCTCCCCACAGAGCCACTCATGTTGAACTCTCTGCCATAGCAACTAAGCCAGCAAACAGACAATAAACTGCTTTTTTTCTAAGCAGGATCCTGGTATTCAAACACAATGACTAAAATACTGCAGAGATTTCAGTATTGCCACTTCTCTGAGTGCATTAAAACTTCCGTCTGGTGTATTTCTTTATAGCTGAGCTCTTGCAGGGAATGGATTAAGCTGAAAAATCCTTAAATCTTTCTCTTTTTTTTTTTTTAATCTTGGTGTTTATGTGGAAAAATGCAAAAGAATATAAACTGCAGTTGTACTTAGCAGTATTTTTTTTTTTAATCTACAAATACTTAAGAAAGAAAAATAAGAAAATAAAATGAAGGCCTTAGTGAAATATCTGGATTGTATTTAGTGTTAGCAAGAATTCATGCACTTTGTAGCTATTCTGTTTTTTCTGATTTTATAAGGTCCCAGCACATTTGGGGGATTACTTCTTATTTATTAGCACATAAAAAAGTGTCCCTCAGAATAATGGCCAAGGCAGAGGAGGACCATGTGGTGGGTTGAGGCTTTGGGGGGGTTTTTTATGAAGCTTTGGACAGCAGAAGTGAGGAAGCCCAGGAGAGAAGGGCAGATGATGTGAAACACATCCCTTCAAACAGAACAAGCCCAGATTCCAGCATGGGAAGGTTCTGGCCAGAAGTGATCACTGAAATCACGGCTTGCCTCTCATGTATTGGTTTCTTGATTTGCATGTGAAGAGCTCTTTGTGATGATGATCAAGAAAATGTAAAGCTGCCATCAGTGGGCTGGTGCCAGGCTGTGACTTTCTGTCCTGTGAGGTCAGGCACTGGCCCAAGTTAGAGTGACACTGCTGACAGCCTCCCAAAAGCTCTCCCCAGGAGCAGCCAGGCTTTGACTTCAGACCATTCTCCCCCTTATTCATTTCCTGCTTGGTTTGAGCGCTGCAGAAACCTCGCTACACTGGCCAGAGCCACAGGATCGATAAAGCAGAGGAGGAAAGAGCTGCATTCCCACCTGCCTCGTCCATCACTGGCAAAGCTGGCAGCTCAGGTCTGCTGCCTGAATCCCATTTTTTCACTTGACAAAAAGCCTCTCTTGGAGACCGCTGGGGGAGACACCTAAAACCTTATATACATTAAGGCTAGTGAATTGATACCCTGTCAGATGATGAGAATCTCTCTTCATCTGCTGAGAGTTAATGATGATTTATTAGGCAGAACAGACAGGTCCCAGGACATATTTGCAAGGACTTGTCAGTCAGAAAAAATTCCTCCAGAGATTTGGACTAAGCTTATTTCATACTTTTTACTTAGAAGACATGAGAGGACAGTGAGATTCAGCTTGAAGTACTTCTCAGATAACATGAAGCTTTAGAAAGATAAAAGGCTAGATGAAAAAAGACCTCTTAAGACCTCGGTACAATCCCATGTCATCCCAGAAATGCCACTAAGGAAACATGTATAAGTGAATAGGATTTGGGGGGTGGTAAAATAAACATGACAGCTTGTAGGGAAGATTCCCAATGAAAAAGAAAGTCTGAAATTAAATCAATGCCAGGCATACTGACTTAGATCTCAATACAAAATGCACCAAAACACCTTCAAATAACTGAACCTGGGATCTCAATGTAAATTTCTGACACTCACACATCAGATTCAGGGACCTGTTGATCCATCAGGGTAGGACTCTACCCAAAAGTAAATGTCTCTGTTTCTGCCAGCCACCTCAAAGTCAAGGGAAATAAATCATTATTTTTAGGGTGTGCTTCTCAGTGTTAGCACAGCAGAGAGGTGAATCACCCTGGAAAAGCTCCCACTCCTCCCGAGGGAAGCAGGGCTCACTCAGTCCAGTAGGATGCATGAGGACTCTGAAGCTCAGGGTGGGGAATCCACCCCCACCGCTTGTCAAAGGCTGGGCTGTGGGGATCTGAGCAGGAGGTGAGACAAGCTTAATAAACCTCCCTGAGTTTTAAAACTGTCTTGTCTGTCCTTTAGCTTCCCTCTTTCCAGCCCCATAGATGCTGTTCAGGGAGGTTGGATGGCAGAGGAGCAGTAGCAGAGTCACCCTCCTGTAAAGCAGGGTGTGAAGGAGGCAGGGGCTGTCTGAGGTGTGCTCCATTCACCAGACACAGCTGCAGAAATCCATCCCCACTCAGACCTGGATCAGAGAGCACAGGCAGCAAGGACATCCTCCTGTGACTGTGTCCAGAGGGACAGTTAAGAGGCCCAACAGACAAAAGCAAATGGAAAATGCTTCCCAAGCCCAGTAACCTCTCTGAAAGACAATAAAGTTCTCACATTTATTGTGACCCACGAGAAGGAGGAGGCAGAAGGGTGGACAGAGCAGTCTGCCTGCAGCAGCAGAGTTGAAAGCTCTCAGCTCAGAGTGCCCACAGGAGATGGAAGCAGCAGATATTTAACTTGGACATGGGTTCTGCACACCTCCAGCTCTCTGACCACGGGAAGGAGCTTGTGCCCTGCTCCCCTGAGAACCTTCTCCAGCTCTCTCCTAATCCCACCTTTGGAACGAGCCTTGCAGACAGCAGGAGGGTGGCTCCTCGGGGAGTGGGAGAGCAGCATTAATCACCTTTGAAAAACCCTCATATTTTCTAGTGACAACAACCTGTGCAAAAGCAGAGCTCTGGCTGCAGCATCCCTGCTCGCTGAGATTTATAGCAGAGCAGCAGGAGCCTGCTCCAGGCTGCTGCAAGGCCTCTCTCACACCGTGCCTTCAGCTTCGAAACACAGAGCAGAATCTGCCTTCCCTGCTTGAATTATAAATATAAGCTTTCTCTTTGTACTCCTTTAAAATGAAAATGAAGAGTTTCACAGAAGTGGGCCAACATATGCAAGCCTTTTTTCACTCTGCAAGATAGAAGAGGTGAACCCTACAATGGCAAGAGACACACAAGCTGGGATTTGATGTGAGGAGAAAAAAGCAGGGTGTCCTACCAAAGGGACTGTGTTCTGCACCCTGCAACCACCCAAGATCTCCCTCAGCAGTGAGATCCAGCTCCCACAACAGCCCAAGTCATGAGAGAAAACTGCCTGGCATCAATTTATTTTCCTTGCAGGGCTGCATGTTCCCCTGAGAGCCACCTCCCCAGAGAGCCCTGCACTGACAGAAGTTGTGATTTTCCCTGCACCCATTGGGAGCTCAATCATCCCATTGCAAACCAGAGCTCAGCACTTCCCATCATGGGAAATTATGTCAACCCCAGCACCGGGTTCAGGGGTCAGGTGCCAACCACCAGCTCCTCTAAAATTGAAAAGAACTCATTCATACTCAAACCCCTGTCTTGGTATGTCCACACTGCTCTAGAAGGTAATTAAAAAACCTGGAAAATTGGTAAAGGATGAAAAAAGACCTGCACTTTCCTCCATGGTCTGGTGGACAGATGAGTTCTGCTGTATATCTCTCTCCTCTTACTGGATTTACTTGTGCAACCTTAACATTTCTGTGTCTGCAATAGAGATTTTCTTCTGTCCTTGCTCCCTGCAGCTCCCCAGCCCATTTCTCATTGTCATTTGAGCAGAACTATACTTCCGTGGAAAGTTTATCATCACAGAAAGTAAAAGGCAGGGAGGAGAAACACCCACTGTTCAGACTAATGGATCAGCTGATTGATGCCAGAATGCAGCATCAGCTTGCTTTGGTTGCTTCAGCATTTGCTGTCACTGGGCAGAAAGTTCCCCCACTCCAAAAAGTTGCTTAATAAATCCACACTCCTTCCAGCCTCCCATTAGTGGGCATTAAAGGGGATCTTGTGGGAGCACTTGTCCTATAAAGAATTAAATCAATCTGTTCACATCTGTCTAATCTGTAACCAGCAAAGGTGAGAGTGAGCTCCAGGAAAACCACCCTCCTTACACCTGGGCTGCCTCTCTCTGCCTGCTCTGCCTGCACTTAATGTTATTACCTTGCTCCTCTCCACATTTCATTGTGGGGAAATCCCTACTGAGCTCCAGCATTTTTATAGACCCCAAGGACCTGGTTAAAGGGAAATCTACAGGGGTGAAATCTCACTCCAGCCAGTCTCTGATGTGTGGATGAACCCAGGATGTGCAGGAGAGGGAAATGCAAGGAAGCAGCCTTGAGGGAGCAGGGCAAGAGATGAAAGAACAACATGAGGTAACATCTTATGAGCCATAGAATCTGCTCCCATATGTTTAATCACTCCAAGGGAAGATAAATCAGTCCCTGTGATAGAATCACACAGGGTAAACCTTCCAAAGGAGGAGATGCACACCACTTTAAAAGTTTACAGGACTTTCCATAAAGAAGATCCTGCCACTGACCCAGGAATAATAAACAGCTTCCTTCTGGCCTGGATGGATCTTTGTAATCTACACTACTCTTTGCTTCACGCTTTTCATGTTTTTGTTTTAGATTTAGTGCACATTATGAGCACCTTGCCAAGAAGGGGAGTGTGAGCACTGGGATTTAACACCTTTGGTGCTCCTGCAGCTCTGCCACAGGGACAGTCAGGTATTGTACAACGCATTTGCTTTTCTCTCCCTTTTTTTGTTTAAATTAAACTCTTTGTATAAATAGTCATTCTGTCTGATTATATAATCTCCCACATTTAGATCGTCTGTGTTGCAACCATGGCAACTCCCAGAGCTGAGCACATTCGGTTCAAATTTCTTTCTAAATTTGCTGATGAGGGTGAAGAAACAGCTTTGGAAACCCTTCTCAGACAACCTACATTTGTTCTTTGCTTGTGAAGCTCAGTCCAGCTTGGATTGACAGGAATCAGCACCCTAAAAAAAGTTAAAAGCAAGTGTCCATCCCCTTCCATCTTAAATGGTTCCATCTCTGGTACTAGCTATGGATGAGAGCAACATCATCAAGGAAAATAAATATCTAAAGTTTGTTTAATTAAAATTAAGCAGGAGGATTGAGCAGTGGTGGAGCAGGAGAATGACACCTTCCATGCACAGAGCAGGCAGCACCCACAGTAGCTGGGCAGGTTTCATTGCCTTGCCTCTCCAGTGAGCTTCAGCTGTCATTTGAAAACCAATACTGAAGATAAAAGGTGACAAAATTATCTTCTAGTGTGGCTAATAAGCCGCTTAAGAGTGATGTTACCTGTCTGGAATGCTGATATTTGGTCCTGTTTTTCTCACTGCAGGATGTGACTCAGTGGTTGGGTGAAGTGGAGCAGCTCAGCCACAGAATTAGGGAGCCTTTGGTCACACTGAAATAATTCCAGATATAGTCTGATACTGAAAACTCTCCTATGACTGCCAGCCCACACCTCTTCCCATGCTCTGCATGGAGTTTGCAAAGGGAAAGTAAAGCAAGGCCCCACAGTGTGTGCAAAGTGAGAAAAGCAGAAGCAGATTTTAAATAACAAGTTTGAGGAAAAAAAAAAAAAAGGTGTAATTAGGTAACTTTTCTAATCAACCATTGTGATCACCTACTGTATTTTGCTATTTATATCAGATTTCTTGGTATTGCCTTCAAAGGGGTGAATCAGCACAATCAGGTCTTTGTTTTCCTTATGGCATAAATACCCCAGATAAGAAACAGAGTCAGATTTTCAAGTAACGTGACTGAAAATGCTCAATACTCATCACAGCTGCCAAAACGTGCCATAGGCAACAATGAAATGCAGTGATTTTGTACTTGAAGCGCTTCCAAATTTGCTGGGACTGAAATCCCACTGTATTAGGTATTGGATAAATCCTGTGGTCAAACTGGAGAACCTATGCAAGAAGTTCAATTTTGCACATGCAATGGCCCGTCTGTTTTGCAGAATTGGCTTCTTCTGTAGCAGCCCAGGCTGGTGGACAGCGCCAGATGTGACCTGAGAGACTGCAGGCTGCTTTAGGTCTGGTTATAAAGCTGCCTCACAGCCCAGAGATTGTCATCCTTACACAAATGTGACAAGACCTGTAATCCAATTGAGGGAACCAAAAAATATTCCTTCATACTCTATTTAAATCTTCACTGCAACGAATGAAAGCAAAGGTTTCACACTTATTGCAGGCGCTTTAGAGCTTGTACAGAATTTAATCTCTTGCTTTGCTTGGATATTTACAAGAAGAAAAGGCCCAGCCATACACAGACAATGCATGCTACAATTACACTTACAAGAGCAAGTGGCAATCAATAACTCATGTAGACACTGATTTTGATTATATTTAATCGATGGTGATGATAATTATTTACTTATATCAATTAATTTCTTTCCATTTACATCTTAATTGCCATACCAAAGAGTCCTAGAAACTGTACAGCAAGGTCCCATATTTATCTTTTTTCATCAGGTTTACATGAGCTTTGACACCATCAAGCACTGGTTTGATGCTGCAGACTGGAGGGAGAACAGAGACTAAATGCAATAATTAATTATGTACATTTGAAATCGAATAGGGGAAACCTAAGACAAACAGGTTGCCGAGTTTATGCATTAACAGTAACTTGTTGCATTAATTTGGTTTCTCAATGATGATTGCTAATTCCTAATTCATTACATGAGGAGAAGGAATACAGTTAGCCAGAGCTAAATACTTTTGTGGAGATGCTGGACTCATTTTAAATGTGTCCATTCTCCTACCTGTAGACAATGGAACTCTTTGTTATCTCCTTCCTTGCCTGATAATCCCATGGAGAACTGAATAAACTCAGACATTCCAGGGAATAACAGCAGCAGAATCAGCCTGGCATATTCACAACCCACCAGAACTCGGCACACGGTGACGAAAGTGTTCAAATAAGCAAATAAAAAGCCACCTGAGCCTCCTTTGCAGGATAATGTGGCAGGAACCTCTCTGGGAGCCGAGTAAACAAATGAATTAATAGGAGTCGTAGCCTCTCGTTGCGTATTATTCATTCTTCTTTATTAGGTTGCTCCCTGGAAACCTGGGTAAACTTTGGCTGTGACTTTCTTTTTGATCTTCTGTGCCCAAATTGCCCGTTTTAATGCAATCCTGGAACCTCTTCAAGAAGTTTGTGTTCACAGGCCACTCTGTGCTTATTTCCATTTGAAAGGGCAGCTGGTGCAAATCCTGGCTGGAGCAGCTCGGTGGGGTGGCCATGGCTGGTTTGAGTTTTGGCCATGAAAAGGAAGAAAGAGAAGAGATAGGAAAGCTGGTTCAAACTGCAAATGCGTTCCAGTATCCAGGCTCGTGGGTCAGGGGGAAGAGGGAAGACAAAACCTCCTCCAAGGAGGTTTCACTGCCAAGCCCTGCCCAATTTGCCATGGCTCACAGGGAGGCACCTTTACCCCTGCCCTGGAGCTCTGCTCTGCTGCTTCAAAATTAAGAAGCAAATCCTGCAGAGTCTGGGGACATTTGCTGTTAATGTATCAAGGAGAAATTAAAGAACATGAAGTCACTTTGCCCTGTCACTGGTGGTGTTTTCTGTCCATTTTTTCAAGCCTGTGTCCTCTCCCCGTACCCTGCAGGTAAAGTGCTTGCCAGCCACAAACTGATGGAGGGAGTATTTAAAAGAAATAATAGCAATGTCTGTTTGCAAGTGCCCTGGGTGTAGGTCTACAGCATTTGTTTAGCCAAGACACAGCCCTATTTTAAACTTTTTATATAAATACAATCTCTCTGGGTTAATTTCTATCATTTACATTGCCCAGCTAATCTGACACATTGCCTTTACTGGAGAAATTAAATTATAAGATGGCATTAAAGTGGTGTCTTGATATTTGTGTGACTTCTTTCACTTTTTGTTATTACACACACCCCTTGCTATTGCACCAGCAGTGCCTTTATAGGGCAGGGCTCTGTGAATGAGATACCTTGTCCAGCACATTGTCACCTGGTGTATGAGGTAAAGAGAGAGGCAAGAAACACGTGTGAGTGTGAGTGTCCAGACCTGATGCAGCCTTTTGGCAAAAAAACCCCAATATTTTTCTGTACAGACCTGTCTTAGGTTCCAGTGTAAGATATAACCACAAGGCTGTATTCTATCACCATCCTCATGAGCTGTTAAAAACACGTGGGGCAGTGTTCTTTACCTCCTCCAGGACTCATCCCTGCCAGGTCCCTCTAGGGATATTTTCTGTGAATGAGCCATCAGGCCTCACTGCAGGACTGATAAAATGACATCATCCCATTGTCAGATGCTCTGCCCAGTGGGAGGAACCAAGCATTCCTACCTGGATATAATCTGAGGTTTGGAACACCACAGGCAGCCTTGCCTGCTGGATTCCCAGGGGACAAGACCTCCATAAGCACCACTGGACCTGCAGAGAAAGACCTGACCCTTCTACAGGATCACTGCTTCAACAGAACCACATCCATCACTCCAGCAGGACTGCAGCCACTCTTTAATGGGACTGATACCCTGACCAACAGGGTGCCAGCTTGTATCCTGACTCTGGCAGTTTAAGCCAGTGTTTTCTGCCTTTATTTTAACTTTTCTATTAAATTGTAGTTCTGACTTGGAATCTCTCACTGGTTTGCTTTTCAAACTAGTACAACACGTCAGAGCAATCCCATGATTAGCTGCAGAAGAACACCCTCATTAGAGTCCCTCAGGAAGCTGCCTTGCACTTCACCAGGAGCCCGCTCGCTTCTCTCAAAACCTTCACCAGGAAGGAGCATTGCACTGTGAAATATTTCAGTGCTGCTGCTTCAGATTGCCTCAGCCCTGCTGGCCAAGATCCTGGGGTGAGCACAGCTCAGGAGGAGTCCCAGAGCAAACAGCTCCCAGGGAGGGACAGGAGAGGATGCTGCAGGGCTTGGGTGCTGAATTAGCTCAGTACCCTCACAAAGGCACCACAGCACCAAAATCCAGCTGTAAACAAATTATAAAAAACAATAAAATAAAAAAAAAATAAAAATAATAATAATAAAAAAAAGAGCAGTGTCTGTTGCCATCAAGAGCTGAACATTTTCTGTTGTAATCTGTGTGGTAGAGAAAATACTGGACTATTCCCAGAGTTTCTCACTCTGAAAGCAGGAACAGAAAGAACGAGTACAATTACTATGGTAATTTCCTATTTTCTAACTACACAGAGGCCATTTGGCTATCCTGGTATAATAATAGTTGGTAATTTTTGAGTTTTTAATAGCTACTATAAGGTTGGTCCAATAATGCTGCCAAAATCAGCAGGCAAAGACCGGAGCTGTTTGGACATTCACTGCTATTATGAGAGGACCTTACAAAAGGAATTAGTTTATGTAACTCATATTTCATGAAAGCAAATGAAATCTCAAATGTCTTCTAATTATAATAATTATTTCTGCTTGATGTTTAATTACTCTCTCTAATGATCCAGCAGCACTGTAATGGACAGGTAAATCTCGGATGAAATTCTTTCTCGTGTAATTTGGTTTCTAAAGGAGGACAAAGGTTTTGGTGTTTGTGGCAGCAGCTGATTAAGTAACGTCACAATTTCCATGAACTTCAAAATGTGGTTAGTTGTGGCTGTCCTGCTTCTGCAAATCACTGCTTATGTCACAGAAACGTGGCTTGGGCTGTGCACTAAACTCTTGCTCTGTAAAGTAATCCTGTCAATGTTGAGTAAAGCACAAGTAAATGATCACTGCTGTGATAGGTGATTGTAATGAGAGACCTGGGGAAAAGGAACAGCCCATTAAGATCACCTGGAGACAGCATTTAAAGCAATTTGTATGAATATGTGAAACTGATTTAAATGAAGCAAAATACAATGTTTTGATTTTGGGTGCTGTAAAAGGTGAAGGAAAAATAGAAGGAGAGTGGTGGAGCTAGAAAAGGACCTTGCCACCATTTACAAGGCAGGAGGGAAAGTAGAATGCAACTCTCCTGATCTTATATACCAAGTGTTAAAAGTCTCATCCAAAATTACAGAATTTCATGTTCAAATCCTCCATTGCACCAATTTAAGGCAGCAATTTTACCTAAATAATCCTGTTTTTTATGAGAGTAGTTATGAGACTGACAAACCCTCTGCCACAGTTCTGTGCCTCTCACCATTCTGGGGGCTGGGCACTCATGTACAGAGAGTGCATTTTGGTTCAAATCAATGTTCAAATAAAGAACATCTAACTCAGCTTTTATCCTCCAGGCCAAGCAGCCCAGTCATGGTCACAGCATCACTCTAAGACCCAGGCCAGGATAAATGATGAATTCCCTGATGCTCCCATGGAAGTAGAGCTTAGGTGGTGGCAGCACACCCTCCTGTTCTGGTGTGGGAGCCAGGACTGATTTCAGCTGCATAAAATCCTCATCCCAGGCAGCTCAGAACATGCACAAGTGAGATTCCTAAACCAAAAGCTGACTTTGGAGAAGCACAGACATCGATTTGTTGTGATCCTGATTTAAAATGAATCACAGAAGCACAGAATCCCCACATCTTTTGGGTTGAAAAGGACTTTAAAGACCACCTTGTTCCACCTCCCTGCTGCAGGCAGGGACACCTTCCACTATCCCAGGGTGCTCCAAGCCCTGAACAACCTGCTCTGGAACACTTCCAGGGATGAAAGAGAAACAAAGCACAGGAATTCTTGAGTCAGAGATCAGGAAGGTCAACAGCAGAAGAGCATTCCTCAAATTTTCTGTTCTAGTGTTGGGGGGAAACTCTAAGGTTCAGGCTCATTAGCAAACTGTGTGTGAATCTGGTGACAGTGGCAAAATGTCCCATTCTTCAGCCTAAGGAAAATGTGAAATATGGTCTGTGTGTCCATCTTTCAAAAACCTGTCCTGAATCCCACGGAGCTGGGGAAGGACCAAGGAGCACACAGCCAACATGAACAGGAAAGATGCTGTCCCTGTGCTCCAGTACCTGGGAAACTGTTGCTTAAGAAAAATAAACAGACTCTGTTGAAGACCTGCTGCTCTGTTCCCTGTGCCTGGGAGGAAACTACCTGTTTGTGCAGAATTTCTCCCTGCAGCTGGCTGGCATTTTAGCAATACAAGACTCTAATTTTAATACCATCAGAATTCTCCCAGGCTGCAGGTGAATCTATGCTGCAGAAATGGAGCCAGGTTTCATTTTAGTCTGAAGTATCAAAACTGCTGACAATTAAAGTTAATTGTATGAATAAGCTCCTTAACAGAATGCACTGCTGGGCTTTCATCCAGCCCAGTGCTGGCAGGAAAAGGGAAATCTATATGCAAGGAGCCTGCCAACGTCCCACAACCTGGGAGAGCAGGGCTTTATCTCTGCTTAATAGGAACATATAAGGACCCTGATCTCCCTGCCTTTCCAAGAAAACTTCATTTTTCTCTTCCGTGAAGTGTTGCATTAACGGTGCTCATCCTCAACAACCTGCTTCTCCCTTGCCACATTGTCTTGAAGTTACATTTCCAGAAAAAGCATTCAATTTTTTCATAAGGTGTAATTATTGGCTTTGGCTCTACCTGCACTAACAACAGGCATGAAAACTCTCAACAAAAAAATGGCCAAATATATATTTTTTTTCCTGGAGATATCCTTTCTGAAATATTAATGTTTGTTTCTTCTAGGGTGGCACCTTTATTTGCTGTTTCTAATGCAACCAGTTTGTTACTGTGCCTGCCTGTGCAACAAGGGCTGCAGTGAGCAAATATGTTCCTGGGGCCCAGGGGTCAGTTGCTTCCTATTTCATTTCTCTTTGGTTTAATTTTAATTTATTTTCCCTTACTCTAACACTTATGGAGATCTGAAGGCAACTATTGAGGTTGAATAAATCTAAATACCATTTCCAGTAGTTGGATATAGCCTCAGCAGAGATTTCTGTAACACTGTAAACCCACCTATTTTCATTTTCACATAAAGCAAGCTTAAGGAGGGGACAGCTGACCAACACTGTGCTGTAAAACTCAGAATTTTTGATCCATGAATCAACAGATTTTTGTCTCCAGATCTTCTGGTATGCTGTGATTTTATCACATTCTTATAATTACTAACGGGACAAGTCCAAACCCCAGACCAAATGTCACAAGGCTGAGCAAGATTCTTGTGTTAATCAGTGATTTGTTTCTGACTCTCATGGTGAAGAATGTCCAAAACATCTATTTCACTTCTGTGAACTGTGGCAGAACTGAATCCATTTCCCCCCAACAAAGAATCCCAGAGCCCTCACCCATCAAGACAAAGGTTTTGATTGGAATAGACAATAAAATATGGTTCATGGGGAAGTTTGAGGAGTCAGGAGAGTGCTTGAACACTGTGAGTGCTACAGAAAGCATTAAATATTCCAGAAATTAAATATTCCAGAAAGAAAAGCTCAATTCCAAAGCAAAACAAACCCCACAAAGTTGAACACTGAGGCCTTTAACCCAGGGTTGGTCAGGACAGAGCACAAAAATATTCCAAGTCCAATCCCACCACTGTGCAGCCCTCCTGTAGTGGTGGATTTATCTTTCCTTTGCTTTGCACTTGTGTATGTTCTACCTGGAATTTTAGTGAGCTTTCAGCCTGATTTTAATGTGTTTTAGAACAAATCAAACCCGCTAAATTGATTAATGAGGATTTACGGCATTTTAATTATGGAGTGTGGTTTTGAATGATTTAAAGTCTGATATGAGCTCAGAGAAATCCAAGATTCGGCAAGGAAATGAGAAACATGACATTTTGAAAAGGAAACCAATTTCCCTTAACTTAAACTGTTGCTCATATAAACCAAATTATAAATATACTCTGTGACTGTAATGCTACAGAGGACAGCTTACAAAAATATGATTAGTGGTGCAATTTCCTTAGGTTTCAGATCCTTTCTTCTTTTCTTTGCCAGCTTTAATGCAGGAAAAATCAACATCCTCCCTCCTCACCCACCCATCTTTTTCTATGAAAATAAAGCAACAAATCAAATCTGCAGGAGAGCTTGGGGATATCCTGATAAAACTCTGCTGTTCAAAGAGAACTCAGGACAAGGGGGTAAAAAAGAAAATACAGGTATAGAAAGGGTCAAGGAATAGCTGTGATCCCGAGGTTCTGCCTCACCTAGTGCCACAGTTCAGCTTGGATTGACACCCACAGTTACTAAGAGAAACAAAACAAGAGATCTGACAAAAAACTTGTGCTCCAAAGACCACCCTGCTATAATTTGGCAGGTAAAGGAGCATCAAATGGGACAAACACATTAAAAGCACCAAGAGCTTCCTTTGAAATACTTCCTGGTGGGTCAGGCACAACATCAACAAAATCAGAACCTAAAGAAGCACCAATAAAACCCATTTTGAACTGTGGGATGCTTTGGTACATGAATATGTGGGGCTGTGTGGGATCTGCAGGGCACCTGAGAATGGCAGCACTTCCTTAAGCTTTGTTGCTTGGGGTTAGAAAACTCAGCTCTGCTAAATTTCAAGTAAAAAAAAATTTTAAAAACCCCAAAAAAATCTGGTTTGCCTCATCTAGAGCCTGGAAATCTGATGCTGCCTCTATTGAGAAATTGGACTTTATTCTCATGTAAGTAAAGGAAAAAAGAATGAGTTCATTGGCATTCTCCTTGCACAAATAACATGTGCAGCACTTCACAAAGGCAGCAGATAAAAGTAACATTATTTTATTTATCAGCAATGATGGGAAGGAAAATGCAAGTGAAGTACTTGCTTGAAAGCGTGTAGTAAGATGACTTTGTGTGTGAAGTATTGGTTTCTTGGAGTTTGGCAGCAATTTATTTGTTACAGAACTCCCTTCTGAATACTGTTTCCAACAAAACATGACCATCAGTTACACGGAGAAGGAATTTGAGGCTTCCTTTGGGAGCATCTCCATTAAGGATCATTAGAACCAGTCCCTGCGTGTTCCAGGAAGGCTGTGCACCCAGCTCCTACTGGCATGAGGATTTTGTTTTTACACAAAAATCCCTAGTGCTGAGAGCAGCAAGGAGACACAAAATATAGGGCAGCAATATCCTTTTAAGTATTTTGGTGGTTTTTTTTAACATTTTTTTCCTTGCTGCTTCTTTCCTCCCATGGTGCAGTCCTGGAGAAAACATTATAAATTCCCCAGTGCTCAGTTTCTAGTGTGTATTTAATCTGTCTGCATTCAAATGGTAATAGATTGTTACTGGGATACCTTCACACAGGTGCCTGGTGTGTATAATACCTCTTCATTACAGCACTGAGTGAACTGGATCCTTTTTTTTAAAATATTAATCTCTTTAGGTTTGCACAAGTGGTGCCACACATCATAATTTTAACCTCCCAGCTGATGACTCATTCCATTACTCCCAATCCCATGCAGAGCAAGGCAAGAGACTGTCTGGCTCTCCAGCTCTGCTGGATAAAACCCTGTGTGCAACCAGAGCTTTGTGAGGATTCAGGGGAGGAAGCTATTTCCAGGGATGAGGCTTTGTTAAAGGCACAAGGAAGGCAGCTGAGATGCAATAAACAGTTGGTCTCCACCTCTGGAAGAGTCCAAGGCCAGGTTGGACAGGACTTGGAGCAAGCTGAGATAGTGGAAGATATCCCTGTCCATGGCAAGAGGAGGAGCTGGATCAGATTTAAGGTCCTTTTCAACCCAAACCATTCAGTGTTTGTGATTCTGTGATTCTCTCAGCTCCCTCATAGCCTCCAGAAGTTATGGAGTGAATAATTTGGGTTCCACCACAGGATCCCAGATCCACAGCAGTGCCCTGTGCTGGTTCTTGCTCCCTGGAGAGGTTACAGGGAGCAAAGCCAAGCTGTCCCTCCCTGGAAGCTGCAGTGGGGAGGAAGCAGAAGGGATCTGTGCCCCAGGGCAGCCAGGGGGTGACCAGCACCTCTCACCCCTTGCCATGGATCCCATGGACCTGGATTTACCATGGGAATCCCATGGGTTATTCTGGGCTGGAATTCAGGGAATAAATGTTCTGTCAGCCCGGGGAAGCTGCTGGGGCTGTACCTGCAGCAAGGCAGCCCAGAGGGGATGAATGCAGCGGCCACCCCATGGTAAACATCTGCCCAGCTCCTCCTGGCAGTGTGACACAGCTCTGCAGGACACTCAGGACATTCAGCTGATCTCAGGGGGACAGACTGAGCTATTGCCATCACCTCCATGAGTTTCTACACATGGAGCAACGAGGCACCAGCCTGGTGCCTACAAGATTTGTGCCTGATCTGAAATGACCCTGAGACTGAAGAATTTTATGGCCTTTTTGTTCCCCCCAGGAGAGCCTTAAAAAGAACTCCCCAACATAAAAATGGAGGAAGACAATTATTAAAGGCAGTAACTACAACACTGGGGACTGTAACTAAGAAAGGTTCTCAGAAACAGGGATTTGGAGCATGACAGACATGCTGAGGAAATTCATGCTCCTTTAAACAGAAGCAGTTGCAAGTGTGACAGTGCATACAGACAATATGTTTCAAGTGTTTGGGACCCTGAGAGATTATTGAATACTGCACATTACCAGGTGCAGTACCACATGGAAGATGGGAGCAGCAGGAAAGTTCCAGCAGAGCTGAAATGATCTGAAAATAAGGAAGAGAACTAGGAGGGATTTATGCAGGTCTACATCAGGATGAGGAATGCTGTCAGTGGAAGGAAAGGATGAGTAGATAGATTTCTGACAGGAACAGGTCCTTGCAAACTCCAAGTGTAAGAGTTTCCTGTTATTTCCTGCCACCTGTGCTCAGCTCTAAGTGAAAACTAAAAGAAGAACAAGAGAAGCTGTAAAGGAACTCAAGATTTGTCCAATACTCCATGAGCATGGGCCATATCAGCCTCTGTCAGAAACACAGGATGGGTTATTTCCATTTATTTTCCTTAATCAATCCACCCCTTTTCTCCCCATAATTAAAAGTATATATATTCTTATTCTTGGAAACATTAGTTTGGAAAACATGATCCAGAGTTATTGACAGCTAAAATGCAGAGCATTAAGAGAAAACAGGGAACTTGATTGCTTAAATCTTCAAAGTCTGGAGAGAGAGCAGAGGGAATTTGTGTAAAAGCAAAAAGACACACAAAGCTTAGTATTGGAAGAGCTTCCACATCTTGACTGATTGTAATTACTTGGAACTTGGATTTTAATAATTTTTGTCTGTTAAGGCAGGTTCTGACTGGGAAAAGGAAGATATATTATTAGGCTTCTTCCTTGAAAAGGTTCTGTTCCCAGGATACTGGAAGTATGGAGGGACTTCCAAAGGCAAATTTCAGTTAGGCACAGTCAATTAAAGCTGAACAACAGGATAAAAAGTCTCCTTGGATAACTCTTGGCTCTGGTGGTAGGTGAACACCACATAATTAGCACCAAGTTGGCAACTGTCTGTAGAATATTTGACAGAGGAAAGAGCTCCCTCCGCTGCGACCTCTTCTCCCAGCCAAAGCCGGCACTGCCCATTCCTGGGTGTTGGGGAAACCAGATTTAAAAAGAAAAGGAGAAATTTTTTTGCTTCCTACATCCTCATGTCCTTCCTTGAAGGACTTTTGGAGCACTTTCTCCTCTGTCACATTCAACCTTCCTCTGAAATGTGTCACTGCTCGCCCAGGCAGCGATGCGTGGCAGGGCTCTCCAAAAAGCTCGAGCAATCACTTGAGGCCCTGGGATAGCAATCAGCTATGCAAAATGATAATCATCCTTCACTCTGTGATGTCTTCGGAAGAGAAGTGAGAAAAACACGATCTTGGGTGTTTTGGTAAAGAAACTGCACAATAAACAAAATCTCTGCGGCTCTGCACAGCATAACCTGGCAGCAGAAACTCCCTACACCACACTCCAAACTTCATCTGGAGCAGCCTGCATTCTGAAAACAAATCTGGGGAGAGTTACTATACACTGGAACATCCCCAAAATCCCAGAAAAGAAAAAAAAAAAGAGTGAAGTTACCAGGAAAATATACGTGTTGCTTCCCCTCAAGTCTGTGCATAATGTAAGACATCTCCAGTATCACAGCACTTCCACCCAGCAGGGAAAAGAGTGGATGGATGAATGAAAAATCATCTCCCTAAGCTCTGGATGGTGAAAAAAAATAGATATTTTTAGATAGATGTTTCCCAGGCAGTGCTGAAGGCCTGGGTGGATGGGGCACTGGGCAGACTGGTTTAGGGTGAGGTTAGGGTTAGGGTTGGAATGAGAGGAGCTTTAAGGTCCCTTCAAACCCAAATCATTCTATAATTTCATAACACTGCAGTCAATATATACTTTTGTAGTGCTCTTGTCACAAATCATTTCTGAAGGGAAAATTGTATGGTGACAAACTGGATTTCTGGTATTGGAATGAATCTGGCTGGAAGAAATGGGTAAATCAATAAACCAGCAAAACTCCTGTGTGCAAATAGCCAGAAATTGCCTACAGAAAATCACTCTTGAGCCTGCTGGTTCTCAGTAGTGCAGCCACCACAGCAGCTCCAGTGGATGGGAATTTACAGCTGCTCTCCTCTCCATAGTAACTTAAGAGTCTGCCTGAACACAGAACCACAGGATCCCAGAATGGTTTGGGGTGGAAGGAACCTTAAATCTCACACAATTCCACCCCCTGACATGAGGCAGGGATACTTTCCACTATCCCAGGGTGCTTCAGGCCCTGTTCAACCTGGCCTTCAACACTTCCAGGGATCCAGGAGCAGCCACAGCTGCTCTGAGCCTGCCCACTTCCTCAAAAAATAATGTTATGAATGCACTCTGTCTATTACAAATAATCTCTAGTCCTGTGGTTTTGTCTGGAGGAATTTCAGACATTTTACCCAGCAGATATAAATAAATAAACAAACAAACAACTAAACATATACATACATACATACATAAATAAATTAAATAAATAAACACATAAATAAATGAATAAATACATTTAAAAAAAAAAAATAAATAAATAAATAAATAAATAAATAAATAAACAAGTAGAGTGAGCTACACTGCATTTCTGAGAGGTTAAAAGCAGGTACAAGGGCACTTAAAACAGAGGAGAACAAATTGCAGGTCTGCAGCCTGGCTCATCCACGCTGACACCTCCAGGTGCTCAGCCTCCCTGGGAAAGGATAAAACGTTTCCCTTAAGTACAGCGCTAATGGCAATAATTGGGAGATACCATCCTGAGTGCTGAACCAGCAGAAGCCCCGAGCTGGCCACAGGAACATCTCCTAATGTTCAATTAAGATAAGGTTCAGTGTATTGTTCAGTCTGCAGTCTCTTCTTTTTTTTTTCTTCTTTTTTCTTTTTTTTTCTTTTTTTTTTTTTTTTTTTTGCCTGGGTGGAAGCTTTTGAGATCGATATAAAATGAAAATAAATAATAAAAAAAAAATTATATAACCCACGGTTTCAGTTCCACTGGAGCCCTATTGAACATCTCTCTCCACTCAGCTCTCATGCCTAATTGCCAAGCACTTGTGGAAAGCTCTCCTGGTCCAGCCCTGCTCAGCACTGCTGCCTGGAGGAGCCTGTTTGACAGGATGATGATCATTTTATCAAAGCTGTGCAGTCTGCAGGGCTGTGGCTGCAGCAGTGCCTCCCCAGGACACAGAATTAGGGCTCCATAGGGGCTCTCTGCCATGGGAGGGTGTTTCCTCTGTCTCTCTTTTCTTTGCCTCCTTTGGGCTCAATTCTCTGTGAATACAGCTTTCTATAGTTTCCCAGCCTTCTCTGGGCTGAATTCTTCTGGGATCCTCCCTCGTGGGGAGTTCCACTTATCTCAGTTCTCATTATTCGAAGTAAACTCTCGAGCTCGTTAGAATCTTGTTTCTCGTGTTTATTGAAGGATCCTTACAAAACTTAACAGGTCTCTCCAGGCTGGTCACAAGGTTAATCTTTGCAATTTGGTACATTTCTTTCTTCTGATGGTACAAACAAGGCCTTGTGGCACACTTCATGTCTGATACACAAAATGGCCCCGAACTACGTAGTTCTTTAATCTTTATACCTATTTTTATCCAATTAACAATAGACACGTATATTATTTTTCTTAATGACCCAATGACCCATCACCTCTGTGATGCACTGCGGCATTTTCTATCCAATCACTGACTATTACCCAAAAACCTCCAGGAGAAGAACATGAAGAAGAAAGAAGAAGGACAAGAGACAACACCCTAAATCCTCCATCTTGTCTCCTGTTCTCTAAACTACTTTTTCACCCAGTGATTTAAGAAACTTTCTAATCTACACACCTACACTTTTAGCTTTTTTCATCTAACTTTATCATTTGTTTTCATGTATCACCATGAAAACATGCTCATGAATTTCATATTATATGAAATTCAGTGTTCTCTTGAATCCCAGAACTAAACACTAAAAACAAGGGCACACAGTCTGTATTTCAGACTCCAACAGAGGGGACAGGGGATAACTGTGCCATGGGCAGCTACTGACCCAGGCGAGGCTTTGAGACAGAAACCAGCAGGGACTGGGTTTGGGATGGTGCTCTCAGCTGCTCCCATGCCCCTAAGTCATGGAAAGTTTATAAAAGGCCTGAAACATTCCATGAATTCAGGTTTTACTCGGGAAAAATGGCCATAATAAAAAGAAACCTGTCACTGTCGGACACGAAATGATTCACACGGACACAGCTCGAAGTGAGATGAAAGAAGAAGAAAATTTATTTTGTCCTTTCAGTATTTATAGATTTTCAACAATGACCAGGGATTGGATAGTCAGGTTAACACCTTCCCAACCACACTGGCCATGAGAGGCATCAATCAAAAGGCAAATCTTTAATGGAATGTATAATTACCTATGTTTATACTTACTTTCCTGGGAAAGTGGCTGGAAATTATAAAAACAATATGGAAAGGTCTGATTCTCAGGGCAACAGAAACCAAAAGCCGGCCAAACCAATCTGAAAATACCAGTTAAACATTAGCAGCAGCAAGTTTGGCTCAGTTTTTAACATTCACTCAAAGTGACACTTATTCTCCAGATTAATTCCAATTTTATTTCAAAATCTGAAGGGAAATTTGGCATTTAAATTAACTTTCCAGCCCAAAGTGATGTTTTTTCCTCCACTCTCATTCACTGAGAACACCAGCACACCTTTAATTACAGTTCCACCCCAGATGATTACTCTGCTCCACTTGGCAAACTCAGCCAAGAAATCACCTGTTGTACAGCTTTTGTGCCTTTCCACATCTCCCAGAGCCTGAAGAGCAGAGCAGCTCCTCTGAGTCCCTCCCTGCTCTCCAGCCTGCTGTCCCCACTCAGGGACCCTTGGCTTTGGGGGCTTCCAAGAGCCGAGGGATCCCTGTGGAAAATCCAGAGAGGAGATGATGATGATGTTTCCTTGCTGCCCTCCCGTGGATGTGCCATGACCACATCCACTGGTACCTGACAGAAAATCCGTGCCTTTGCATGGAGATATTTGGCTTGGTTCGCACCCTGGATTGTTTTCTCTCCTCAAAAATAGCTGCATTTACCAAGAAAATCGGTGTTTTTATGTGTAGGGAACGTGGAGATGCTTCTAGATCATAAATTTTAATCCAAAATCTCTCTGGTACACAAAGATTAATATTTAATGTCTGTTCTATAGTGTACTTTCTACAGGCCAATCTTTTATCTTCAAAACTTGATCAGCACAGACCTACAAAAGTTAGACTTCAATGTGATAACAATACTTTATGGACACAGTGGTTCCTGAATTCCCTCACTGTCTCCTACTGCCAGTGATGGTGTTCCTGTGAGTCTTAAAAAATGAGCTAACACTTTTAATTCTCTATTTTCTCTTCAGTTTATATTCAGTACCACTGAGCATCAAGTGTGAAATGCTAGGAGGAGCCAGATCAGTGCCAGGACAAGATGAGAAGCAGTACCTTTGCAATTGAGGTCATCATCGAAAGATTAAAAAGAGACTGTGATCTAATTCCATCTGTTAAGTATCTAGGGACTCCATGTCTAGTACATGAGAATGCTGTCCTTATAAAAGGAATTTTGGAAAGATCTTCAAGAAATGCATCAACTTTCCAGTTGGTTAATGAATTTATTTTTTTTCCAAATGTCAGTCAAACACGTCACATGCTCAGAGTCTGATATTACATACAACATGCCCCTGAACCAAATTCTTCCCCTGTTTTACAGCTGCTGTAATTTATATTTCCCAACAAATCACGACTTTGCCTTTTCTCCCCTGCTTTAAACAGCGAAGGAAGGGAGACCGTGACCACTCCAGAGGAAAGGACAAAATGCTGAATTGACTCAGCAGGAAAATGTCACATTAGCCCTGGTGCAACCCGTGGTGCTCTCCAGAAGCAGAGGTGGAAGGAGCCAGCTCCAGATATGGGGTGTTTTTTCCTCCCTAGGGGGAGATAACAGCAAGTGCTGCTCTCAGGCACGGGGCTCATTCTGGGAACTGAGAGTGCTCCATCCACAACCTCCTTTCTGGTGCCTTGACATAATGCAAGGTAAAATCTTCCACCACAAACTCTGAAAAGCTGCCTAAAGAATCGTAAAATCACAGAATGGTTTGGGTTGGAAGGGACCTTAAAGCTCATCCAGTCCCATCCCTGCCATGGCAGGGACACCTTCCACTGTCCCAGGCTGCTCCAAGCCCCATCCAGCCTGGCCTTGGAAACTTCCAGGGATCCAGGGGCAGCCACAGCTGCTCTGGGCACCCTGTGCCAGGGCCTCATCACCCTCACAGGGAAGGACAAGATACTGGCCACAGTTCCAGTTTGGCAGCAGCTCTTCTTTCTGAAGAATTGATTACATCCCTGACAATGTAACTTTTCTCTCACTATCAAGTAAACCCTAGAATGAAACACTCCAGACACCCAAAAATTCTGCAGAGCCCCTCCTTCTTAGATTTGCAGTAGGAATGTTTCCATTGGTTTGGTATAAGCAAACCTCCAGAGAGTGAGTGTGAGGAGCCAGGGCTCATTTCTAATCTCTAGTGAGTTTATGGACAAATCCAGCTAGTAGAGGATAAAGCTGCTTATGCACTGACCTGTAGTCACATAGCTGCTGCAATCATCTGAAATAATAAATCCCAGCAGAGCCAGCAGTCAGGTCATGGCTCTGGTATCAGCTCACCTGCAGCCACCTGAGAGTTTTGGTCCCTGTGATCTATTAGGTTCACAAAAATGTGTGTGCCTTAACCTGTGCCCTCTGGGAAGGCTTTTTATAGGCTGTTATTTCAGCAGGTATGTACAGGTAATCCTCAGGTTTCTCTGGAGGTGTGGAACACAAGCCTGTGTGGCACAGTGATACCCACACAGGCACTGAGCTTTGCAGCTTGTTCTGACTCCCAGCACAAGCCTGACTGGATTTAATGATTGATGTTTGTCTCTCCCCAGCCTGCTCCACTGGCTCCCCTGAAAACCCACAGCTTTTAGGCTTCCTCAGCCAGAGCTGGACCAGGAAGATGTGTGTCCTTAGATTCTGTGCAAGGCCAGAGGCATTTGCCAGTTTTACCCATCCCAGACCCCTGGGAGGTGGGAATAGTCCTGGCATTTCATTCCTGGCTGTACCTGCAATGCACAATCATTTCACACAGTCGTGTGAGCCCTCTGCTCCCCTCATGTGTTAGCAAGGTTGCTGGAACAGAGGAAATTGTTTCTGAGCTAAACACACAGGGTGCTGTCAAATCAGGAGTGCCCAGAAAGCCAACAGCAACCTCACTCTTGAAAATATGATGAAAAGGAACAAGTTCCATTTGTTGAAGTTACGGCTCCATTGCTTTTTGGGAGCAAGATTCTGGTTGGTTGTTCTTTACCCAAAAATACGTGGCACATCTTAACTGAAACCCCAACTGCAGGGCCACCAGTTGCATGTAAAATTATCCTTTCTTTAACAGCCATGTTCCCTGGCTCCTTATTTCCCAGATTTCCTGTCAGCTTGGGTCTCCCCTAGAAGCAGGAAGGCATTTCCAAAGTCAGGAGCTTTGCTTAGTGCCAGAGCATGATCCCTACCAGCTGCTCCCCTTGCTGAGCAGGGAGCACAGGAGCAGCAAAGACATGTGCTGCACTCCCCAGGCTGCCTGTGAACCATGACATGTCACTTTTGAGGTCACCTCCTTTCCAGTATTCCAGGTTTGATTGTCCCAGTGCAGGAGGCAGGAGCTTATTTTAGCTCTTGGAGCATCTCAAGAGCTTTTGGAGATGGAAGGCAGAGAGAAATAAGGGGCAGGGACTGCGTGTTCCTCCATCAGGGCTGATGTCAGGCCTTCAGGAGGGGAAGGGGAGATGACAGAATAAGGATACACCTTTCAACAATCATGCAAGGAAATTCCTTATCCTTTTTAATCTGTTTTTGTGAGAATTGTGTCCCAAAGTCAATGACAATTCCCACAACCCCACCCTGAATGAGCCCAGTTGAGGTCAGGGCCTCATCTACTGATTCCCTTCTGGTTCCTGCAGATTTCTCTGGGATGTGCTTTTCTGTAAAGTCTGTCTGATGCTTTGGTTTTGGTTTTGTTTTGTTTTTTTTCCTGTGTGCATAATATTCTTTTCATCCCCCAAATTTAATTTTCTAACTTGTTGGCTTTATTGCTTAAAATTTTAGTAGAGGTTTTGGGTGTGCTGCCGACAAAATAATAATTTATATTGTATCAGTCAGTATCACTCCATTGTCTTAATCTTTCATAATGGTTTTTCTGCAGCTTCCAATTTTCCTCCGAATAAAACAAATTACTTAGCAAGTGGAATATCTTCTTGTCATAATAATTTAATATTAAAATGTCAATAAGATTTGGTACACACAGCAGAGGGCACAGAGGTACAGAGGCAGAGCAGAAATGAAGTAAACTTAATAAAGTGAGTGAGAAGGTACAATAGGGATTGAGGTTGGCTCCTGCACTGGATATGAGAGAACCTTTTTATCCTGCAGTGCAGTACAAGCATTGTGTAAGCAATAAAATGATTGCAGGAGCGTTTCTTGCTGCTGCTGCTCATGATGCCCGGTCCTGGGTGGGGACAGTGGGTGACAGGATCAGGCCAGAGGCTGGGGACACACCCTGTCCTCTGCAGCTCCGTGGGGTGTCAGCCCTGTGGGTGGTGAAGGCACCAGTCCGGGTTCAGCATCCTGACCCAGCCCTCGGGGCAGGATTCGTGCTGGGAAGGCTGAGCCCTGCATCAGCAGGCAGATCTTAACTCTCATTTGTGAATGTTCTCATGAAACCCAAAGTTTCATTTTGGTCAAATTCTCCTTCCGATCCAAACTCAACAGATTGCACTGGCAGATGAATGCTGAATGCTATGAATTTATCTAGAACATAACGAGTTCCCTAAAAATGTCTGGGAGCCTCAGGAGCAGATAAGTCCTTTCCCCCAGCAGGAGGTGGTCAGCAGGACACGCTTTGGGAGCAGCCCTGATCCTCCATAAACATCTTTGTCAGATGAAAGTGCAGAATTACAATGACAAATCCAGAATAATTCAGGTGGGAAGAGACTTTAGAGGTCACCCTGTCCAACCCACTTCTCAGAGCTGGGCTAGCTTCAAAGTAGCAGAAATTCAAAAAGAAGCAAATTTGCATGAGCTCCAGGACCTTATTATCAGTCTCTCTTCTGTCTCAGGCTAGAGGAAAAGCTGTTCTTATATCTAACCAGCCTTTTCTCTCCTGCAGCTATGAAAATGGGTGTTGCATTCACAGCTGACTCTTTCCACACAAATATATCACCATTTGAAGTCCCCATTTTCAGCACCTAAGATCTCCTCCTGCTGAAACAAGACATAGGGCTTGATTTAAGTGCTCAGTTTTTCATAATTCCTGGGAGGGAACAAAAAGGAGAGCTGGAGAAACCCTTCTCCCTTTTCACAAAGGAATATCTTACACCATAGTTCCACTCTGCATTGCAAGTAGGCACCACTTTTATGTCATTTCAACCAAAGATGGACAAGAGTCAGCTGAAATATGTCTTGCCCTGTCCTGCAGCCTTCCACAAATAATCCCAGGGGTGCCTGGGCTGCAGGGGATGGCAGCAGGACACCAGGGAGCTGCAGAAATGTTCCCACCTGCTCAGAGCATCTGAAAGTTTGATGAAAAGTTGGTTTAGTCTTCCCCTCACTTTTTTTTTTTTTAACCAAGAACGAATAGGAAAGGTCCTTCATCCACTCTGGGAGTGTCCTGGGGTGACTTTATGATACTGGTATCCCCAATCGTCTGGTTTATGATATATATTAAGCTCTGTACCTTTAAGACTAGCTCTGAGAGCAAAAGAGGGGGAAAAAGAAGCCGCAGTTTGTGTTAAAGAAAATATAACTCCCACACATCTGGCTCCTGGACTGTGTTGTCTGCAGCACAGACAGACAGCGGGACAGAGCTTCTCCCTGGCTTTTAGTTAGTTTTAGCTAGCTGAGGCAGAAGAATTCCCCGGACCTTTGGTTTTTTTTCCTTTTTCCTGGATCTGTGCAAGCCTGCTCTGGACTGAACACCCAGCCAAACCCCGGGAGCTCACGCCTGTGGCCCACCAGGGCCTGGGCCTCGGCACTTTTCCAGCGCTGGAGGGACTGATAAGAAACTGAGCAAGCCGAGCTACACACCACATGAAAAGGACTTTTCTTCCTAGATTTGCCATCCCATCGAACAGCAAGAGGTTTTATTATTTAATATTATTCAATTTTCTGTTAAATAAACAGCTTTTTCCACTTCTCTCCAAAGAAATTTTTTCCCTTTCCCGGACCGGTTGGTGGGGAGGGGCATTTCCCTGGGGAAATCCCCATCCAGAGTTTTCCTCCCTAATTTGCCCTAAACTAAGACAGGGAGGTTTTTCCTTATTAACTGCTGCCCTCCTATGTGTTAAAATAAAAGTGGTAAAGAGCAAAGTCCCTTGAACAGTCACAATATTGAATGTCAGGATGATTTAACTGTCAAGAGCTGTAAACAAACTTCTGGAAAAGGAGGATTGTTTGAATTCCTGTGCCAGTGGAAGGCTGTTTGCTGCTGTAGGGTTTGTTTTCCAGTTCTCAGACTGCACCAGTTTATAATCAGTCAGCACTTTTCTCCAGAGCTCATTCCACAGGACTAATTGCTTGGATAATTGGGAGCTGATGCTGATGTTCAGCCAATATTTTCCTCTCCTCCCCAGTGGGCACTTTCTGGCTGCCACCAGGAATCCCTGCCCCTTTCTCCATCTACATATTAATGCTTCTATCTACATCTTAAATACTTGTTGCTCACTGTAATTCTCCCCCCTCCATTCAAATTTTAGCTCTGCAACCCTGCCATAATACAGCTTTAATTTCTCAGATAACTCTCTGTCACTTCTTAATCGCTTTTCACTTGTTGGCTTCTTCCTGGTGTGGAAGTGGTCATAACAGAATGCAAGTTTCTACATATGCCCAGCTACTCTTTTATGGACAATATTCACATCTTTCCTTCCTCCCAAGCCCCAGCTTTTTCAGACCTGACTGTCTGGTGGACTTATTATTAACTTATTATTATATAATGTAGCCGTGCTACATTGCCAAAAATATATTCTGAAATATCAGATATTTTGGGTTTTCCATATTGCCTCCCCCTGCTGAGTGTATCCCAGCTACCAACACCAACCAATCCCACCTCCCAGCCCATCCATCCATTGCTTTCATCTCACTGCACCTTGCCTCATTTCTTTTCTCTTGGTCCCTCAGTGTTTTTCCCAGAATGGTTTTCCCATTGTTGTTTGCTTTGCCTTCCAATTTACGTATCACCTGGGAATTTAATTGCTGTGCTTTCTTCCTGCTTTTCCAGGTCAGTGAATGTGAATTTGAGCCAGACTGGACATATCAGAAGTCCCTGAGGTCACCTTAGCACAGCTCCTAACTAGTCCTTGCACTGCTGTGGCACAGCTGAGCTTCCTGGGAATGCTCCATCCATGGGGAATGACTCCAAGGAATTAGACAGAGCTAGTTTACCAATAAGGGCTTGTGAGCCACTGTATGAAATTATTTACAGGAGTCCAAAATGACAAAATAAAGGTTTGACATCCAAATTTAGTAAAACAACGGAGTAAGACAAGCATTTGTCTTTACAAACAAGCTCTGGGTCTGCTGGTAGATAAAACTACCACTGAGAGATAAAAGAAGCAATGGGATGGATTCCACTGATTGATGAAAGGAAAAGAGATATTTGCCTTTACAAGCAAACTGTAGGTTTGCTAATAAATGAAACTGGATATTGAAAGATGAAAGAAACAATGGGGAAACACCATAAATTCCAAAAGAATGAAAAATTAAAAGGGAGGGTTATACATTAGAGGGGAATGTTAGGTATCAGGTGTTCCAGGAAGTCTGTGCCTCTCAAGTACCTCAGCCTATGGGGAAAGAGAGAGGGATATGTGGCTGGAAAATTGGGATAAAAAGGAGGATGTGTCCTCCAAAACTTTGAGAGACCCCAGGATAATGCCCCATGGCCTCTCCCTTTATTCAAATAAAGCAAAAGGTCTCTGTCTCCTTTTTGGACATAAACCTCTGGTGTTTGTGGATTAATTTTCCTGACACAACTAACCCAGCAAGCTCCTTTCAGTGGGAAACAAGAGCTGCTCTCCTTTCTGTATCCCCCTCTCCTCTGGGGTTTATGCAGGTCCCCTCACGCAGTGTGCATCATTTCCCTGACTGAACCACAGAATGCTTTGGGTTGGAAACACCACAAAGACCACACCATTCCAAACCCCTTCCAGAGGGAATGTCAGCTTCCTTCCAGGCCTTTTCAAGATTTCCCTGTCAGCATCCTGCCTTGGCTGGTCTGTCAGGGATGCACTTTTGGCTACAGGGAAATGCTGGGTTTCTCCTGCAGAGAAAGAACACACAGGTGCAGCCCATCCTATGCCAAACCCACCCCACCAGATTTGGTTCAGTCCTGTGGTGGGCTGAGTGCAATCAAACTAAACAGAACGAACCTTGCACCCCTTGCACTCCACAAATAACAATTTGCTCACTAACAAGGCAATTTTGTGGAAATTTTGAAGTTAATTTTCAAAGAGATGTCCTATATGAGAGTAAATTCTCTTCAGTCCCTCAATCCTTCTGCAAAGAACTGAGAAAAACAGAAGAAAACAAAACAGCCCAAAAATTATTTGTAGAATTGTTTAGAAAAATCTTTTCAAAATATGAAGGGAGCTGAAAATTGTTTCAGAACTCTGTAGAGCAAGATTGATAAATAAAGTATAAATTATACTCTATTATCTACCTATCCCACAGAGTGTTGCTGCACCCCACAGAGCACTGCACACTCATCCACGGGCCAGGACTGAACATGGATAAAGCTATCACCAATTTATAGCAAAGCCTAATAGAGCAGTATTTGGAAAGCACTTGGGACCTTCAATTAAATACATTACTTTTTATTATTTCCCTTACTCCCCTAACACCTAGGGGGCAAAAAAAAAAAAAAAAGTCAGGCTGGAAACCAATTGCAGATCAATGAAATCCAAATGTGTGTCCAGGCAGGAGCAGCAGAGGTGGGTAATTATGCATTGCTGACAGGAGGAACGTGAGCTGGAGATGCCACACGGCTGCCTGGGCTCCATGGCGTTCCCAAATGGCATTCAGGAAACATTTCAAGGGGATCAAAGCTGCCTCACGGGCGCTATACAAATTCACCATCATAAACACTGAATAATACATTACACTAATCTGATTGCTATTGACTGCTACAGTTGCATGTGTGACCTTGGGCATACATTAATCAAAGGCAGCCGCTCGCGTTTCCATCCTGCAGCGACGAGCGGAACTCATCTCAAATCTCCTCCAGTGCCTGTATCTCTTTCTGTTCTGTCTGATGGCACTCGGAGATGGAGGCTGCTGTTTGGAGGGAAATGCCTTTTTTCTATCCTCCCCTCTTTGTTTGAACACACGCAGGAACGCTCCGATATGGAATAAAAAAAAACACGCACCTTTTTGTCCACCCAGCGCTCCCTGAACCCAATTTAGCAAGTGTCACAATCTGAAAGAGCTTTGGAGCTTGAGAGTAATTGGTTTCCCAGCAGAGACTACAGCTAATCCCAGAAGCTCTTTGGAACTTCAGCAGACGTGTTTATTATTTACCCTAAGAAATGAGGCGGCGTTGAAATGAAAGAGCCCATTGCTGACGGCCCTCTCGCAGTGCGCTGTGTTTGCTCACATGACCTGCAGCAAAAACCCCAAAAAACCCAATCCCTCACCAGCTCCCTTTCCCTTTGTCATTAGCAGAAGGCAGGGAATCCAAGAAAGAGCCGACAGTGTGCTGACAGCAAACAGAAAAGGCATTGCTTTGCCTGCGCTGATTCCCTTCCCTTTCCCCAAGGCTGTGAGATGATATGTGCTGCATTACAGGGCAAAAATCTGCTGCAGGTGCTCCCTGGTTTGCTGCCTCCTGCCCCAAGGTGGTCTTTGAGAGTGGAGAGCCTTCCCCAGCGTGTGGTGAAGCCCAACAGCAGCGATCTCTCAAAGCATGGTGTAAAAAATATATAATCAGACAAAACCTCAAAATAATCTGTTGAGCTGGGCTTGATGTGGTCTCAGACCATTGGCATGCAAATGCATTCCTTTAACAGCTTTATTCCTTCACTCGAGGGCAAAGCATGACAGTCAATAATTTAAAGGCAAAGGACTGAAAGAGGCTGGGATTATTCCCCAAGCAAATGTTGTAAATGTAGACCATTTATATTTAAATTAAATTTAAGCAAGCTATGGCAATACTGATACTATATGAATAATTGGCTCGACGCCCACAGGTACGTGCTTTTTAACTGTTGGGTTTAAAAATAAATAAAATTTTTAAGGAACCTTTCAATGCTTCTACTAAAATTTCGCTCTTTGCCTTGTCAGAGAGTGCTGAGGGGAAGGTGCTGAAGAATACCTGGGCATGAAGGAGAAATAAAGAGGAGCAGGTTGTGTGGCTCCTCCTGCCAGTCCAGCACTTTTGCCTCCCAGCTATGCAAAAACACACAGAACTTAATTAAGAGGGTCCATTTTCCCTACAAAGCCTTTTATGATCCCTGGCCTTTGCTCAGATACATTTACTTTTCCATCAGTCACATCAGAACCTCCAGGGGACCCCCTGGAAGCTTTCTGCTTTATAAATTTTTCACACCAGTTCTATTACCTGGAGTGGACTTTCACTCTGTGAGGATGCAGCCTGATCCCCCCAGACCTCTCTCCACCCTCTCTGCATCTGCCACAGTGAAGAATTACAGTGCATGCAGACCACTCTTCCTCCTTTTTCCATTACTCAGCAGCTCTTCAGCACGTAAGAGAGAGTTTCAGGATAAATTAATGGATATTTTAGGACATCTGAAGAGTGGTTTTAGAAAGATGCACCAAATTTTGTGAAGAGCATCTCCAGGCCGTGTCAGTCTCTTGCATATGACCATGAATGGCCATCAAAGACTGCCTTGGAAATAAAAATTGATGAAAGAATTTTGGTGTCTTTGTGGGTTTTCATCCAAGTGACACAACACAAAATGGTCACACATTGGAAATCTCACTGCAAAAGTACTTTTCTTGTCCCTCCTAAGATTCCTCCTCACATCCCACAAGGAAATTTTAATTCAGCTCCCATATGGAGGTCCAAAAGGGGGAATTGTTGGCTATTGCAGACAAGGATGTTCCCAAACTAACTGTAGGAGAGAGACTCCAGGAATTCCTGAAATCCAGGTTCAGGAAATAAAAGAAAGGAATGGCTGAAGACTGCATCCTACACTGACTGGCTATTTTGTATTCCCAAGAGTCAGGCAGCTGATCTTTTTACTCTGCCCTCCCTTTTCACCAGAAAAGCCTGGAGTTAAGGAACCTCAATTTCACTTGCACAAGTTTAAAGCCAGCGTAACTTCTGACTCTTATGGGCATTACTTTTGATTTATACTCATGACGCCAAGGAGAAAATCAGATCAAGAGAATATAAATCAAACAGAGATCAATACCAAGCATCAAGGTACTAATTCTATCTCCTGAAACAGCCTTTACAAGCTGCAGGAAGCCGGGAGACAATTCCCCTGGCACGGGCAGGGCAGATTTATGTGGAGCTGTGGTCCCGGTGCAGGGGAGATGTTGGAGGTGGAAGGGGACGGGTCTGCACTTCATGCTATTAAAAATCTCTGTCTGTCTGGGCTGTCAAACAGTCTGGGGGCAGCTTTGGGAGGTTGTCATAAATCAGCACACCCTGCACTGAGGACTGGGGATGACGACCAAGTTGGTTTAAGATTATTTTTCACTGAGGTTTTTTGCCTCCAGGAGCCACCACAGAACCTCAGCCTTGCTTCTCCTGATGGGAGAACCACAGAATAAAGAGTAGCAAGTGGCTGAGACCTCTTCCCCAAACCCAAACCCTCTTGAATGGCATGGCAACATTCTCTTCATCTTCCTCCAGTGACACAACAGCAGCAAACCTGGTCTTTAAAGCGTGCTGGAATGGTTCTGACTGCATCAAACATGCACTGGGTGGAAGAGGCTGAGCCACCCATCCAGGACACGGTTCAGGGGTTGGGAGTGATCTGCAAGCAGCCCACAGAGTGCCAGGCAGATGTTCACACAAGCCAACAGCTTGTCTGGTGGAGCCCTAATTTGTTTTTAGGAGATGTAGTAAAAAGGATGAGGTTCTCTGGCTGCTTTCTGCCAGCGCTGGTAAATGTGACTTCATATATTATCACAGCCTGAAATCAAAGGGCTCAGGAGTGGAGGAGTGGGAGAGGCACTGAAAATCAGCAAGGATTCTGTACATTGGGAAATTTTACACCTTATTCAACAAAGCACAGATTTGGCAGTTCATTGCTTTGTGGAAAATTTTTGACAAATGTGATTGAAAAGGGAAACTTGTTTGGGGGTTTATGGGGGGCTGCTGGGGAGGGATGGATGGCATGTTGAATAGCAATAACTGATTGCATAATTAAGTAATAAAACTCTCCAAACAGTAATTATGTGATGTGCCAGAGTCATAAGGCAGGAGGCCAAAGGCCAAGTGATAAACCACTGGAGAAGTGTAACCATTCCCTGGAAATGCCCAGCCCAGAGTGCTGCTGGCACAGTGAAACACACTTCACAATAAACACCAGGGAGTGGGACCAGCTTCACATCCTGAGGTGATGGCAGTGTCACCCATCAGTCTCACGTCCCTCTTTCACCATGACAAAGAGTCAGGGCAGCTGCCCAGGGCCCCTGGGATGAGGCTGGGCACAGGATTTCTTCTGCTGTTGCTGGGAAGCTCAGCCTTCTCCTGGCTCGTGGTACCTGGTGTGATGTCAGCTCACCTCTCCCAGCCCTCATCCACACAGAGACGTTTGATTTTGTTCAGGACAGCTCTGAAAGTGTTTTAGAAATCTGCTTTTTGTTTTCTTAGAATGGTCTGCTGGAAAAGGTGTGGTGTCTGTCTGGAATGTATCTCAGCTATCTACTGACACAAGCACTGAGCACAATTCCTGTTGCTGTAGACTTCACACTGAGAGGTTTCTACTTCATTAATTCCAAAGAATAATAATAAAAAAAAACCCATCCCTGATCTCTATCTCAGTGCAGACATACATAATATTGTATTTTTCTCTGAAATTCATTCTGCCTGCTGATCCAGGGGCAGAGGCAGTAAATCCATTAATGAACTAAGACATCTCCTAATCATTCAGACTCCAAGAACTCGTGGCTGGGCTGAGCTCAGGACTGTGGTGGTTCTTACCTGTCACAGGTTACTGTTCCAGTGTACACTTGGACACCATTGATACAGATGTCAGTCTTCTCTTGAGCATCACTAAGTGTGTAAAGAACATCTAAACTATTGATTTTTAATTTCATCTTATACACCTCCTGCTTAAGGAATAGGAGTTCTTGACTTACCTTCTTTAAACTTTCTGCTAATTTTTATACCTCTATCATCACTTTACTATTTTTTTATTTCTCTCTGTCATCGCTCCTTATTCCTCTAATGTCTAAGATATATAGTTCTAATATTTTAATCTTTCCACACACTTCAGCTTTCTATTCACTTAATCATTTTCATTGCCTTCTCCAGACCTGTTTTATTTCTGCTCTCTCCTCCCATAAGACAGGAGAGCGGAGCTGAGCAGAGGATCCATGGTGTGGTGTCACTTCATATTAAAGATAAGGAATAATTCTGTGCTTTCCTCGAGCTTTTTCTTAATGCAAACGAACATTTTGTTTGCTTTTCCAGCCACCACTGCTCACTGAAGAGATGTCTTGTTGGCAGTGACACCTTGTTGCTCTCCTGACTCCCTCCAGTTAATTTAAGACTGACTCCACACACGAGCAGTTTAAATTGTTTCCTTTTTCCTTTCACTACGCTTCACCTTCTGCTTACTTGAGCTGAGCTGATCCCTGGGATGTGCTCCACTCCAGACTCCTGAAATGAGTTATAATTTCACTGATGCCTTATAAAAATCCTTATTTTGGCTCACTGGTCCTGGAGCATCCCAGGGCCAGCCCTGCCCTGTCTGTGTTGTTCCCTTCCCAGGGGAACTGAGTGAGCAGCTGCTCACTCTCCCAGGAAATGTTTGGATGAGACTGTTCAAAACCTCCTTGCAGATGGAAATTTTTGAAAGCTCCTGCTCTCTCCGCTCTGCTGCAGGAACACAAAGAAGTGTAATAGGCTGGAGAGAAATGATTATTATTTTTTACAGCACAGAGCAGTTTTGTCCATGAGATCAGATTAAGCAGCATTTTATCACCACCATACTTTGAGCTCATTTATTTGATTAAAGTGAGTACCGTTTCTCTTTGCTTTCCTGTATTTCCTAATGAGAAATTCACACCTGTGGTGTACCTGCCACTCCATCAGCACACTGTGACACTGCATTACACATAACCCCAGAGCACTTGGGCTCTGTTTTCATATTTGAGCAATGCAGATCATGATATCGACCTTGTTTTGTTACAGATATTGAACCCATCTGCAGCAAAAATAATGTAAAGATCTTTAACCACGTGATGGAAGAGCCACCAGATCTTTCTGTTTTTCTGTGAAATCCATTCTTAAATCATCATGATAACAATTTTCCATTAACCCTGCTGGCTGCAAAATAAGTATCAGTGCAAGAAAGACAGATATTTCTATTTTCCATTTGGAAATATTCATAAACACAGCCTTAGGAGCATCCAGAGTTGTGTAGACACAATAGCCTGCCTGTGGACTTGCAAGGAAGTGTTCAAAAGATGTGTGGATGTGGCACTTGGGGACACAGTTCAGCAGTGAACATGGCACTGCTGGGTTACTGCATGGACTTGATGACCTCAGGGGCTTTTTCCACCAAAATATTCCATGTTTCCATGGTTCCAAGGACCCCAGAACTCATCACCTGCATAATCCTATAAATGCTAAAAGTTCTGTGTCCCTGGTGCCTGAGGTTGTTCACTAAATGACCTTTATCCCATTTCTGGAGTGTCACCAAACGCATTAATATTAAAATATAAATGATTATATAAACAATCAGTTATATACAATAAATAATATTAAATAAATATAATAAATGTGTTACTCTTTTCAATTAACTCCTCACTTTAGCAGGAAATAAAAATGCCTGCCTTCCTCTCCCTTCAGCCCCACTCTTCCTCCTCCTCAGAGCCCTTTGTTGTTCCAGCAAAGAGCCAGAGGAATATTATCTCCCGTGCTATTTCCTGGCTCTATTTGTGAGTATGTACATAAAAAAACCCCTTTTTCCTCATCTCTGCTCTCTCTTGGGTCCTATTAAACACAAACTGAGTTGTGGGCAAGGCTGGGGAGGATGGAGAAGTGCTGCACCTGCGTCTTACAGAGAGTTTTGAGGCACAGCTGATGGCTGCAGAGAGGCTGCAGTTATTCCAGCATTGTGGTATTTACCTCTGTGAAGGTAATTCTGGAATTTGTTATGTGAGAATGAGGCAAGGATTCTTTAATAATGCACAAATTAAAGGAACTCGAAGCGTCGGCATCACTGCCTGCTAATAACATTCCAACACACCTGTTAGGAAGTGTGTGCATATATCACATTTCCAGCCTCAAAACAGAGGCATAAACACCATTAAATAGAAATTTAATTATATAATACTGTTTAGTGGCTGGGTTTATGCTTTGGCTGTGTATTAAGCAATGTTCCTGAAGTACCCATCTTCACAAGCGCTGGAAAAATTAAACCATTAAATCGATTTCACAAATGTTTACTGTGCAAACATGACAAAAACTCTGCAAATGCAGGGAATTTATTATGGGGGCCAAGTGCTTCGCTCATATGGTGGACACACTAAATACCCTCTTTTAAGTCTCAAATCTGTATTTTAGGAGATACCTTTCCAAACAGGGGAGTTTGCTGAGCTGGACATCGAAGATTAGGCAAACAGGCAACCCAATATAAATGCAAAGGCTTGTTGAAAGACATTTCCAACTATAGAGCTGGGAGTAAAAGTTTTTTTAAAAGGCATTTAGTGGGAACAGGCTTCAAAATTCAGCGTTTCTTTGTTGTTGAGAACACTGAGAGTTTCTAAAAGTGCTCCTCTTTTCATGCTCAGAGAGACAGAGCGGGTCGCCCTGTGGTCCTGGCATTTAGAAAATTCCACGTGGTGCTTTCGGTTCCTGGGAAACGGTGAACTCTTTGGAATAAATGGGGATTTTGAAAAGCCAGGTTTTCCTCTGAAATGGTCATTTCAGGTGCACGAGCTGGCTGGATGGAGCACTCTGCTGTTACAGTCTAAGTGCTCCCCCGTGTGTTTGCTCTCATCCTCCTACTAGACTTTTGGCTAGAAATTCCCTACAAGCTTAAAAAAAATTAAATAAAGCTGGAGGGAGGAAATCAACAGGTTCCAGAAATATTTCTAACTCATGTCTATAAAACATCACAGAAAAAAAAGAAAAAAAAGCCAAAACAACTTAGATATTTAGGGTTCTTAGTCATTGTCACATTTCTGTCTCTCTGGTCTCCAAGGAATCAGACTGAGTTGCTCCATGGGATGATTGCAGTGGTTTAATGGCAGGATCAGGTCTGTGTGGGATGGGAGAGGTGCTGGTGGGATGTCTTCTCTAGCTGGATGCCCCCAGGACTCTCTGGGGACTGGAAAGAGCTCAGAGGAGTGAGGAGGAACAGGGCATCTCCCCCTTGCCTTGGGGCTCACAAGATCCTGCGAAGAATAATCCCAGCAAGGGCCTGCTCCAACATCCTGAGCAGCAGAGGAAGGACATCAGCAGCACAGGCTGGTCATTCGTGCCACAAGCACACATCTCAGTGATCCATCAAAAATTAAATGAGGCTGCAGCTGATAAACATCTTCTTACTTCTGTTTGTTGGGGTGGGGGGGTTGCTTTGTTTTTGTTTTCAGTTTGCAGCTCATGATTAATTCTGGCAGTGAGAAGCTGGGCTGAGGGGAGGTTCCCAGGCTGTGCTGCAGGCTCTGTTCTGCAGGAGCAGGGACACTTTGCACAGCCAGCCTGAGGAAGTCACCTGGCACAGCCCTGGGTGAGAGGTACATACGTCTGAATTTTCTGGCTGATGTTCCCCATCGATTTTCCTGAGACAGCCTAGGCAAATAATTTAAACTCAGTGCCTGAGTTTGCTTATGCCTTCGATGAGCAATGGATGATATAAAGTGGCTGCCTCCCACAGACCCCACGAGTCTTTAATTTATGTTTGTGAGGTGACTGGAGCTGTTTCGCTCCAGAGCCTGTAACTGCAAGACGTTGCTAATAATTCAGCAGCAACAAGTGAGCCCTGTACCTGGGGATAAACATTTAGATTTGTAGCAAACATTTTTCACCTATGAAAATAAAAGTAAAATTTGCAGCTCCAAGTCCATATACCTTGGAAAACTCTTCCAAGGTCTCTCCCTCTTCTGCTTCTGTCCTGCAGACTCCAGCTCTCCATCCCTGAGCTCAGCTCTGTAGTGACTAATCCTTCCCTCTGCATGGAATTACATGGATAATTGTGCAGATACTATGTGTCTTTTAGCAGATTTACTGGGATATCTCACACCACCGTACAGCAGATCCCTTTTATTCAAATCTTCAATCAATTCACTCAGGCGAGCTCCTAAGCAAATGCAGGAATACATTTTAGCTGAATTTCAGGGGATACTTATTGCATGTTAAATACCACTAGGCAATTATTTAATGAGGTTTAACAAGTATGTAATAGATACATTACTTATGACCTAGAAGTGAAACCTCAATGAATATGTTTAATCAATTGGCATTCAATTTACATACATTAGGTTTTTCCTGCAGCACGGTGCTTTATTTTAGCTCTCTGTCCAACAGACCAGCCTTGCAGACTTGTTAACCACTTGCTGCCCATAATTTAGGTCCAGCATGGTACCTACAATATACCAAAACCAAAAAATTAGCATCCATCTTGCTCTTGGTGAATTTATCGACAATAATTACTCATTTAGAAATGTAAATCCTGTTTGGTGCATCAGTAAACTCAATTATCTTCTCTGCATTCCCAGCTCTAGGGACCTTTCTGTGCCCTGGGCTGTTGGGGCCATCCCTGTTTTCTGATTCAAGAAGAGAAACTGGCTTGTCCTTTCTTTGGGATGTCAAGGTTTTCCCTGGCTCTGAAAAAGTAATATGGGATTAAAGTGGAATTTAAATGAGCATTGCTGATGGATGTCCTAGGGTGGAATTACTCACTTGAAACATCACAAACAACCCAGAAACTCCTCTGCCTCTCTGTAGTGCTACAGTTTTAATTAAAGCTTTAAAAGGAGCAAACTGGGTCTTTGTCCAGCTGTATTCATTAATTTCAGTGTAACCTGTGTTTTTGTTCTCATCAGCAGTAGAAAAGAATGTCTCTCTCCAAAAGTTGTAAGAAATACAGAAAGCAGCACTAAACAGTGTTGGAAGCAAGCATAGCCAGAGGGCTGGCGAGAAAGGAATGAATTTTCACCACCCTAAAGGTGCCTGAGAGCTGTGCACTGTGACATCTCCAGCTGCCTGTGGAGATTGGGGAGATTTTGGAGACTGGTCCTCCCCCCACGAGTACAGGCAGCTAAACCTTGATCTTCACATGGCTGAAAAGAGCAAGGGAAGGTAAAAACCACGGCTAATGTGAATAATAATGGTTCATTTTGGTATAGACCTGTCCCTAGAGCTCCCTCAGCCAAGTGACACACAGAGCTGTGCAATATTGCTCCTAAATTGTGTCCTTTGGCCCCAGTGTCACTCCCCATCTGACTGTGCATCCCCATGTGCTGCACAAGGAACCAGGCAGAATATTTAAAAAAGGGAAAATGGTTCTGTGAAGACAGTGGGAGAAGTGAGAAAACAACCCAAATCTTGGTGTACTGGCTTCAGAATATTTAAATACTTGGGTTAAGAGTACATAAAATACCAGTTTGGGTGCAATTCCTCATCTTTCAGACAGCCAAAGCCTCGGTGCATCCTCAGGGAAGAGGAGCAGAGGTGAAAATACTGCAGATCCTCACACATCCTCCTGGAACACCAGTGGACACAGCCCATGTGCAGCAGAAAGGCTGTGTGCCTTTGTCCAATTTTAATTAATATCTTTATCTTGCAGTAGGTTTCTTTGTGGGAATTGTGACTCTGGCTGACTTGCCGTGTTCTGTGCTTTCAAGCTCTGCTTCCACCACCAAACCTCAGAGTTGCAGGCAAAGTTTGGTGTCAAGATCTCAAGGGCTACAAAGCAAGAAGATACATTTTGTTCTTTTCTTCTGCAGAAAGGACACCCCGGAAGATTAAAGTAACTGGATTTTGATCAGCATTTCCCATTTGCACTGGGCTCTTTACGAATTGAAATGTAAAAGGTCAAAGCTCCAAAAGCATTTTTCATTTCTAAAGAGGTTTGTTCACCACTGTAATTTAATAGCCATGCCAAAGCTGATAAGATTTTGGAATCTGTCCATGGCGTGTATTGATGTCACAGGTCAAAAATAAAGGCTTCAATGTAATTTATTTCTCCAAGCACAGTGAAGATAATAACTCAAGCACAGAGCAATATGTTAAAACTAAATTATATTCAATAAAGATGACTTATGCCAGTCTTCTAAAAACTAAATACACTTGGCTCAATTTGAATGTGCTCATTACTGTGGGGTGGTGGCCCCCAGGAGGAACCTGGCCATGGCCCAGTGGCCAGTGGAGGATTCTGGATGGAGACTGTGGGGTGTGAGGGCACTGCAAAGGGCAGGAGGTTGTTCCTCCTGTCTCTGCTGAAAATTTGACTTGAGGGAACATTTTTCCTCCATCAGCTTCTCCTTCTGTTTTGCTTTCTGCTGGCTGGAATGATGCATAAGAACAAAAATTCGCTCCTGCTATAAATAGAGGCCGTGCATGTGATCCAAGGGGGAGGAGAGCAGATGCTGCACACACAGCTTCAGCTGGAATGTCAGGATTGAACACTCACCCAGGGCACTGCCAAAACATTGGGGAAGAAAATTACCAAGAGAAGAGCCAGGTAAAGCCTTTCTGCTGCTCCCCAGGCTGTCATTTAAATTGTCATTTAAAGCATCTGACACTGAGCTCCAGCAGTTGGTCCACTCTCAGTCTTTCAATCAGAGGTCTGAAGGAGGAGGCTGACAAGGATGCAGCTCTCCCCTGTGGATGTTTGCTGGATGCAGGAGATCCCACACTGGCATCAGTTCAGTGTGAACTTTGGCCCTGGAGAAAAACAGAAGTTAGCAAGTTTCAGTACCAGTCCCATCACAACTTTCAGCTTTCACCTTTTTTTTTTATAACTCTTTTAGCACACTGCCTCTGCTTGGCAGTTTCTTTAGATGACTGAAACACCATGAAGAGGGAGAGGGACCTTTTTCCACAGTCAGACAGTGAAAGGACAAGGGGGAATGGCTTGAAACAAAAAGAGGAGAGATTTGGATTAGATATTAGGAAGAAATTGCTCCCTTTGAGGGTGGGCAGGCCCTGGCACAGGGTGCCCAGAGCAGCTGTGGCTGCCCCTGGATCCCTGGAAGTGTCCAAGGCCAGGCTGGACGGAGCCTGGAGCAGCCTGGGACAGTGGAAGGTGTCCCTGCCATGGCAGGGGGTGAATTGAGATGGGCTTTAAGGTCCCTTCCAACCCAACCCATTCTGAAATTCATTCTATGCCTCTAACTTGAGGTAATGAGACTTGATTTATACTATACTCTCTCTCTCTCTTTATATATATATATATATAAATTATGTATATAAATATATATATTATATACTTATATATATATTTATATATACTATATATAATGCATGTGCTCCTAGCTGGGTGCCACTGGGTTATTTCAGGCAGCAATTCCTCCTGAGAATTTGTGAAGTCACAGCAGGAAAATCTTGGATTTTAGAGAATTTTATAGGTTTATGTCATGGATTCAAACCTCCCAGATGTGGGGTGTGGAGCTGCCTGAGCACCAGAGACAGCACCAAGGAGAACAGAAGGTGAGAGGCATCCAGGGAGAGGCAGAATTCCTGTGATCCCAGAATGCAGGCAAATATCAAGGAAGTTGCACTGGATAAACCTATAGGACCTATATGAGCCCTAAGATCCATAAACAATAAATAGAATTAATTAATAATAAATAGAATTAATTAATATCATCTGTTGCTTCTCCAGAGCTGCACTCCCTTCCAGAGCAAAGTCCTGCTGGGAGCAGCAGTGCCCCTGCACCAGTTTGTACCGAGTTTTTAATGTTTAGGTTATGTGGATGATTTGGAGTTAGTACAGTGTCTACACAACCAATAATTTTCAGCAATTTGCATGTCAGATGAATTGCTTATAGCCAGGTTTCCAGTGAGCTGATTGTAATTTATCTACCATCACACACCTCCAAAGAGCTACGGGGAGGGGAGGCAGGGTCAGGGCTGGAGCTGTCTCCAGACTAATGAAAACCCAGGCATGACTTCCTCTAAACAATGGGAGATTTCTGCTGAGAAAAATCAACCACTGTGAGGAAAAACAATCAAACAGCTGACTTGACTATGAAAATGCAAATGGTGAAAGATTGGTGACATCTACCCTGCTATCAGCTGCAGCTGCAGAAGCACCACTGGTATGGACTGAGTGAGGGGAGAGGGAATCATGATTTGCATGGAAAAGTATGGGACTAAACTGCAGACCCAAATAAAATCCTAATTCATTAACCAAACTGACAGTGAAAGCTGTAAGACAAGCACAGGATCAATTTCAATTTGAACTGAAGAATAAATCAGCTGCTACAAGGCTTTGATTTACAGGTCACACATCTTCCTGCAGGATGCTATCGAGCAGTACCAGCCACTGCCAGCTTACAGGTAAATGAACCTAAAGTCAGGGTAGGTGAGGTCATCTAGAGAGTGGGAAACTCTTAGAGGCTGGAAACAGCATCATCAGCTCCTCCAAAATATCCTCACAAAAAGAGCAGAAGAAATTCTTCACAGAACAAAGAACAGTGCTGGAAAATGTCACACAAATCAAGACAAGGGGAAGGAGACGGATCAGGAAGGCAAAGCGGCTTCTCAGAGAAATGAGAGGAAAACATTCACTCACCAAGGTTTGTATGGTCAGGCTGGAGCAGCTGGAGCCCCTCTCAGGGATCAACAAAGGAAGATTTTTAATAGCAAAAAGCAAAAGTTAAGCGGACAAACCACTTTTAGAGAGCAGCAAACAAACAGAAACCAAACAAAACTGGTGTTTTTGGCAAAGAAACTTCCAGTATTTAGAAAAACAGGAGTTAAACACTAGGCAGAAGATTCAACAGCAGTTTTGCCCCAGCTGAAGTCCATCAGTGTTACTGGAGTGAGGATATGTGCTGGAATGGAAGAACAGAGGAAATCTTGTGACCACTCTGCAAAACCTGGAGCCAGCAAAGCCCTGCAAGGAACAAACAAAATCTCTCAGTGGGAAAGAGAAATGGTCTGGCAGACTGGGAAGGTCAGCAGTGTCTTTCTCAGCAAACTAGGGGACTTTGCTGTGGCACAGGTGGGGTGAGTGTTGTGGTTTGACCCATAAGAATACACATTTCTGTGATTCTGTAAAAGATGTGCAGATGTGGCACTAGGCTTGCCAGAGCTGGGTTAGAGGTTGGACTCTGTGATTTTAGAGGGCTTTCCCAACTTAAATGATTCTGTGATTCTATAAACCATGAGAATAAATCTAAATAGCATCAATTTTATCTTTAAAAAGTCCAGTGATCAACAGCTATTCTCTAGGCTCAGAGAATTACCAACAAATAGACTGTAAAAACCACCTGAGAGTTCCCTTTGCAGAACATCTGGGATGTCTGGAGGTGCAATACAACACAAAGATGTGCCTCTGTCAGGTGCTGTTCCAGGCCAGGGTGCACCAGGTGAGTTTATCCACACTGCTGCTTGGCAGTGCCACCAATCTCATGGCAAGAAATAAAGAGCAAGTTTCCTTAGGAAGTACATAATGTGCTTCCAACGACAGCTAGGCTCAGAAAAATATCAAATATTGTAATGACAACATCACTCCTGTAAATGACAGCTTAGCCAACACTGAAGTGAGGACCAGAAGGCAATGCAGAACTGTGGGGGAAATACTTGTAATATTCATGCTGCAAACAAGCTCAGCTATCACTGCAGTGGTTGCAGGCTCAATAACAGCTTTGGAAGGTAGGGATGACAATTAACAAACTTCTTGGCATGTGTTGGCAGCAACAATCACCTGTGCTGTGAAAATTTTCAGGGAGGAAATAATGCTGTGAATTAGAAGATGGTCACTGCCTCTACCATATTAAAAATAAATATTTGGTTACTGAAGCTCTGTAGATTAGCATCAAAAAGGGCATTTTTGCTTCTTTCATTTCTCTCTTCACATAGGAATGTGGAAACTGAAAATCCATAGTGGATACAGGCAGATATGAAATAGCTTTAAGAGCAAATGCCATAGAAACTCTTGATAGGAAATATAATTTATTTCTTAAAATTCAGAGAATTACCAGATCTCTGAAGTTATCCATAGCAAACAGCCTGATATGTTTGCTAAGAAGGAAGTCAACACATTTGCCCACATCTGGACAGCCAAAAGAAGACATGAGGAATGTGTCTAAAAGGTCCCTTTCTAACTCTATTTAGCCTCTATTCAGAGGAGAAAACTTGTTATATTTGACTGTATAAGTTACTGCAAAGGCAGGCTGGAGATGGGATGTCTTAAAAATTGCTGGGGAGGGCTGGAATCAATGCAGTGGTGTGAGAAAAGAGCTAAAAACAAATGGGTGGGCAGGAGGGATAGATAGAGCAGGGAGCACCAGAGGAGGAAGGAAGCAGCCCATGAAGGGGAAGCTGATGTTAATAAGGGGCCTGAGGAAGGGCAGATGCAAAGGGAATCAATTTAGAAAGCAAGAGTAAGAAAACCAGGCAAGTAGGAAACTGGTGAGGTGAGAGATTTTGAAAATGTCCATGTTCACAGGAAGAGACCAGGACATGGAATCATCTTTTTACAAGTTTTCTTGTAGGCAAATAAGAAATATATTAGCCATGTGCTCAAAGCCAGAATGCCCCCATAAGGAAGAACATTGGAACATTTCTCACAGAGAGAAATTCACAGGTTACTTCCAAGTAAAATTAATTGGACTGATTTCAGCTTGGCTGGTTTCTCATGGATAGAAAAATAGCATGCAAGAATTGCTATAATTTATTTGATTCTTTTTACTGAAATTTTTAATATAAAGCTCTAGTACTCTGAAGCACAGGTACCAGAACTCTGTTACTTTGTAAGTGCATCATTTACAGGGCATTTTGGAAAAGTGACAAGCTGGAGTCCCAGCAGGGAACCTGTGGTCTGGATTTTGCCAGTTCCAGCAGGACAACCTGGGCACAGCCCTGAGGACAGGAGCTCTGCCCTGCCAGTAGGGCTCAGCTTCACAGTGGGGTCACCTCTCATGCTCTTCTCCAAGGAGGAAGCAGCATTAGATCCCATTCCTGTTAGATCCCATTCCTGCTAGATCCCATTCCCGTTAGATCCCGTTCCCGTTAGATCCCATTCCCATTAGATCCCATTCCTGCTAGATCCCATTCCTGCTAGATCCCATTCCTGCTAGATCCTGTTCCTGCTAGATCCCATTCCTGCTAGATCCCATTCCTGTTAGATCCCGTTCCTGTTAGATCCCATTCCTGTTAGATCCCATTCCTGCTAGATCCCATTCCTGCTAGATCCCATTCCTGCTAGATCCTGTTCCTGCTAGATCCCATTCCTGCTAGATCCCGTTCCTGTTAGATCCCGTTCCTGTTAGATCCCATTCCTGTTAGATCCCATTCCTGTTAGATCCCATTCCTGTTAGATCCTGTTCCTGTTAGATCCTGTTCCTGCTAGATCCCATTCCTGTTAGATCCCATTCCTGTTAGATCCCGTTCCTGTTAGATCCCATTCCTGTTAGATCCCATTCCTGCTAGATCCCATTCCCATTAGATCCCATTCCTGCTAGATCCCATTCCCGTTAGATCCCGTTCCTGTTAGATCCCATTCCTGTTAGATCCCATTCCTGTTAGATCCCATTCCCCTTATGAATGTCCAGAAAGCCTCTTGCCTCATTTCCTAGATCCAGTATTTCTACAGGTAGATATGGGCAGCTGATTTATCTGGCTCACCCACTGATACCACAAGACTTTTTGCCTCTTCTGCAAATTCCCCCTGGGGTTCCAGCAATGCAGAAGGGAAGGCTGTCACTAAAGGACACAAAATGACACACACGAACACCTCTCAGTGTCAGAACAGGAAAGAAGAACCTTTATTCTCTGACTCCAGTATTTATAGATTCTCTACAATGACCAGGGATTGGATAATTAAATTACCACTTTCCCAATCACACTGATTATGAGAAATGTCCCTCAAAAGACATCTCTTAGAAGGAATGTGATAAACAACTGATGTTTATAGAACTTTCATGGGAAAGTAACTGAAACTATGAAAACATTATCAGAAGGCTTTAGGTTTCAGGGTGATAGAAGACAAACTCTCACCAGGAATGTGTGCCCCCCCTGGTCTTATCACTCTGCAGCTGCACAGCCCTGGAGCAGCTCCAGCTGCAAGTTGGTATAAATTTGATATTAACTCAGCCTAGTTCTAATAAAAAATAACAGCAGCACTACTGGGTCAGACCAACTGTCCATCTCATCTAATTCCCTATACTGAAAGAGGTTTTAAAAAGCTAATTGGTAGAGTTGCTTGGTACAAGGTGAGTGGGGTGGGTGAACACATGCAGTTAAATTTCATAGGTTCCAAGCCCTTTACTTGCAGGTGAAATGTATTTCTGCTGTCTATTATGTTCTGCAGTAGGTTCAGGACTCTTCTGCAACTAAACAGGCAGATCAATACTAGTGAAGGTTACTTTTTTCACCAGTGAAGGTTACTTTTTTCACCAGTGAAGGTTATTTTTTGTTTGCTAGTTGACCAGGCCCTGGGCAAATGCTTACATTACATGGAAAGTGAATAGAAGCAGCCAGGACTTAACAAAGAGACCTCAGGAAGGATGAGGGAGAGCTAATTTTTTGGAGGAATTGTATAGCTCCATAAGACTGGGGCTGCCTTAGGCAGAGCAAACACCAAGAGACAGGTGAGGTTTCCTCCCCTCTTTCTCTGGGTGCAGTTAAATACTCATTGCAGCCATGTGGGAAGTTTCTGGTGGCCCTGAAATGGGTGGACACCAGTGAGACTAACAAGCAATTAGTGTTGGCTGTGGTTTAACCTCCCAGCCTTAAACCTCTGTGAAAACACTGCTTTTACTCAATCAGTGCACTTGGGTGCCACTGCCCTTGACCTCTGCCATGAGCAGACCTTGAAAGCTTCCTCTGGCCCAGACAGCTGCAGGAGATGTGAGATCAGCACAGCCCCAGCCCCCTCCTGTCCCAGCACAGCCCCGACACGGTGGGAACAAGGATTTTGGATTTCAGTGAGCTCTGCCATCACTGCTCAAACCAAACCCCTGCAGTGAGCTCAGCACCCCCAGAGGCTGGCCCAGGTGAGCAGCCCCTGGCCCAGGCTGCAGCCAGGACAGGCAGGGTGCCCAGCAGTGCCTGGTGCCCTGCCAGCGAGGGGCTGTGCCAGGGTAACACAGCCCCAGCACAGCACAGCATCCTCCCCACTGCCACAGGCTCTCACCTGCGGGCATCTGGGCTCACTTCTGTAGCTGCTGGAACTAGGGGTTTACATAGAAATTATCTGATGAATGTAGCCTTGTTTCCCATTCATGAATCATTCATGACCAGTGTGGAGTTTTGGCAAAAATGTGCATTTTCTGTAAGTATCCTCTGACTCTGAGCACAGGCTGCCCATCAGGGCTGTTGGCTACACAGAGCCTTCAAGCAGGGCAGGTAACTCTCAATCCAACCTCTGCCTCTTTCCATGGATGGCTTAGAGGCTTAAAACAAAGTGTAGAGTGGTAATCCCAAATAGTTTTCCTCAGACACAAATCCCCTGGCCTACCTTCAAAGGTGTCTCTTTTTATGCTGCTATCCCTCAAACTTCCCTATAGACAGCAATCTTCACATGCCCTGGGCTGCCATTACACAGCACATTGCAGCACAATGCTGAGTCCTTCCCAAAAAACACCACACAGGAACATGTCCCCAGTCCTGACACTCCTCCAGATCCATTGAAAACTTTATAATGCACCATTCATGCTTTATTTCACATTACTGTTAAAGGGGTTTGCCCCCACTTGTTACTACACCGATTTTCAGCTAATTTCAAGCCTAAATTAACTCCTGGTTTATTTAAGTCATTTGTCCTCGTGCCCATCACTGTTATTTCTTTTCAGCAGCAATTTTCTCCTTTGAGTGTTTGCCCCTCCATATGTTCCACTCCCAGTCTTTACCTACCTAAAGTATCTGCTTTTTTCCTCTCTCAGCTGGACAGTCCCTGCATTCCTCTGATTGTCCTACATCCCCTTATGGCACCATTTACTGTTTGAATTCTTCCCTCTCACTCTTTGGGGAAGAGAACAGTACACACTATTCTGATGAGGTCAGGCCTAGCTTTGTAAAATTGAATTAGGGCTTCTCTAGACCTGTAGCCTTAACTGAAAAAGTGAATTAGGTATATCTGATCGTTTTTTCCTTGAAACCATATAATTGCCACTTCATGGTTAACCCGTGATGCCCAAGTACTTTCAGGTCTTTCTCTTACTCGGTCATTTCTAACAAATAGCTGAAATTCTCACCACTGCTCCATAAGTACTCATGCATACATTATATATTATTGTATTTTATCCCTTTTCTATTGCTTCAGTTTTCAAGGTCAGTCCTCAGTTAACAGCCCCATCCTGGTTTGCATTGAGGATGCACCTTCCATCGCGTGAGTGTCATTGCCACTCTCATCATTCCCCTCCAAGGTCAATGCAGAAATGAAATATGTTCAGATCCAGTCCTGATCCTCGGGGATGTTTGCTGGTAACCTCATTCTGAGTGATAATTCCCCTTTTGCTGCTCCCTGTCACGGGCTCCCCTTTAGCCAGTGCTGTTCCCACCTCACAGCTCCTGTATAAATTCTCGGTGCTTTCAGCTGAGCCGATAATTTCCCATGTGGCACTATATCAAATGGCATCTTCGGTCCAGATAGATGAGATATCTTGCATTTCCTTTGTCTAGAAAAATCATTTATCTTATCAAATTTATCACAAACAGACAGGGTTTGCCCAGAAGAATTTAATCGTCAACAGGGACGATCGTGACTGCAACAGAAAATGGGAGGGCAGGCTGTGCTCCCCACAGCTCTGCTGGACACACACCCTTGTCGAGAACCCTGATTCCAGGGACAATATTTCCACATTTCTAACCCTTGAAATGACCCACTCTGTCCCTGGAGGCTGTGAATGGACAGTGACCCTCATTCCCAGTATTCCACAGCCATGGATTTTCGTCCAGCAGTTACAGCCCTGCACTCCGAGAAGAGGAGCTGAAGCATTTACCTGGTTTATTTTGGCTGCTGTTATATATCTATTTGTTTATTACAAGGGAAAAAGTGCAGGGTTTTTTACACAAAACTGATATGTTTAGTGCTTCCATTTTATGTTTTGAGCAGTTAAGCTATTCGGTGTTTAAAGGTAGTATTGGTTCTTTATAACTCTATGCTGACAACAGGAGTCTAAGATAATGGAGCCTAAAGAGAGAGATTTTTCCATTCCCACATTGTTTCTGAAATATGGAGCAATCAAATGCACTCAGTAGAAGGTTTCTATCAGTAAATCTTCAGTAAAAGTGTCTTTAAAACTTAGGCAGGAAGATTGCGGAAGGGAAAATGTCTCACAAAAATTCTGTAGATATTCCTTGAAGACCCTAGAACAGGTTTTCTCTAATCAGGATATCAAAATGCCTCTCTCATTCAGGCCATTCTGGTGCTTTGGACCCATTTCAGCAAAGCTCTTAAGTAATCAGCATTTGTATTAATTGGAACAGAAAACAAACATGCTCAAAGTTAAGCACGAGCTCAACTCTCAGCAGGCTCTGCTCTGTGCCGTGCATGGAGAAACAGGTCCCCACAGGAGAGGAGGCACGGGATGCTTGTCCAAATGTCATCCTCCCTGCAAAGTGATTAAGGGGTGCTAATTAATAAAGGAGTATTTGCCTTTCCCTTGTCTCCTGCACTGAAGAAGGAAGGGTTAACGTGAGCCAGGCCTTCCCTGCAGAAGGCTCGTGCTGTCCCCTCCAGTGCCACGGGATCTCCTCAACATCCATCACAAATATTTATTCCTTTTCTCAGGTTCATAATCTTCACCAAATCCTGCCTGCTGATTACAGCCCGAGCATTCATTGTTTCCAGACCGCTCAGAAGTCCCCAGCCCTCTTGGGTGTCTGGTTTTAAATTCCTGCTTGTGCACATTTCCTGAAGTGAATAAAAATGTGCGACTTATCTGCACATGCAGTTGATATGATCTTCTGCAAAACCTGCCCACGGGCAATTATGCATTGAAAGGGCAATTACACACACAGAATGACCCAATTTGCATACAAAATCTCAATTATTGCCAAGAATTGCGTGTATATTTTTGTGCAGTATTCAGAAAATTGGACCCCAAAGACATAAACCCTTTCTTCTGCCATCAAATCACTCTTTATTTGAAACAAGAAGTGGAATATATATAAGTCATATATTATATAAAATATTCTTTTCAGAGAACTAGGATGGCCACATTGGGTCAGAGTGCAGGTCTGTCCACACTCTTCCCACACCTGTACCAGCTGAAGGATGAAGAATATGAGCAGCATGTCCCAGGCCTGGCTCAGCACACCCCCTCAGCCTCCAGCACTCTGGGGCTCAGTGACTTTCAGCATCAAAGATGGGCTTTTAGTATTTAATACCCTGAATTATTCACTAATAAATGAATTATTGTTGCAGATAAAAATTCAAATATGGCATAAACCAATTTGGTTTGTGCACATTTGTCCATATCAATCTAGCATCTGATGAGTACATGTGCTGCAGTGAGCAGATTCCCTGCTCTGCCGCAGCACCTCGGCACTGAGGGACAAAGAGAGGTGCAGGTGTCACTGCTTTGTCCTGCAGGGTGTGTCCATCAAAACCTCTGCCAGCACAGGCTGTGGGAGCCAGGTAAGAGCCAGCCCTTCTGCAAACCTCATGGGGCACCTTTGGCCTTGGCTGCAATAAGGAGCAGAGGCAGAAACATCTGGGTTCAGGGTGTTTCTGCACAGGACTGATGGGAAATGGTGGTCCCTGCTGGGGTAGTCACAGGACAAGGGGGAATGGCTTCAAACTGGCAAAGAGGAGGTTTAGATCAGATATTAAGAAGAATTCTTCCTGTGGGGATGGAGAGGCCCTAGCACAGGGTGCCCAGAGCAGCTGTGGCTGCCCTGGATCCCTGGAAGTGTCCAAGGCCAGGTTGGACAGGGCTTGGAGCAGCCTGGAATAGTGGAAGGTGTCCCTGCCCATGGCAGGGGGAGAAATGAAATTATTTTTAAGGTCCTCAACTCAAACTCTTCTGTGCCCCTGTGAAACCCCCATCTCACCTACCCCTGAGTTCAAAATGTGGGATTTGAGACAAGGTCACTTCTGGATGCACCAAGACATCCTCTTGACAAAACAGTGAAATTTTTAGTGCCCTGAAATGTTTAGCATAACTTCCTAGGAGACAAAGAGACCGGGGTGGGGGGGGGAGCAAGGAAGCCAGACAGCAAAGAAATGTTTATTTGCTTCATAAACTCCCTGTTAGCGAGGCCAGCAGCGCCTTCCTGTGTGACAGCCCACAAAACACCTGCCACGCTCAGCATTGTCACCGCGATGTGCCCAATAAACCTCACGCCGATAAACGCTCTCCTTTAGTCAGTATATCTCGATAACCCCCACTTCCCGCTGTCACAGGTATTCAGAGGCAAAAAATAAAGCCACCCCTTATAAAAGTACATTTAATGAGAGTTTAATGTTGGCGCAGTAAATCTGCGAGCAGCTGGATGTGTTTTTAAGTTTCCTTGACGTCTTTTATTTGTTTAATACATGGGTCTATAAAAGCCGTTTCTCTGAGCCTGCTAATGAGCAATGGGGGACTCGCAGCTATTTAAAACCTGGAACGAGGCATCAAAATGAAGGATGCAGTAAAGGCTGCTGGAGCAGGGAGCTCCAGATGTGACAAGAGGTGTTTTATGGGGCAGGAAGATGGAGCACCAGGCTGTGGTGTCACACCGGCTACAGGCTTGCTCCAGGAGCCCACAGACTTTCTTTTCATCGAGGTGAAGAGAGCTAATGAGTGTGCTCCCTGTGGAAACATGGAGTCCCAGAATGATTTGGGTGTCAGAAGGAAGCTGAAAGACTGCCTCATTCCTACTCCCTGCTCCCAGGGACAACATTCCTCTAGGTGAGGTGGCTCCAAACCCCATCCAAACTGGCCTTGGACACTTCCAGGGATGTGGCATCAATGGCAAAGAGCCCAGCTTTAGTCCAAGGTGCAGTGGGATCCTCAGCATGGACAGCTGGGACAGAGGAAGGCTGGAATGCAAAGAGTTAAGACCCCTGTGGAAATCCCCATGAGTTTGGAGTTTCATGGCTACAGTGAGGTTCTGGAACACCTCCACCACAGAGATCTTTGCTGTGATTGAATTCCCAAACTCCATCTGCACCCTGTAGCTCATCCAAAGCAAGGAACGGTGCCCAACACCCACGTGGAAGGAGGGTCAGTGGCAGTTCCAGGCAGCAGCGTGCAGGGTTAGCTCCCATCACACAGGGGCAGCTTGTTCCTGGAGAAAATGCTGCTGTGGAGAGCACTGAGGGCTCAGCACCTCCTGCCTCTGCCCTCCTGGCCCTCCTGGGTGCTGAGGATGATGATGCTGTAGCTCAGCAAGAGCTGTGAGGACGCAGTGCCCATCCATGCACATCATTGCTGCACAAAGGAAAGCAAGCACCCAGGAACATCCAGAATCAGCCAGACTTGGGGAAGGCTTTCCTCTGAACATTTCCCATCAGAAAAATGAAGCTATTAATTGAAGTAAAGTTTTGAATAAATTTTGGGTTGAGAAATTGTTTTGGAAAAAGAAATCCTTCGGAGAAAAATCTAAACTGGGGTATTTTTTTCTCAATGCCTTTGAAAGAAGTATTTCTACATTATACAGCAACAAGACATCTATTTTATTTTAAATTAATTAAAAATGGATAATGAAAGTCTTTGGTTTCATGAGAAAGATTTTTTTACTTTAATTTCCCTGAATGAATTTCATAAATTGCTTCAGCTTGATGTGAAATGATTTCTTTTTACATTTCCTCATTTGGGTTGTGCAAATGACAGAAAAATCAGTTCTTTGTACATCTTTACTCTTGAATATATTGAATTCCTCTGTGAAGATGGAATGGATGGAAAGCCTTGCAAACTCAGTAATTCAGATGAATAGTGTCTTCAAAGTCAATTACCACTGTGCAGAGATGATATCTACTTCTGCCTCATCTGGACTTTCCAGCTCAATTTTTGCTCTCCCAGAACTTTCAAAGATTTTTTTTTTTTTTTCCCAGGCAAACTAGCTCAGTTGTGCTTATGGATTAATTAGAGAAAGGAGGTCTAAACCAACTCCCAGATTCCAAGTGCCACAGTGTAGGATAAGTCACCAACAGCTTTTCCCTCCCACTTTGTGTATGGAAAAGTTGCTGACAGCTCCAGTCCATCCAGTTTGGAGCCATCAAATGGGAGAACAGCTCAGTTTCCCCCAAACCCAGGTGAGTGAGGGACAGGCAAGCCCCAAGCCCCAGCAGGGCACCAGAGCTGCCTAATGAGACACAGCAGGTTCCTCCCCTGGATCCAATTAAGGGAAAACACTGAGAACTCTGTTAATATCATCAATACCATGCACATTAAAGCTCGTGAAAGACAAGCATTTCACTGCCTGTGGGTTCAGAGCAGGAGAGCTGCCTCACTGCTGGTCCTCAGCTGCCCAAGGAGCCTCTGAGCAAAGCAGAGCCATGAATTTAAAGCACCTTTCCTGCTCTAACTGCCCACCACGGGCAGAAAACCACTATATAACTTCTCTCCCAAAGTTCATGTGCATTATATGCCTTCCTGTTTAGTCTGGCAATGTGCTGTTAATGCTTCCCCTCCTCTATTGCTGGGAGATAATAAATAAGGGCAATTATTCTTATCGGAGTTGCAGTAAGAAAGACGACTTCCTCCAGTGCGATGTAAATGCCACTTTTCATTCTTACTTTTATGATTCTTTAGCCAGTTATGGATCCATGTAGCTGTGCTTATATCAAAGCCAGTTTTAATTTATTTTGAGATTAAAATTTTATGAGAGATTGCATCAGATGCTTTTCTAAAATTCAAATAGACTACACCCACCACATCCCCTTCAGCTAGTAACTGTAATTCTATTTTAATATGATATTGAATTTGTCTGCAAGGTTATTATTTTATTTTTTTTTCTGTACAAACCCACCCTCAAAGAAATATTTATCTCCTAATATTTGCTTCGAACTGAGAAATTGAATGTATGGTAACTGTGTCATTCTCTCTCTGATCTGCTGATGAATAGTACAATATTTGCATTTCTCCCTTCTTCTGATGCACCTCAGATAGGAACCTGCCCAAAGGGAACCTACAGGGAAGATGGAGAGGAATTCTTCATATGGAGCTGTAGGGACAGGACAAAGGGGAATGGCTTCAAACTGAAAGAGAGCAGGTTTAGATTTGATGTTAGGAAGAAATTCTTTACTGAGGAGGGGGTGAGGCCCTGGCACAGGTGCCCAGAGCAGCTGTGGCTGCCCCTGGATCCCTGGAAGTGTCCAAGGCCAGGCTGGATGGGGCTTGGAGCAACCTGGGACAGTGGAAGCTGTCCCTGCCCACATCCCTGCCCCTGGCACTGGATGATCTTTAAAGTTCCTTCCAACCCAGACTCTTCTAGGATTCAATGATTCTACCTGGAGTTTCTCAGAAATAAATTAAAACAGGTCAGGGACATTCCCAATTTCAGGAGGCAGAATCCTACTTTGGGTCACGGCTGAGAAGGACAGCTCGTCCAGAGGAATCTCAGGCTCCTCAGTGTCTCAGGGCTGATGTCCTGAGGTGGCCCCTGGGAGGCCAAGGCCAGCCAGACCCATCTGGCAGAGTTTGTCTGGGAGCAATCCTTGGACATTGGCAGTTTTAGGTGAAATCCCACTTCTGGCACCAGGAGCCCTGCCTTGGAGGACAGCTCTTCCCCATGGAAGGAAAGCCTGGTGCTCAAATGGCAGCAGCTGAGAGGCATCCCCAGGGAGACCAGGGCCAGACAGGCCCTTTGTCCCTGGCAGCTTTTGGCTGGGAGAAATCCTCCAACATTCCAACAATCCAACAATCCAACATTCACAGTTTTAGGAGGCCGAATCTCACTCATCCCACTTGTGTCACCCGGCCCCTGCAGCAGAGGACAGCTCTTGTCCACACGACAGGATTCAGCACTGACTTCATTTAAATGGTCCTGCACTAGGGCAGGAATTTGTTTACTCCCTGAATTTTCACCAACACTTGTGAAATGATGGAAATATTCTTTTATCCCTTATTTTTCCGCAAGAATTTTTTGCCTCACCATTATACACTCCGCAACAAAATAACAGAAAGAGGCAGATGGAGATATTCAGCCAGAGGTTTGTTTCCCAATGTTCTTTCTCTGCTCTACCCTGCTGTTCACACTGCAATAAATCTTGCTGTCGTGGGCCCAATCTGTGCCCATTTGCAGGGGGAGTGGAGCTGCAGGTGTGGATTTAGAGCCTGTCACAGTCCGTGCTGGATGAACTCTCCAGCCACGCTGAAGGAGCAGGTCCAGGCTCTGCAGCACCCTTGGGAAGGCTGAAAGCACCATCAGGGGATAGTGCTGGAGCTGCTGAGCTCCACCTGAGCCTGAATCACCCAAAAATGTCTTGGTCCTGTGCCAACAGGGTGCTTGTGCCCATGGGTGATAATTTTCTGTGCAGAGAGGATGAGGAGTTAATCTCCCCTAAAAATGAGAGGCTCCATCGGGGGATGATGAATTCAGATTGCTGTAAGAGGAAAAAGGGAGACTTCCAAGGATCATTCCCTGTCCTCTTCCAGTTTCACACCCATCATGTCTCCTTCCACATTCATAGTACACATTTGTGGAACTCCAATAAGACACATTAACCCTGAGGGATGCTACAGAACACGGATCCAGCTCAGTCCAGCCCAGCTCAGCTCCAACAAGGACACCAGTGGAGCACCTGTGACACTGCTGCCACCTCCTGCATCCCTGGCAGCTCCTCCTCTGCTGCTGTGAGCCACCATCAAATGTTCACTCTGCTGGGGCTTGGCTCTCTGCTACCCCTCAGCTAAAACAAAGCCAGCTCTGCTCTGCCCAGTCATTCTTAGAAAAGAATATGTGATTTGATCTTGTTTTAGATGCAGACATTCAGTTTATTAATAATTATGTGAGTTGCAGCAGCAAGGACTAGACCTAATTCCCATGAATGGCAAACTCACTGAAAAAAATGGCCCAGTTTGGGGATGAATCACCTTTTCTGTATCAGTGGGGAGGTTCAGATAAAACATGTTACTGCTGCTGTCCTCGCTGAGCTCCAGTTCCTAATGGAGATCAAAGATCCCATTAGACAGATTTGATGAAGAGACAGTCCCTCATTATAGAGTTTGAATAAGCTGAATAAAACCCATAAATAAAACCCAGGGCCTGCTCTTTCTCTTGGCACAGGACCTGGCTCTCCCTCTGGCACAGCCTGTGCTCATCTGAAACATCCCAAGATTTTATAAACTCATTTCCAGAGTTCACTGGAGTTGTAACAAATCTGTCCTGCTCTCTGACATGAGGAAAGGAATGCAGGAATAGTTCATTGGTTTAAATTAAAAATAAACAAATGGGCAGAAAATACTCTGAGAAGGAGTCATCAAGGCACTGAGGCTGTGATTGCAATTTAAATAACAAACTTCTATAGGACACAAGTGAGAATTCAAGTATTGGAATAACTTGGCCTTTGGGAGTTTGGGGCTGGGATTTTTTGCCCAGGGACATCAGCTGTGCTGTGTCAGGAGAAAGATGCTCAAAAGGAGCAGGAGCAAAGCACTGACAGGAGTAGATGTCCATCACAGCCTCCTGTTCAAGGCAGTTCTGTTGTCACTGACTTCCAGAGGACATTTACACCACGTGCCATCCAAGCAGCCAAATCATCTTTCCAGCAGCATTAGTGCAGCTGGGGAGGCTCTCTGCTTATCCAAGACTCATCTCCATGCTTTTCCTGTCCCTTCTTGCCCTCTGTGTAATTATATAAATCTTCTGCCATGCCTTGAGGTCCCACACCACAGGGATCTCCTCAGGTTAGATTAACAGTCCCCATACACCAGACCAGCTAAAAATCAAGGTTTGAATTTCCGTGGCAAACAGATTTCAAAACTTGGTGCCATTCTGTTTTGCAGCTCCACATTTAATCAATATTCCCCAAAAAGAACAACAAACAAAACCCAACATATTTAAAAGTCAGCTTCAGTTTATTGGCTGAAATCTCATCAACAGGAGTTTAGCCTGATGCACTTCAGAGTTTTAATCTGTGGGGTGTTTTTGCTGGCTTTGTCTCCTCTTGATGACTGGAGATGTCTTTCCCTGGAGAGGAAAGTTCTCACCATTTCCCAGCTCCTGCTGCTCTGTTCCAGCCTGGAGAGAATGAAACAGAGAGAAATTCAGGGCAAGATGCCTCCAATTTGTTCCCTGAGTGCAGCCCTGTGGCTGCAGCCTCAATCAGCTTCACACTAAACACTTTAGTTAATTGGCAACAAATTGGAAGGTATGAGCTGATTGCGATAAATATTTTATTAATTTTAAAAAACAAAAGGTTGCATCCTTTCTGGCCCAGTTTGATTGTGCACAGTCACAGGTATTAATGTGTAATTGCCACATCAATTGGCACTCGTGGGCCCAGAAGGAGCTCGTTATGAGAAATACTTATGCAGGTGTCAGTCAGCATCGTGCCATTGAGATCAATGGAGCCAGGCTTATTTATAGAGTTAAAACTCCAGCAGCTCACCTGCAAAATAAACCCAGAATATCCTCAAATACAAGCTGGGCAGAGGAAGGATAGATTTTTTTCTCTGCAATTTTTATTTACATAAAAATGCCATTTCTCCATACCTGTACCTTGCCTATGTGCAGAAACAAGTTGGTTTATTTTTGTTGGGGTTTTTTGGGGTTTTTTTTGCAGTAAACTTGACTGAAATACAAATATTCAAACCCAGTTGTGCTGTAGTTATCCACAACCACGTTTGGCTGGGTTTGGGGGATGTATTGCAGGTGCCAGCCCTGAGCTGCTGGAGCCAGGCCAGGCTCATCTCCACCCCAAGAGAACACAGGGAATGTTCCAGGCCTTGGGAACCCTTGTTCTGCCCTCCCAGCTCCATTTGGAGGTGTCAATGATAAAATCGAGTGTGGCACAGCAATGACAAGAAGTGGTTGAATTATTCATGGGGAATAAATTAGCGATGAGCAGAGCCCCTTCCAGGCTCAGGAGGATTTTTTGAGGGATCTTGGAGCCGCTGGAGCCAAGAGCAGCCCCAGTGAACCCCACAGACCTGTGCTGAGGGAAAGCTGATACCAGAAACAGCCTGGTAGGCACCCACAACAGGCTGGTATTTCATTAGCAAATGGGATTTCCATTTTCATTGAAATCTTGCAAAGGAAATTGCTGATTTCCATAATATTTTTTGATGGGAAAAAGTCAAAATAAAGTGCTTCTGTCTCATTTTGATAAGGAAAAAACCATCATCTCCTTAGCTGCTCAATTCAATTCTTTACTGTTCTGCAGGATTCGGATGTTCTCACAGTTTAGAGACAAAGCCACAATAATATTGAATATTTATCCTACTTTTTTGGTAATGTGCCCATTCTATGGTGGAAAAGGTGAACCATTTTTCTTCTGTTTGCTTTTTAATTTGAGGGTTTCCTGTAGAAAAAAAATTCCTCTTCTATGACCAATTTGTTGTGTGGATTTGTTGGGTAAATAATTTTTCAGGCTGCCTTTTCCTCACAAGTTGTTTACTTTGGTTACTTACTAGTCATTCTGTAGGACATTTGAGCTGTCACTAAAGTCATTTTGGTTTTCTTTCTGCTCCTAGAACAGAGGACAAACTGTTTAAACAGCAAAATGCTGAAGAGCAACTAAAGAAATGTAAATAATTCATAAATACTTGTTTCTGCTCATCCTGGGGCCTGTGCACAGCGCAGCTCCACAAACACAAACCTGTTGGTGCAATGATGCTCCCAGCCCCTTTTCCATCCCTGTTTGCAAACAGCAGCACAAATGCAGAGCAAACAGTTGCAACCAGCTGTACTGAAAGGGGCAAGATAAGGCACAGCAATAAATGTCTTCCCATCCCAAAGAAATGGGATTAGTCTGCTCTCATTAGTGTTTTATTTGATAAAGAGTTCAGTGGCAGGGCTCAGGACTCACAGTGGGGTGATCTGCCAAGTCACACAACTTAAGGAAATGTCATGAGGCTTGATGAATTTAAATCCATCATCTTGCCATAAAATGTGGTGGTTTCTTCTCATTTTTCAGGTCTGCAGGTGGGATGTTTTATTAATTCAATGTGGGGTGCCAGGATACCTGAGGCAAAGGTGCAAGAGGGGACATTATGTATAAGGGGCTTGACTGAAGGCAAAAAATAGCTGGAGATGATGAAAGAAAATAATGAAAAATCTTCAGCTAAAATACCCATTGAAGCATTTTGGTACTTGAGGAATAAAGTGAATAAATATTGAAGGGATTTAAGTGACTGAAACAGCTCCTCAGGGTGGGACGAGTGGAGCCAGCAGGGGCCATGGGTCTGTGGGGCAGGGGAGCAGCAAGCTGGGCTCAGGGAAGGATCCCAGTGGGATCAGAAGTGGTCAGCTTGTGCCAAGGTGCAGCAACCCAAGCACCCCACTGTCCAACATGTCCCTGGGGGATTAATGCCTGCAGTGCTGGAAAACACTTCCCAGGGATGCATGTCTCCATCTGAACCTCCAGAAGCATTAAATTTGTCCAAGAAACAGAGTGAGACCTTTCCCTTGGCAGCTCCTCCACCTTTCCCACGGGGCTCTGGCACAAACCATTGCACAGCCAGCAGCTGCTGCAGGTCCCCAGACCCCATCCCACCCTGCACAGATCCAGCTCCAGGCTCTAAGCAGGGTCTTCTAAAGGTGCTCCACCAGAAAGGTGCTCCAAGGATGGCTCCAGGAGGTGCTGTGGAGTCCTCAGCCTTTCATTTAAACACATACTTGGGTAAATCAACAGCAAAGAGTAAAGTATTTCACCCTTTTCCATTTGGCAGAGGGCTGTTCCTCTCATCATTGCAAGCACAATGTTGTCAGCCAAAAAAAATGGGCAATAATAGGTGGATGAGAGTGGATAAGTTTGAGTAGCCCCCTGGAGAGAGCTCTCCAAGTGACCACAGATTTATTATTTACCTCCCAGAAGGTACAAGTTTACTGTTGGCTCCCTCCTGACTTTTTTCTCCCTCATTTTTCTTTTTTCCACCACCACAGACAGTTGCTGCACTTGTCTTCTCCTAAGCAAAGGGCCTTTATTTATATAAACAAGGAGGGGAAGAGAAATGGGTGGCAGGAGTGTCAGGACTTTCTCATACCATCAGTCCAGCTCTCTGCAATGTTTTATGGTAGGACAGAAAAAAAAAAATAAAATAACACAAACCAAACAAATCACAGGCAAACATTCTACTCCACTGCTTTTCCAGCAGAGATTTCCAGGGTCAAAGCTGTGTGGATGAGCTTTTCCAGCAGCCCCTGACGTCACCTCGCAGAGAGCCGCCAAGTCCCCTCACTCCTCAATCCCTCTTTGTGTTTCACCCGGCCTAATTAAGTGACTTAATTGCATTTGGTGGCTGTGCTGTGGGAGCAGAGCTCTGTTCCAGTAACGAGCCTGGGTGAGGAGTGCCAGCCCCCAGAAATGGGGGGTTTGCTGGTGGGGCAGGGCAGGGTCAGCCCCAGGTTCAGGTGCCTCTCCTCACACCTCACACACACCCGGCTCTGAGCCCCTCACACAAAGAACAGCCCAGCAACAGCACCTGGAGGAGCCAAAATGTGCCTCGAGCTTTGCCCTTTGAAATATTTTTAACAGCAATGATTTTGGTTTTCCCTAAAGTGACTCTTTTTGGGACACGTCTCCATCGAGGGGGAAGAAGGGAGTTTATTGCAGCTGACCTCTCTCCTGCTGCCAAGAAATCCTCCCAATGCCCAGCAGCTCCTTCATCCCACAGGATCAATTCTGCACATTTAATTGATGGCTCCTTCATCGAGTCTTTCTTCCCTCAGTAAATTCACTTCCCCGCAGCCGGCATTAGCATGGTCAAGTGAACTCTTTTGCAATCAATGGCCAAGGGTGAGGAAGTTTTCCTGAGAAAATGATTGTGTTAGCAAACTTGGAGAGTTTGCTGCTGGGGCAGACAGGGAGGGCTGAAAGGAACAGCACTCAGCTTCTCTCGGGCTGTTTTATTCCTATACTTTTTGTGTACTTTGCATAATAATGCAATAGAGTCGACAAAAGATTTATTCCTGGCGCCTATAAAATGACACAACACAATGAGTTTTAAATGGAGAGAAAAAAAAAAAACCAAGAGAAAAGGTAAATAAGTGGCCTCTTCTTAAAGTCTGTAAATGTTATGGACAGAAATTCAATTAGTGCCGAGGAAGCTGCAGAAGCATTCCTTTTTCCTTACTTTTTTTCCAAGCCTTTTAATGTCCAGGCAACGGGGCTTATTTAAAAGATAACTTTGTGCCTGTTCACAGGCATGAAGGCACATCCAGGCAATATACATCTGTGAGTGTAAAATCATCTCTGTTCTTCTCCTTTCCACCCAGGCACAGCTGTTCTGTTTGATGATGGAGCACCACTTGTTGAAGTAGAAATATTTTTATAGATTATGTGTAATCTTAAACTGGTGCTGCTCAGCCATGGCCTACAGTGGGTGAATAGAGTTTATAGAAATCAATAAGTCTCAGAGAGCACATTTTGGTTTGGAGCACATGTTTGGACTGAGAAGGAGCTGTTTATACGAGCGCTGGGCACCCAAGCCTTTTACAGCTCACCTCGCGTTTTAAGGCCTTATCAAATTCTCACCCTGAGCTCTAAGTCCCCGGAGGAGACTTCACACAGGTGTTTATCCTCTTTGTAAAGTATTTTTAAGGCTTTTCCTTGCCTGCCTGATGATAAATCCTCTCAGTACAGAGCATCATCAGCCCCCAAGCAGCCTCTCTGTGCCGGGGATGCGCTGCCTCGCTGCTGGGGGTGTGTTCACCACACCAAGCTTTGCCCACACCCATCTCTACTGGCTTTTTAATCTTCTATGGAGATTAAAAACCATAAACCAGCAATCTTGCCTTGTTCTTGCTGTCAACAGGAGCTGGCTGGAGCTGAGGAGGGCTTTGCAGAGCTCCCACGGGAGCTGGCACATGGGAGCACGGCACAGCCAAGCACTGTTGTGCCTTCTTGGGGTGTTTCCTTCTGCAGAGGGGCCTCCCCAGGATGTGGTGCTTGGAAAAGAAGCCATGGGAAAGCTGGCTTGTTGCCTGTATCATGGAGAAACAGAATGGGTTGGGTTGGAAGGGACCTAAAGTTCATCTCATTCCCTGCCATGGCAGGGACACCTTCCACTGTCCCAGGGTTCTCCAAACCCCATCCAGCCTGGCCTTGGGCACTGCCAGGGATGCAGGGGCAGCCACAGCTGCTCTGGGAAACACACACTCAGCACTTCTCGGACTGCACACGGGGGGATCTGGGGGCTGTGGCCGCTCTCCAAGGGTGATGAGATGCTCGGCCATCCCAAGGGTTGCTTTCTGCAGGACATTTCCGTGGGAACAGCCCCAAGAGCAGAGAATCTCCTGGTGCTGTCTGCAGGCAGCTAAAGCAAACCAAGAGCACCATCTACTGTCGTGGCTGGCAGGAATTTCTGTGACTGGCACGGCTCAGGGAAGGGGCTCTGACCGCAGCCAGCTTTCTCAGCTGCTGCACTGAACGCTGCCCAGCAGATTATTAGAGCTCACTAATAGGGAAAGCTCCCAGAGGAATGGATTTTTCTATTCAGCACCTACATCACGAACAAAACTAAACATTTACAGGGGCACAGTGAGCCCCTTGGAATGGCACGTGGTACAATGCCACAATAAACCTAATTTCCAGGGTGCAGTAATGCACATTATGGACTGTGCAGCCAATTAAAAGGGTCATAAAACAAAACACTGCCTTGCACTTTTTGGTAGGCATAGCCTGTTTGAACACCAGCAGAAGGAACCTGTTACCCTGCACTCTGTCAGCTCCAGAGAGAAGAGTTTTTATAAAAATGGAGCAGGAATTGCACATCTGGAGGGCTGCCCTCAGCCTGCTAGGAGAAGCACTTGCTTGAATGGTGATTAATCATTTGTTTATTATGATATTTGATATTCTGTTACTGGTTTGATGTTTTCCTCTGATTTGCTTGAGGGGGCAGTATGCTACTTATTTATTTATGGGGTGGGTGTTTGTGTGTTTGTTTACAGTTTGGGGGGTTTTGTTGTTAAATCCAGATTGATATTTTAATTATTTCTGGTGGCTCCCAGGGTTTTTGCAGTCAGTGGGTAGGGGAGTGTCAGGGCAGCCCCATTACACAGGGGAAGATGGACAGGGGATGGATGGGGCAAAATCCCTCACTATTTAATATATTTATTAATTACCTGAAAAAAGCCTGCAGCAGTCCTGACTGGCTGTCCCTCCTGTGGCCACAGAAGCAACTCAAAGGAAGAACTTTTTCCTATCTTGGTCATCATTAGACCCATTTTAGGTCACCCAGCAGCAGATAAACTTCAGGGCAGATGTGAGCACTGGGGCACAGATCAGAGGCTCTCTCCAGCTGGTAGCAAGTGTTGCTGGTTTGATTCAGGAACATTTCATACACACTTTGATTTTGTGGAATAAACAGCCAAGGCACAGATCAACTGGCCTCATTTTTACAGTGAGACTTTTAAACCCTTCCCTGCCAGATCACAAAATGCATCATTTGCAGTCAGAGCTCTCTAAAATAAATTTGGGTTGATGCATGGTCTCACAATGAAGGCAGAGGCTGAATCACAAATGTGGAGGAAGTAACTTGGTGTATTTTCCTTTCCTTTCCTTTCCTTTCCTTTCCTTTCCTTTCCTTTCCTTTCCTTTCCTTTCCTTTCCTTTCCTTTCCTTTCCTTTCCTTTCCTTTCCTTTCCTTTCCTTTCCTTTCCTTTCCTTTCCTTTCCTTTCCTTTCCTTTCCTTTCCTTTCCTTTCCTTTCCTTTCCTTTCCTTTCCTTTCCTTTCCTTTCCTTTCCTTTCCTTTCCTTTCCTTTCCTTTCCTTTCCTTTCCTTTCCTTTCCTTTCCTTTCCTTTCCTTTCCTTTCCTTATTTTCCTCACCAGTTTCAGTGCTCCATGAGTGGTACCTGCAGCAGGATGAGGCACTTCAGAAAGCAATCGATGCCCTTCTCATGCATTCTTAGAAAACAATTAGCAGCAGGAGTGATGAGTGCACATCTAATTACATCCTCTGTCTCACCCATAAGCTACTTCAGTAAGTAAAGGGCATTCAGGAAAAAAACAAAACCAAAAAGGGGTTTCATTCAGTGACAATTGACTCAAGGGAGAGTTTCACTCCCCATTTATCCTGACCCCCCAAAACACCTCCACGGGTTTTGCATGAGGGTATCACCTCTCTGCCTAGAGCTGCTATTTCCCACTGGTATTTAGGGCAGTGCAACATTTGGATGCACTTTTTATTGCTTCCATTATAATCCAAAATTATACTTTTTATAAGGCCATTGTGTGACAGGGCAAGGGATGATGGCTTTAAGCTGACAGAGAGCAGGGTTAGAATTAATGTTGGGCAGGAATTGCTCCCTGTGAGGGTGGGCAGGCCCTGGCACAGGGTGCCCAGAGCAGCTGTGGCTGCCCCTGGATCCCTGGAAGTGTCCAAGGCCAGGCTGGATGGGGATTGTGTTGGGATAGTGGAAGGAGTGTTGGGATAGTGGAAGGTGTCCCTGCCTATGGCAGGGGCTGGATTAAGGTCCCTTCCAACCCAATCCATTTTGTGATCCTGTGAAAAGCAGCTCCCAGCTCAGGGAGAGACTCAGCTACTCTGGTACAGACAAGAAGAACTAGTTTGACCTTTAAAATACATTTTTTTGGCTGCTGTTAAGTGATAAAACACTTAACTGGGGCTCACCAGCCTTGGTACAGAAAGCCTGACCCGGTGTCTGATCTGGAGAACAAGTCTCTGCTTCATCCAGCCTTGTAAATCCATTAAGACAGCTCCATAAACACAAAAACATGCATTTTCCAAAGTGATCGACACCCCAGCTACCTGTCCCAGCTGCCAATCCAACAGCAAACAGCTCCACAAGCTGCCACACTGATGGAGCTCGGGCCTGGCTCCCTTCCAAACCCCCACAAAGATTCGCATCCACCTCATTTTAATTGGCCTTTTGCCAGTCTCTCCTTTGTTTCTGCAAGTTGTTCTCGTCTCAGGAGAGAAGTCACGAAGGCTGTGGATGCTCGGCTGGCCTTGGGAAGGCTGTGCCTCCCGTGCAGCTCCTGAGCTGGTGTCTCTGAGCGCTCCTTCCCTCTGGAGAGCCTGGGAGAGGCACAGAGCACCCTCCTCACCATGGCTGTCCCAGCTGAGCATCCCTTCCTGCCCCCAGACCACGCTCACCGAGCGCTCTCCTCCACGGGATGTTCCAGGCCAAGGGCTGGAGCGAGCGCTGATCAACGCGAGTCAAAACAGCGCTAAGCTGCATAAACACAGAGCTCTGCTCTGTAATTATTTGCAGGACTTGGCTAGAAGCTTGAAAGTAGCATTTATCTCACCAAGAGTGACCTTCTCCGTGTGCTTTTCTATTTTACACTTCCCTGTAAACAGGTAGGCCAGGCAGTGTGGGACAGGGAGAGAGAAAAGTCACAGTTCCTGCCGTGGGAGGCCAGAAGAAAGGGCAACTGCAGCAATTTGCCATGATACCCCAATCTTTAAGGAATGTGGGTGCACAAAATGAATTTGAAATGGTTTGGTATCTACATTGCCAAACACCAACAAATAAATTTGGCTTACTCTCAGCTTTGGAAAAGGGCACAGTGCAAGGCAAGGTGGGATGTGATCAGAGACTACTGTAAAACAGTATAATTTTAAATCTATTATCTAAAATACATAGCTCACTGTCTTTGAGACTGTAATTGAGCCTTCTCTTTTCCTCTGTGGGTTTCTCTTGTTCCTTACTTGGCTCATGGCAGTCAGATAGATGGCTTCATCTTCCCAGGAAAAGTTCCAGTTTTTAGAACCCTCCTTTAATTTTATTTTTTTTCCTCCCCTTTTTCCTCCCACCCCCTTTTGTTCTTTGTTCTGTTTGCAATTAATGCGAGTCACAGAATATTTTATATTTGGAATCCTGTTATTTGCAGACAGTAGTCAAACGTGTTTGGGTAGCAGCCAGATGCTCAGCATATGCAGCAGAGGAGTGAGATGAAAGGCTGGAGGTAAACAGGGAAGACACACACACTGCTGGGGAGACTGACCCCCACCCCTCTCTGTGCTGCTGCACGTGCCAAAATAGGAGCCAGTCAAAAAAGGTAAATAAAAACCAAATTCAGATGGAAACCAAAAGTAATTTGGAGGATAAATTTTTAATTAAAAAGCCAGTATGGGATAGCAAGTTTAGAAAGATTGCTTCTGAAAGCTTAAGGCTCTGTTTCTCTGCCCGCTATCTTTAGCTTTTTTTTATTGACATGGAATGAGGAGAGAGCTTTTCTAGGTGCCTGATAGGAAAGCACAATCCATTCTATAAGCATCTTTCTCATTTCCATCCAATATTACTGCTATGCCCTTTGAAAGTTTGCAATAAAATACAAATACAGAAGAAAGGGGCTGTCTGCTTCCAAATTATCTATCTCAAGCAGGGGGAACACGGATCCAGAGCTGGAACAGCTTCTAATTGTCTTGCAAGGATAATTTAAATTAGTTCAACTCTTTATTTATGTGTGTGACATTTATTCCTTTGTATTACAGCCGTTCCTAAATGCCTTAATGTGGGATCAATAGCACTTTGCACCAGCCAGACCTGAACAACGTGCTGCTCCTCAGGGAGGGTTTGTTTTGCCAGGGCTGTTTGCCTGACCAACCTTCAGCCAAGACCTGAAGGACGGGGCACTGCAAGATGGAATTTTGCTTCCCTGGGTGTAGCTCCTGGTGCCCAGCCAGGCTTTTGTGCAGTGATGCCAGCATCTCACTGAGCAGGTGTGGCCTTTGCCTGGCTGGAGATAAAAAGGGGAGGGAGAGAGGATGAGTGTGGTCACAAATATCAGCATGGAAAATGTGGAGCTGGAAATCTTACTGCATATAAACTAAAATAATCCCACTCTACACACTCATTGCAAATACACACTCATTGCAAATTCACAATGCAAATGACAGGGAATATGTCCTGGGCCCTTTCTCTGCCTTTATCTTGTTGTTCCAATAATCCACCCCAGCAGATAAAATCAGCCAAGGCATGTCTGCATGGTGCTCTCCAGGTTTTATCCCTGGAGAGCTGATGGCAGGAGAACGTGCTGCTCCCCAAATCACACCTGCCTGTGGTATGACAAGTTCAAGCTTTTGATTTGCTTTCTATGGCCACAAATGGATGGGTTTAACAAAATAAATTATTTCTATGCAGTGTCTGTATCATGAGATGGGATCACAGCAGAGGCCAGAGGAAAGGGTAAGGAATGGTTGTGGCAGGAAAATAATCTGCAAACCCTAAAGGTATGTGGTGTTGGAGACTGGGAACTGTTGTGTCTGAGAGAGATCAACGCCAAAAAAACTTTTTAGAGGAATTTCTGAGATGACAGATCCCTCTGCAAGATGTCACATTCTCTGCAATTACACACCCGTGCCTGTCTTCTGAATCTTTAGGGTAGATCAATCAAATTAAGGAGGCAAAAGCAGAGCTGGAGTTTGATCTGGCTTTAACAGATACAGATCAGAGCAGCTCCAGCCAAGTGAGGGGCAACTCACTGAAATCAGAGAAGGAAGAGAGACTGCAAGGCCAGAAAGGGACATTCCACAAGGCCACTGATGCTGGCACAGGCGGAAATATTTGAGATCTAAGTAAATGTGGCTGGCCAACACCAACTGTCTGGTCTTAATATTCCCCCTCCCCAGAGGCCAGCAGATACAGCAAGAGATTAGACATGACGAGCTGAGCTTCAGAGATGAACAAGCTTGTTGATAAAGGACGAGCCAGCATTATATTTTAATGACAGGAGAAATTTGCACATCAAAATCTTGTTCTTCGTTCCGGCAGAGCGCGTTTGCGGAGCGGGAGGAAGCGGATGTGGGGCAGAGGGCTCCTTTGCATGACAGCACACATTTGTGGCTGTGTTCAGGGGGTTTGAAGTGACATTCGAATCAAAATGCAGCAGAAGAATGGTTAACAGGGGCTGGTGTTTTAAGTCTGAGGATGCCAGCTTCATACAAGGCGACTCCTTCCCTGTTAATTGCAGGGCACACGCAACAGAGGCCGCTCGCTCTCGAGATGAAGAAATGCATTAGCAATTCCTGCTCAGCATTGCTGTTAAAGCACCTCAGGCACGTCTGGCTGTGGCTATTTCAGGAGAGGAGCAATCTCTGCTGCTGAATCCTGGGGCATAAAGTAAAGGCTGCAGCAAATTAACAACAGCCTGAAAATATTTTTGCAACTATCACCTTTGTTTTCAAATCCCACGTGGCATTAATTATTTTCCCATAAAAGTGACATGTACAGAAGCGAAGGAGCTCCAGTGAGGATTTGCTCTTTGTTTTATGGCTCCAGATGGTTTCACAGCTCAAAGTAAGTTATAAAGGACAGGCAGGAAGAGAAAAAAATCTTGCTTTGTGACTTCTACCTACAAGAGCCTGTAGGAAGGGGATGAGTGGGTGGGGGAAAGTTACCACTCCCATTAACAAAAATACCCAAACTACCTCTATTTATGTTGTTTTACCCTCTCACCTACTCAACACACTAAACTACAAACGTGGCTGATACAAGCTCATGTCTCACCAGCCTGTCTTGACAATAAACAACCTTGGCATTCTACAAGTAATTTTCAAAATTGTTGAGAGCTAAGATTAGGGGTTTTTGGGGGTTTTTTTACATGTATTTTTATGCTATCCATTTATCCATTATCCACTTAAAAGAAAACAACTGTGAGTTGTGTTCTGCAGGAAAGAAGGCAATCCTTTTCCAAGGTTAGCTTTCTGAGAACTTCACTCTAGCTGTGTCCCTATGCTATTTTTTAAGAAATGGACACTTCAGACTTGAGACAGAGTCATTGACTGAGTGAAAGCCCAGCAGCCATTGCTACCCAAAGTAATCAATCCCATCCTTTCACTTTCAGAGGGAATAGGGGTGCTCATCCTGGTAGTATTTTATGAAATTTGCATCAGTTGCTCCCTACATAAAGGCAGCTTGAGATATTTCAGACCTGTTTATTAAGAGGAATGTTTAAAGACAGATACTGAAAAGGAGAAAGCACACACACAGCCTGGACTTGGGCTGCAGAGCTACCATGGCACTTCCTAAAGAGCAAGGCAATTTTTGGCAAGGTATAATTCACCTTCTGTTAGGCAAACCAGCATTGATATGAGCAAACCAGAAAGCTGCTGACACACAAATTACAAACCAAAACTGCTATGTGGAAATCATGTCCTTTCCCCAGCAAATTTACAAAGTCAAATGGATACACCAACATCCTGTTGTTTTTTTCCCAATGTGCCCCTTCTCTTACTTTCCATCAGGAATCTGCTGAGTTTATTTACCCCTAGATGTTTTAGCCTGCTGCTTGCTCCAGGCAGAGCTGGGGTGTCAGGGACTTGCACTTTAAAGCATGAATATTGCTCTCTGATATGCTGATGGAGTTGCAAAAAAAAAAACCTGTTCTGGTGAAGACTAAGAGCTACCTGCTCAGAATTTAAACATGGGAATCAAATGCCCAGTGGGATGCACCAGCAATAAGAACTATAGACAAATCTTCGAGGTCTTCCCTTAGACATGCTGGGAACATTTTTCCACTCAGCCTTGAAAGAGCCAGGATTGTTCCAAGTCACCCAAGTAAAGCTAAATTGTTGATCAGCATCCAGAGCAGGGCTGCCTGGTGGAGGCTGTGAAAGAAAAATGGCTTTATTAGGGGCTGTCAAGGCACAGAGCTGGTCCTGTGCTGAAGATACAGAGTCTGTGACAGTCTGTGCAGGGGCAGGTTCAGCTCCAGCAGCAGGAGAAATGGGCAGCACAGCCTGTCTGCTTCTGTCTTCTGGGGTGCTTGGCTGGTGTCCAGCCAGAGGACATCAGAGCTGTGGTCCTCAGATCAGATCAGAACTAGAGCTCAGCCCAGCCTCAGTCCCATTCTGCACAACTGAGGCAGGAATGTTGTGTTCTGTGCCGGGTGTGTCCAACAGACACGCTGCTGATGTGTTTCCATCAAACCAAAGCCAGAGACTGTCGCCCTGAAAACTCAGCTTCTGAGCTTGCTGACATGGTTTTCTAAAGACTTTCCCAGGACAGTAACTGTAAACATAGATATGTGTACATTCTTTCTGTTACACGTCTTGTGATGGGCATCTCTCATTGCCAGTGCAGTGAGAAAGTGTTATCCTGACCACCCAATCCCTGGCTGTGGTCAGAAACCTATAAATCCTGGGGGGAAAAATAAACTCTGCTCTTCTTTTCACCACACCTCGAGCTGTGTCCGTGTGATCTGTTCATCTTCAGCAGCAACAGAGACAAGCTCTGGTCACTGGGAAGCAGCCTGGGCTGTTTCCTGCACCCCTGGTGCTTCAGCAGGGAGTGCTCCTGGATTTTGGCAGGGAGGAATGATTCAGCATGGACAGACAGAGCCAGCTGCCTGTTCTCACCATCTCCTCTCCAAAGCAGACAGATAGGAGACAGCTCCAGACCAGATAAACCTAATAGTCATGTCAGCATGGCACAGAGCCCAAAGCAACATGCCAAGCCTCTCCCTTTATTCCTGCATTGTTTATACATGTTTATAATCTTTAAATCATAGCTCTCTCCCATATTGAAAGATCCCAAACAGATGCAACAATAAACTGAAATTCAAGACAAACAGATTGTGAGGCAAAGAGACAAAGCACATTCATTTGTGGTGAATCACAAATGCTGAAACAAAATAAATGAATCAGTCCTAAAGAGTCTAATTAATAAAGGTTAATTTATTTATCATCCTGGCTAACCTGATATCTCTGAACTCATCTAAATTAATGCAAAATGAACAAAGCACAAAAAGGGCAGCAGTAATTGGAAAGCCACAGTAGAAGCACTTTCCAGAAGCTTCCTTTTCTTCTGTATAAAAAGCATGCCAGGTTCACTTGGTCAGGTGCACAGCCAGGCTGGTTGGCAGCAGCATAATTAAAGGATGTTAATGGATTAACTCTTTCTGCCTTAGAGATCTGTCTTCTCTCCCCTTTATCATGAAAGGCATCAAGACCCAGCTTGTCCCACACATAAAATAAATAGAATATATTTTTTTTATTTTAAATAAAAATAATTAAGTAAATAAAATGTCCCCATCTGGACCAGTACTCACAAGGAAATGGAAGTGGAAAAAGGTTCCCAGCAAATCCAGCCTGGGACACTGGCTGAGAAATAGTTATTTAATAAGCTTAACCACAAAATCATTCCACTGTAACATGCTACTGCTTTTATATATCTGTATTATCCCCTAATTTACAGATAAAATTCAGCCTCTGGATTAGCAGAAACCTCCTTGCACTTGCACTGGTGGTAACTGCAAAGGCAGTGCCACACACACACCCTCAGCCCTGATGACCCCTGAAAGAGAGTTCTGTGGCTTCTTTCACAGGAAAAACTTAAAGAAAAAGGATTTTCATGGTTCACAAGGATGAAATTGATGGAACACCACACTCTGGGCTGAAGGTGCCCCGTTCCTTCCTGCATGCAACAGACCTGTCCAAGGGCTCGATAGCACAGAGAAAATCTGAGTTTTGTGCTTTCTGTTGCATCATTACACCACTTCATCTTATGCTGGGTAAATTCAAGGTTCCCTCAAGGCCATTGGCAGATTTTAATCTGAGGGTTTCACGACGTGCTTCCCTTCCAGCTTGGCTCCTCAGTGTATAAGACTAATTTTTAATATAATTAAACACTGAAAAAAAAAAAAAAAAAAAAAAAAAAAAAAAAGCCTGATGTCTACAAAGACTGTTTCATGTTGCTGATAAACAAGTTTTTTGGAGATATCCTGATATCAACCTTTTCATGCCTTTCCACGTCCAGATACTCTGTTGCATCCCCAGCAGGAGTTTCTGTCTTCCATCATGAAGGAAAGATGTGGCCACCACTGAAAAGCTTCAATAACAAACTACAAAACATGGTTTTAAACATGGAGTAAATAAATAAAACAGGGGCAGAAAGTAGAATCTGAGATTATACAGCAGGGCTGTGGTCATAAGGTCACTAATTATTTTTTATTCCCTTTTTTTTAAAGAGGCTTTCTGTGCTGCTGTGCCCTGTGCACTGCCAGGGACTGAGTTTGATTTTTAAAGACATAAGTGGCTGGCACTTACAGAAATACCCGTGGGAAATGGCAGGGGAGCGTGTCAAAATATTCCATTCCAGGTGGGCACATGGTTTTTTCATCACTTCTTTCCCTGACAATTCTTCAGCTGTTAAGGAACTCTTTCCTCTTTCAGAAGAAAGAAGAAAAAGATGCTCAGGACTGTCTTTTTCTGATTTTTGGAAATAAAGATGGGTTCCTGCTGTCTGAGCAGCCCTAGGAGCTGTGATACATCACTGGAGGAAACAGCAGAACAATTCTGGGATGTTTTAAAGGGCACAGCTCAACTGAACTGTAATTGACTTTCACTCATTGATCCAGTATTATTAGTGTTTGTTTAAAAATCAAAGGTTATTTAATTTGAAGTTATTCTACTGCTTTCAGGGGCTATACATGTCATTTAACTGCACTAAATTTGATCAATCCACCGAAACAAAAAAACTTTTCAGTTTTTCTTGTGGTAATCCTCTCCTCTTCCCCTCACTCCAGACAATTTCTCCATTCCCAAACGCCTGTGGAAGCTCCAGAGCAGCATCCACTGGGCTTTGGCTTCTCCATTGTCAGGAGCTCTACCCATTTCCAGCCTCCAGCCCCCAGATGGGGATGAAGCTCTGGCTACAGGTTCTAGATATGGTCAGCAAGAGCCTTCAGGAGGCTCTGGATGGAAAAACATCCATCTTTTTCTAACACGGTTCCTCGAGGTAAGACAGCTCCTGTGGTGCTTTCTGTGGTCAGGGCTGGGGCTGCTGGCACCAGGAGGTTCCAGGCTTCCATAAAAGGGTGGAACTCATTCCTGTTTAATTTCCACTGGTCCAGATGACTTTATTATTGACATCTTGAAAGAACAGACACACCACAGCCTGAACACCCAAGTGGCTTAGTGAAAGTTCATTTTCAGTTGCTTATTCATTCACTATTGCAGGAGAAAGACTTCCAGATATTTCATTTGATGAACATCATTTAAAACTTTTTTATTTTTTTTTCCAATTAGGTAAATAAGAGGACACATGGTTTAAATACTGTGTACAACTCCACGATAAACAGGCCTTCTTGGGATAGAATTGCCATTATTAATCTCAATTCTCACCTTAGGCTGAGACTGACAAAGTTAATGTCTTCTTAATCTTGTAAGAAATTCATTCAGTTTGCTGAAGCCCCTGAGGTTTGAGTCTTTAGGATGTGAAGTTTTCACAACAAAAATTATAGCGATATAAACTTCAATTACCTGTTTTAAAAGCAGCAATTTTCATATGAGTGCATGACTCTACCTGGAACTTGAAGAAAATGGTGAAATGCTGCAGAAGAAAAGCTATGAGCCACAGGCACTGGATAGAGGGAGAGCATGAAGCTCCTGGAACGTTACTTGGCAAAAGCACAGCCAGGAACTGAGCATAATTGGTACTAACATGTATTAGATCCCAGGGCAGAGACTGGTTCTGTTGGATTCTTCACAGCAGCCAGCACAAAAATGCCCTGGACCTGAAGCACAACAGTAGTATAAATAATATCAATAATTTAGGCACTGACCATATGGGAGCAGACCCAAAGCTGGAGCAAGTGGAGTGGATCTGCTGCAGAGGAGGGAACTGTGCCAGCCTGAGCTGAGGAAATGACCTGAGAGCTGATCCTGTTCAAGGGGACCAGATGGTGGGTTGGGATTCTTTTTTATTATTTTTTTTCCCCCATTTAAAGTTCCTCAGACTGGCAAGGGGAAAAGGGAGAGAGGAATGGTGTGGTGCAGCAGGTTGGTGGGTGGTGATGTGGCAGGGGGAGGCACCAGGAGCTTTCTCCTCCGTTTGTGGAGTATGACACAGAATGAAACAGCACTGCAGGCTAACCAAAGCCAGTCCTGAATGTGAATGCATTCCTGCTATCGGCTGCAAGATTTTCCATGTTCTCTTCCGCTGAATCCAACAGAAGATCTGGCTGATTTACTCCACATATGGGTCAAGTCCAAGTCTCCTACACATCCCTGCTGTGCCCCTCCTCACTGGAGCTGCGAGGGGAGCGCTAAGGAACACGAGTCCATCAGCTCTCCTGCACGCTGCTCCACTCTACCCACACTTCTCACATGGGAACAGTGAGTAAACCACCACACTACTTTACTCCCTTCCTCTTCTTTAAAAGGAGTTTGGCTCAAGTTGAAATGTTGAAGAGCAGCAGCTCCACAAAGCACAATGGGTAGGTCAAGGAGCAATTTAAGACCTCCCCGGTAAATTCAATTTTTGGAGAAAATTAATAAGCTCCTGAGCAGGCAGTAGCACAGAGGAGTGAGATTTCAGAAAGAAAAGCTCAGTGGCAGCTCTGCCTCACTCTGGCAGGCAGCAGCTCCCCTGGAGAGCTCTTCCAGGGCTCTGGAATGGGTGGCAGGAGCCGTGGCTGGCAGGTCACCCACATTCCCAGCGTGAGCCTCGCGTGGGTTTGTGCCTTTCTCTGTGTCCATGTGTGTGCAGCTGAGTGTGTGTGTGCTCAAACAGGCCCACGCTGCCAAAATCTCAGCCAGTGCCATGGACTGGGGGTCTTCAAGCATTGTGTTCAATCATTTATTTTTGCAATGAAATGAAGATGTCAATCCAGCCGAGGTTTGCCAAGGAATTTTCACCTAAGTGCGTTCTGTGAGGGCACAGGTGTGAGAAGAGAAGGTGCTGGGGAGACCTTAGAGCATCTTCCAGTGCCCAGAGGGGTCTGAGGGAGCTGGGGAAGGACTTTGGGCAAGGACATGGAGTGACAGGACAAAAGGGAATTTCTTTAAACTGACAAAGAGTAGGTTTAGGTCAAATAGCTGGAAAAAATTCTTCCCTGGGAGTGAAGGTTTGCCCAGAGAAGCTGTGACTGCCCCTGGATCCCTGGAAGAGTCCAAGGCCAGGCTGGAGAAGGCTTGGAGCAACCTGGGCTAGTGGAAGATGTCCCTGCCATGGCAGGGGATGGAATGGGATGATTTTTCAGGTTCCTTCCAACCCAGGCTGTTCTGGGATTCTGTCTCTTGCAGAATGCTCTGGGCACCTATTGTCATTCCTGACCAACCTTAAACTTGGAAGAGCATCCATGGCAGGCAGAGCAGGCCACACACAGTCAGACAACCACCACACACTGCTCGTGATCATCCCCTTCCAGCAAGAACCAGATCATTCCCCAAATCATTTGATTTGCTGGGCTGGGAGGAGCTCCCACCACCTCCCCCAGCTGAGGGCTGCAGGGAGCAGATTTCCACATTAGCACCCCCAGAGCACATCTCCAGCTGTGGAGAGATTTGCCAGGTGGTGAAAGCACAGCAGGAAAAGGCAGGGAACAGCATCAATAAATTCCAGCAGAACCTCTCTGCTTGCAGGGGGACACTGCAGAGGCAGGGATGAAACCTCTGATGCTGCTGCTAATTGCAGCCTTTGGCCCACGGGAGATGCTGTCTTTATTAATGCAATTATGATGTAGCCAAAGGCAGCAAATGCTTCTGCTGACCTTGCTGGGGGAACAGAGGCCTTGAGTCTCCACGGGAAATTGCTTCCTCCCCTGGCAAATGGCACATAACCCAGTGTGTTCCCATTCCTGCAGACTCACCATCTTGCCATTGGACCAGGCAGGATGGAAATTGCTGTTTGATGCCACCTCCCTCGCTCCTGCAAATCAGAGATAAAATCCAACAGTGTTTCCTGTCTTTCAGTACAGGAAAATCAGCAGTAAAACTTAACACTATACTAGAAATCACTCTTGCATTGTGAATTACAAAAATAGTAATAATGACCCTTAAAGAGTCCTAATTACAGACATTTCTCAGCTGTGTTTTAATTGTAATTTGATGACTGAATTCAGCCTAAAGGCATTCAATGTGGAGACCTGCTCTCAAAAATATATGTACATAAATTGAAATTCTATATTGTGGCAAGAAGCTGCCACTAACAATAACAGGACTGGGGGGGAAAATGTCTTAACCACTAAAGATTGAGATTTCTGACCACACACTATGGACTTGCAATCAAAGCAGGTTCCAATCTCACAGCAACTTCCACTCCCAGTGAGAAAGAGCATTTCCTAAGGTTATGATATATCCTTTGTAAATACAAATTTGCAACAGGATGGACAGCTGTGCTTGGCTTTTAGAGGACCAAGAAATTGTTCTCCAGACATTAGTCCCAACACTTTAACCCCAGGAGCTCTCAAATTGCACTGACTGCCACCAAGATTTGAGTTTTCCCATAGATCAATCACTGAAAGAAGAACATCCCACTATGGGATGTCTCAATTTGACAGCTCAAGGCAGGCAGAGAGTGAAAAATGAGAACTGCTGCTTTCCACAAAAACCTGCTGAGATCTGGGGGGGCTGGAGGCCTTGTCCAACGTCAGTCAAGGAATCATCAACACAATTATGGAATCTCCTGGTGACACTGGACCTGGTGGTGGCCTCAGGGCAGCCACTGTGACAACCACAGGGTCTTTGGGCGTCACTCTGGAATAAAGCACAGCCTCCATCTCTTGTCATGTTTGAAGACTTTGTGGGGTTTTTGGAGTCATCTAAGGCAAGGAGACCTGCAAGACCTTTTCTCAGAGTACCTGCAAAAAGGACAAAAGCACCGAGAAGGTCATTTTGCATAGAAAGCAGAGGGTTGAGACAAACAAATGAGTGCATGCAGAGGCAGGGGAGGCAGGTTGGGCAGGCTGCTTGCACCTGCCCTGAGAGCTGCTACAGACTGGGACAAGGCCCTGGGGAGCCCTGTGTCACCAGCCAAGGGCCCAGAGAAACACACAGGTCCCACAACGTGAGGGAATAGACGTGGCCAGATGCTTTTAGTCAGATGAGTCATTGCCAAGAAGCCTGGGGGCCAGAGTTTTAAAAGACATTATAATGCATTAGTCAACCTTAAAGTAAAGGCTTCTGTGGACCTCAATATCTCAAAATAATTATGCCTTGGAGACATGCCCAAGGTGGCACAGCCACTGTGACAGCACAGGGGAGCAGCTCTGCCCCTCACAGCCCCCACCACCCTCCTCCAGCCCAATCACAGACACCATTAACGAGCACAGGGGGATTTGCATGAATTTCCCTGTGCTGCTCCCAGCTCGTGATAGCTCTCCATTCTGCATGATGCTAGAGTTTAGTCTCCTACTGTTCAGCATGAAAAACTGGCATAAAAGCAGCAGCTGGTGCTCGCAATATCTGCTCAGTCCCTAACACCACCCAGCATGTGCTAGTACTGAATATTGATGAAATTCAGATCTTATTACAACAGAGCACAATATGTTCCTTGCCTATACATTCCCTTTAAGCACAAAAAAAAATAGTGCTAAATTAGGATCCAGGTCAGGTCCAGTTTCAAAAATCCCACTTAAGGCAAGGTTTAGGGGAAGCCTCGTGGTTTTTGCCTGGCTCTAGGGAGGATTGCTTTCTACTGCAGGAGGGTAACCCAGCTGTAAATGAACCCAAAGTTAGGGGGTGTCAGGGCTTCATCCATCTCTGCTTAAGAACACACTTGGATCCAATCTGATGTCATGTGTCTTGAAGATAAAGGCAAATTAACCACTTCAAAGCAGCAAGCGCTTCCATGCACAGCCAATTCTGTTCTCTCTATAGAATCCAAAATAAAAATCCCTGTTTACCAAAAAGCGGTTTTTCATCTCTCTGCATTTCAAGTTCAAAACAGGAAATGAAATGTTATATGAGCTGTATCAGTGCAGAAATAGAAACACAAGTGTAAAGGATAAGACAACACTATTCCAGATACAGATATATTTTGAACAAGTTTTACTTCTGGGGATTTAGTGAACTTAGAACTGTGCATCATTGATTCATCCTTTGGTGCTGTTCCAAATTACACAAGATCCACATTATTAACTTGTGTAGTTGATAAAACACATTATGAATTCCCACATTCACCCCCACAACCAAAGAAATTTGGAGGAACAGCAAAAGCAGTTTTAAATACCCTGGTGGTCCTCAAGGCAGTAGAAGATTCTCTGTAAAGAGAAGGAAAGCTCTGAAAGTCATGGCAGGGCTTCATGCACGTTCCTGCCTTCCAGCACCCACACACAGGGCTGGTTCCTGATGGTGGGGCTGATCCCAGGCAGCATCCCAGCAACCCTCTCCCACCTTACAGGCCAGAAATGAGGTGGGAAGAGACCCCAGAGGGCAGCCCTCTGCACGGGGGGAGGATCATCTTTAAACCATAGCTTAGCTCCCTTTTCTGACACCAGGCTTGTGCTGAAGGGCCCTGAGGCCACTGCTGCCAGTCCTGGGTTATCCTGGGTTATCCTTCCTGCTGGGAAGTCACACTCCGTGCTCTGAATAGCTGAACCTAAACCCATGACTCCTCCTCCCATGAACAGTGGGCAAGGAGAGCATTTGAGTTTTATATCCTAATTCTTCTTTGACATATTTGCAGCTGAGACTTTCTGCTTGACCTCATTTGCAAATTTAATAAGAACGATCTCTATCTCATCCTTGAGATGATTAATGAAGACACTGATTGACAGCAAATCCTTTGCAGAACCCCACTTTGTGAAGCTTTCTCTTTTGATAAGAAACAACTTTCCAGCATGGCTTTCCAACCAGTTTTGCAACCACCAAATGAAAATTTTCTTCTAATGAGGTTTCTCTGTCTTGATTATCAAAACATAATTGGAGAAAATCAAAAGCTTTATTATGTCATTTTATACTAAAACTGCTGCTTTTCTTTTGCTCATAAAACTGAATTACACTGTCACAGGAGAAAAATCAAAATGTTTTGGAAGCCACTTGTTCTAGACAAAGCCCACGGGACGCTGCTGACCTCCTCACTATGTGCTAACATTTTCATTATTTGCTCCAATATTTTCCTGGCAGATAAAGTTAAACTGCTGGTCTGTACAGGGAGCTTCCTTAACCCCATCTGAATGTGAATATTTTTTTATTTTTTTTTTTATCTTTCCCAGGAGATATTACCCACACTTTGCAATGTCTCAAAACCAGTGGCGAACATCTCCGTGGTGGAGCAAATCACCCTGTGGTGATTTTCCCCAGCACCTATGTGATTCGAGATCAACAATCCAAGCTTTAAAATTTCTTTTTTTTTCCTGTGCTGGCTGCCTGGTGGCAGCTGCACATTTGAGCTGAACCTGAAGCAATCCAACATCAGCACGAACGAGCTGGGCTTTGCTCCTCCACAGCCTTGCGCTCCGGGGACCATCCCAAGACCTCCCCAGCTGCCTCTTGTGCCTAACACACTTGTGCAGAGCATCTTCCTCTCTGTCCTGCCCAGTTCCCTCTCCATTTTGTGCCCTGGCCTGTTTGTTCTGCCCTCCCAGCCTCACACACTAGGCCTTTGTGCTCCTCCTTAGCAGTTTGACCCAGTTTCGCTGAGTCTGGACTGTTCCGCTTTGCATCGTGACTTAGCGCTGACAAACAAAGCCTGGGAGCTGCAGAGACAAAGCACATCAGAGGGATCTGGGCCACCAGCAGCCCTGTCCAGCACACCCATTTCCCTCTGCAAACTGGTCCCAGGGACCTGTGCCTGCAGGAAAGCAGGACAGACGTCTGGGGGATGCAATTAGCGAGCATTTGCGCAAATGCCGGGAAGGACGGGCCGTGGCTGGGTTGTGCTCAGCACAAAGGAGGAGGATGTGCCCTGGGTGATGCAGGTGTCACATGCTGAGCTGGTGGCACTGGCAGAGGGAACTGGGAGCAGCAAAAAGCACAGGGCAGGGAGCTGGTGTGGCCTCTGTCCATCACAGGGAGGACCTGGAGCTCTGCAGAGAGCCCAGAGCAGGCACCAGGGTGGTCAGAGGGATGGAGCAGCTCTGCTGGGACAAAAAGCTGAGGGAGTTGGGGTTGTTCAGCCTGGAAAAGAGAAGGTCCCAGGGTGATCTAATTACAGCCTTGCAGTGCCTGAAGGGAGCCAAAAACAAAAGAAAAACAATGGAGAGAGAGTATTTCTGAGAGCCTGGAGGGACAGCACAAGGGGGAATGGGTTCAAACCCACAGAGAGGAGGTTTAGATGGGATATTAGGAAGAAATTGCTAACTGGGATGCAGTGGCACAGATTTCCAGAGAAGTTGTGGCTGCCCCATCCCTAGAAGAGTTCAAGGCCAGGCTGGACAGGGTTTGATCTAGTGGAAAGTGTTCCTGCCCATGGCAGGGGGGGTGGAACACCACAATCTTTAAGACCCTTTCCAACTCAAACCATTCCATGATTCTGTGATTGCTCATTCCCCCTGCTGCCCTCAGTGAGAGGAAAGAGGCAATGAGGAACCAGGGAGGCAACACTTGAGCATCCCCACAGACAAAAATCCCTTTTGGGTGCTCTACTTGGTGTCAAGATTTGAAAATGCCCATGGTGAGGAATCTAGGAATTCTTTACAGGCAGAGTTTGTCCAGCTGTGGGAGACTGCTGAGGAGAGGCTGCAAAGATGCTTGGCCAGAGGGCATCAGGGAAGGAATGCACTTGGAGACACTTGAAGAGTAAAGACAAGAGCTTTGGTGCTGAAGGCAACAGCTTTTGCTGTGGCAGGGAAGGGGAGCAGCAGGGGCACAGGCAGAGGGGAGGTGGTCCTAGAAAATTTGCTAAAACAGGATTCTGGGGTGTTGAGATGAAAAATGAGGGATGGGACCACCGTGCTGCTTGAGGTGATTTATTGCTCAAGTGATATCAGTCTGAAGGCGTGAGATCTGGGCAGGAGCAACAAGTCAGCCAGAGCTCAAGGGAGTCATGGGTTTCTTCCTCACAGAGAAATATTTAACATTTTGGTCCAACAGACAGTTAACACAAAACTTGTTTCTGCTTAATAACCAATCACCTTTGCTTAATTTGGCAGAGCTGCATCTGTCTTTCAGCCAATAAACTGGCAGGTCACATACCCACACACACACCTCTAATACAGCTTCTAGATCCTTTGCCTACCCTGTAAGTCACATTATTACAGCTTAAACCTCTCACTATTTTACCTAACATCATTTCTTACTCACTCAAAGCATATTCTTACAATTATAGGAACATAAGTTTATCATTTTTCTACTTAATGTTTGTGTACTTTTATCTTTACATGAACCCAAGGCTGCAGATTGAATCCTTCAGCATCTGTGGAAGTTTTTATTTTTCCATTTCCCACACTCAGGGAAGTTTTAACTGAGCAGAGTGTGGCAGGACTGCATTTGCTAAGGGAAGAACAGGGCAGCAGCAGAGGTGAAGACACATTCCCAATTTTCTGACATGTCTGGGTTTACCTGAACACCTAGATGTGGTGTTCTTTTCCAATTCAATGAATTCTCCTCTTGTTGAGGAGAAGAAAACAGGGTTTATGATATTGTCCAGGTTTGCATTTTTCTGGAAGCACATTAAGAGAAATAATTAGAGGTGGCTTGAGGTACCTCCAAACCTGCAGCACGCTGGAGAAGCCCCAGACCCACAGTGGCTGTGGAAGATTTTAATACTTCCCCCTGCACTGTGTATCCCTGGCAGCCCCTAAGAAACACTGGAATTCTGGAGAAGCTGGCAGGCACACACAGCACACCTGCACAGCTGGACCAGAAGGGCTGAATTATAGAAATGTTAGGCAGAAATTCTGCAAAATTCAGAAGTAGCTTCAACATCAGGACCCAGAGGGAAATCTGAGTCTAAGGAAGCAACAGGGAGCTGACCTGAATGCTAATCACAATATTGGCAGCAGATCAAGGAGGGAAGGGCACGGGGAAGAGGCTGAGGACTCTGCCATGGGGAGATTGGGCTGATGGCTCTAACTCCAGAGGACACTGAAGAGACAGGCTGAGATTTTTGTATGGACAGAGGAAACACAAGTGGAGTGACCAGGCAGAGATAGAATTCACAAAATCAGGAGCTGAGCATTTCTTCAAACCTCAGAATGGTTTGGCTTGGAAGGGATGTAAAGTTCACCTCACACCTTCACTAGCCCAGGTTGTTCCACCTTTGCAGCAGGTAACAATTCACTGTAGCCTCAGAGCAGAGGTGCATTTTATCACAAAACACTTCATAAAGGAAAGACTAGGGGAAGGTCACCCCTCAGTGACTGGGTGAGATAAATTAATCACATTTGTTGGTGAAAAACACAACTGATCATCATTTTTACTGCTGTAGAAGCACAGCTTAAAATAACTGTGTGGACAGTAGTGAAGGGCCCTGCCAATCAACATGAGCAAGAGAAAATCCCAAAATCAAGATTATTTTGCTTTTTGGCATGTTACAGGGGTAGGTAAAACTTGTGTTTTACTTGTTAGCTGGCCAGCATATTCCTCAGAATAAGAACAAAGAGAAAAAGGCAAATTCAACTACTCTGAATTAATTGCACCAGTGCAAGCCCATTGCCTCTGGCAGTCACCCACAGCTCCCCTGGGCTACAGAGACACAAACATCACTTGGTGAGAGCACAGAGCTCTGCCCATCATCACCCTGCACCCAGGAGGGACAAATCCCAGCCCAGCCCCACGGTGGGAACACGGGCAGGACCCAGGAGATGCCACAAAGGGGGGTTAAGGAGCCAGGCAGGCTGGCAGGGGCTCAGCTGCTGCTGGGAGCAGCCAGGGCACTGGAACTGGAGGGGATCTCTGTATTCATGGACAGCTCAGGGCACCTTTGGCTCACAGTGCACTTGGACAGCGCTGGGAATCGCTGCCTGAATTATTCAGCCTCTCTCAATCCAGTATTTACCAGTACTGAAGCACTTGGAGGGGAAAACTTCCTCTGACTTCAGAGGACTCCAGATCAAACCCCAGTAATACTTTTATTTCTAGATGGAGAAGCTCTGAAATTAAAAAATAAAAGCAGAGGTTGACATGAAATCCTGGATCTTCTTGTATTTGCCACAGCATCTTTCTTTTTTTTTTTTTTTTTAATTGGAATAACCCAGCTATTTGCTTGAAAAGAAAGCAGGATCCCTGTGGCAAATATTTGTCCATTCATTCACTTTCTTGCAGTTTCTCTGCAAAATACCAAGTCTTCTAGGCACTATCCACATTTTCCATGGCACTGATCAAAGGTGTCACTATTAACAAGGAGCATCACTGGACAGGGCATGTTCCATAAAAATTATTTTCCCCAAACAAGACTCTCAGATCAGGAGCTCAGCATTGAAAAAGCCCCAAAAATCTGCCAGATGCAGAAAATGAGTGGAGGGAAAAGGCACTGGAAGGGCTGTGGGACAGCAATCCCACGGGGTGAGCACACACCCTGGAACCAGCACTGCCATCACCAACAGCAGCTTGTGCAAAGCTCCAAGAGCCCAGGACTGCAACAGAGCCATGGGCTGCACCCCACGGGGGACTGACAGAGACCTGGAGACTGCAAACACCTCAGACAGAGAAATGCAGACCCAGAGCAGGGCAGGCTCAGCTTTAGGAGCAGCAGAAAAGGCAGAATCAGCAACTCATACATGGAAAGTGCAGGGGATAAATTTAACCACAACTCAGCTGCAGACCACGAGCTCTAAAGGCTTCTTTGGTCAGCAAAGGTGTAAAGGTGTGGCAGCAAACAAAGAACTGGCCCAGGGCAAGAAAACCAAAATCACCACTGAGAACATCATAACCCTAGCAAGGGATTCAGGCACTGGTAAATTGCTGTAACATCCCTCTCTTCTCCCAGAATGAAACACCAGCCAAGAGCCAGGGGAACAGACATGAGCATAAACACCTCCCCACAAAAGAGGGGTAAAAATGCATGTAAAAATACTTTAATTTAATTATTTTTCTGTAAAAACTTATCTAATTAAACTACTAAGATATTGTATATACCAGTAATATGTCCTGGGCTTTCCCCACACATTAGATGTGCTTCCTTTTCCCCTGCAGTGACAGGAGGAATGGCTTTAAACTGACAGAGCTATTGGGAAGGAATTGTTCCCTGTGAGGGTGGGGAGGCACAGGGTGCCCAGAGCAGCTGGGGCTGCCCCTGGATCCCTGGAAGTGTCCAAGGACAGGCTGGAGAAGGCTTGGAGCAGCCTGGGACAGTGGAAGGTGTCCCTGCCCATGGCACTGGGTGATCTGAAAGGTCCCTTCCCAACCCAAACCCGTCTGTGATGCTGTGATGAAGCAGAACATCAGCAGCATTAATTTCTGAGTGAAAAGTGTCCCAGTACAAGGTACCATTTGTGAATTGTTTAGTGGGAATTGGCAACTCCTCTCCCTCTGATTGGGTTTTCCTGCTCCAGGGACTCTCCCCAGCTGCAGCTGATGTTACTCACTCCCCGTTTTTCTCCCTGAGGAGACTTTGCAAAGAAAACCCCCATTTTCTGGCAAAGCCACAAATTAACTTTGTGTTCCAGGCAGAAGCCGCAGTGTCCCGGTGACAGTGTCCCTATCCCACAGCACCATCTCGTGGGAGACTGAGGCTTGCAAAAACCCACCAGCAAAACCACCAGCTCGGAATAAATCCCCTTCCAGAACTCCACTGCTCTTCCCTTAGCTCCAAACCCCTGCACAGCAGGATAAAATCTGCACCTTTGCAGGGCTTGCAGAGTTTTCCCCTAAAACATCAAGAGGTGACAGGGAAGCACTTCCATGGCACAGCCTCACCACAAGTGGATCTTTCCAGGAGCAGAAGTGCAGAAATGCACCTGGGTGTTTTCAAAGAAATCCAGGTCTTTTCTCCCAGGTAACAAGTGTCAGGATAAGAGGAAACGACCTCAAGTTGAACCAGTGGGATTTAGATTGGATATTACAAAAAATAGGGTTGACAGGCACTGGAACAGCTGCCCAGGGCAGTGATGGAACCATCAAGCCTGGAAATGTGTTTTTAAAAAGGTGCAGATGTGCTTAGGGACATGGTTTAGTGATGGGTAAATGGTTGGAACTTAATCATAAAAGGCTTTTCCAAATTAAATTATTGAATTACGTGAATTATTATTGAGTTATTGAATTATTTGAACTACTTAGCCCATCTGTGAAGTGGCCTATTGCAATTCCATCCTGCACAGAAGACCCTCCAGCACTGCCTGCTCAGCTCTCACTACAGGATCATGAGAAGGATCCATGCAAGCCCCTGTCCTGTATTCATCTCCACCTCCTCACCTGCAACCTCAAATATCCCTGAAAAGAATCCCCAAAGATATAAAATAGTTTCATAAAATCTCTCCTTGGCTGGTCTGGGAGATCTTTCAGTGGGCCCAAAGCCATGTGCCTGAAGGATATGCAAGTAAAGCTTAGAACAGAGAAAGTTTTCATCATCTCAGGAACACATTTATATTTGTGGTTCCATCTTTTGGAGGCCGTGGCTGAAGTGGACCAGCTATTGCTGGGATGATTTTTTCAATGTTTACAAGACTTCCCATGGCAGCACTGCTGGGTGTCAGGGAAAAGGGGGTCCAGACCCTGGATATGGGGGAGGTTCCTGCCCAGAGAATGTGCCAGGCTTAGACTCGTGCTCTTTCTCCTGAGGTTTCCTGGAGAGCACGTTGGAAGGTGGAATTAACATGTTAAAAATCACTGCTTAACTAAACTTCACTGATTTTCTACATGGAGAAAGCATGATTTCTATCTCAGCAGGCTGCCTGCAGCTTCAGAATCACAGGATACCAGGAAAAACAGAGAAAGAGTCCTCCCAACCCTGGGTGCTGCAGAACATCAGCCGAGTCCCACCATGGGCCATGGAGACACCCAGTCCCTTCCACCTGCTTGGAAAGCACCATCAGAGCCTGCCTAAAGCTCTGCTTTCCCTGATGGGCCTCCACACAGATATCCCATAAAAACAGCTTTAATAAAATTATCACCCTTTTTAGAAACTCTCACCCTTCTCAGCCAACGCTGCAGGGAGAGAACAGTGGGAGTAACAAGCAGCTGTTCTCTGCTGCAAACATTTGACATAAAGCACATCAAATTAGCAGCTGATGCCTCTTCCCTCCACATCCCACAGCTCTGGGGATCCCCTGGGAGCAGCAGCCTGCACACAAAGGCAGGAGCCCCAGACTGCACCTCCCACCTCCGTTCCAAAAAGCAGAGTTCAGCCTCCAGCTTGGAGCTTTAGGAGCTCCCAGTTCCTCCAGACCCCAGCCCTGGAGGGTAATTAATGTTCTCCATTTATTCCAGCACGCTGGAGATGTGGTGAGGCAGCCAGGAAGCCTCCAGGTGTCCTGCTGAGCCTCCAGGATGATTTATGTTTGTGAGCAGAGTGAGCTGGTGGTGGGGAAAGCCCTGTGCAGCCTGAGCCCAGGCACAGGGAGCAGAGCCAACACCTCTGGCCCTTCACACCTGGCTGAGGAGGGAGGCAGAGGATTCTGCAGTGCTTCCTCCCCTTCTGCACCCCCTGCTCTTTGCTCTGCCAGGCTGGGGAGCAGGGTGAGCCCTCCCCACAGCCTCCTGCATCCCCTGCAGGGGCCAGCCCATGCAGGGAACTTGCTTTAGTTCATGTCCTGCAGCCTGTTTGGTGCAGAGTTTTGTCCCAGCCAGGAGCATTTTGAGCCATCTCCACCCAGGAAAGGCTGACCTGCCCACACCGGGAGTCAGCTGCCAGCTGAAACCTCCCAAAACATTCCAAGGTCCACTCCCGTGGGCTTTCTCCAACACTTATTAACCCATTTATCACAGCGCCAGCCCATCAGCTCCCCACTGCTTCCACCCCTCAAACTCCCTGTAATCAAGCCTGGCTGATGCTTTGTTTGATCAGAAAAATGGCTTTCCAGAGGTGGAAAGGTGTTACCGCTGAAGATGAACAGATCACACAGGTTGAGGTGTGGAGAAAGGGTGAGAAAGTTTATTTTTCCTCCCAGGATTTAAAGGTTTCTGACCATGGCCAGGGATTGGATGGTCAGGATAACACTTTCTCACTGCACTGGCCATGAGAGATGCCCATCACAAGATGTGTAACAGAAGGAATGGATATGTTTACATCTCTATGTTTACAGTTACTGTCCTGGGAAAGTCTTAGAAAACTGTCAGCAAGCTGAGTTTTCAGGGGGACAGAAAGGGTTTCTGTTGGCATCTGGATCTTTGGGAATTAAAGCCCAACATGGAAAACTTCAGTCACATTTCAAAGCCTGCTGTGACCAGATGGAGACTGAAGTTCCTCCCAAGACTGCAGGGCCTGCTTGGAGCAGGGGATCAGAGACCAGACCCTCTCTATCAGACACACAAACTCTTAGCAATTAAACTGAAATGGGTTTTCCATTAATGAGCAGTAATTAGGGCTGCTGCTCAGAGCCAAGCCATTCTGGGGGTGGTGGCTGTGCCCTTGTGCCCCAGCCAGCTCATTACAGGGGCTGCATTTGCCACCTTCAGGGCAGACACCCCACCTTGGACTGTCCCCTGTCACCAACGTGACTGCAGTGTCCCCACACTGCCAGGGGACAGGATGGAATAACAGAGCTGAGACAGGAAACCCAGGGGTTAAACTGTAAACAAACTGAGCATCTACCTTATATTAATATAATATTAACTTTCTTATTCCACATGGATCTGTTACACTGAGTAAAAGTTGTCTTGGCCTTATTATTATTAGATGCTCTGAAGGCTCTACAATGACTAAAACCTGTAAAAAATCCCATTTTGCTCAAGTTCTCAAGGACAAGCAAAGCCTGTGTTCTGTTTCTGAAGGGCCACCTCTTGCAGCTACTCAACACAAAGCTGCTGAGCTTGGGTGAGAGGAGCTGAGAGCACAGGCCAAAGAGGTGCAGCCTCATCTCCAGCACTGGCAGGACCCAGCTGCTACAGAGGTGAAGGACAACTCAAATCACCAAACACAGAGCCCTCCTCATACTCCACATGCAAACACTTTGGGACACAGACTGATCAAAACTCGAATTCAGGAGAATTTTTTAAGTGTGCCGTTCATTTTTGGCTGGACTAAATCCTCTTGAACTCTAAGGGTTTGGTCTCAGCACTGGCTCTCCTCTGGATTTTGCTGTCTGAGCTCTGCTAATTAGAAACAGTCTTCAAACAGCACATGAAACAGATTTGCATGATGAGGAGGACATGGGACATGCAGGGCACAGGGAATGGAGCAGTGCAAGGAGCCCTCACTTGATCAAAGCGACCTCCTTGCCATATTTAAATTTACAGCTCATTTAAACTTTTTCTGGCATGCTTTTCACATCCAGCCAGCCTTTTCCCTCACATATGGACACCCTCACTCCTTCCTTGTGGGAAGTCATGGCCCAGCCCTTTTCCCTTCCCACAAGGTGACAGAAAGCTTCTCCTCTGAGCCTGATCACCCACAGCATGTGGGAACCCTTCACTGTTCTTCTGAGCCCCCAATTCATACCCAGATTTTCCCCAGAGGAAGGCCAGGCTGAGCAAGATCTGTCACCCAAATTGACACCAGGATGAGCTGCCCAAGGATGTGCAACACAGCCACAGGGGACAGAGCCAGCCTGGCCCTGGACTCTCCAAACAGGGCAGCAGCAGCACAGCAACCACAGGAATTTTCCCCTCAAGGGCTCTATCTCCTAGCAGGGAAAACCCTTGAAACACAGCTCTTCCCTAGGGCTTTCCAGGAGCACAGGAATCCCCTGGATTCCCCAGGGCTTTCCAGGAGCACAGGAACTCCCTGGATTCCCCAGGGCTTTCCAGGAGCACAGGAACCCCCTGGATTCCCCAGGGCTTTCCAGGAGCACAGGAACCCCCTGGATTCCCCAGGGCTTTCCAGGAGCACAGGAACCCCCTGGATTCCCCAGGGCTTTCCAGGAGCACAGGAACCCCCTGGATTCCCCAGGGCTTTCCAGGAGCACAGGAACCCCCTGGATTCCCCAGGGCTTTCCAGGAGCACAGGAATAGCTCTGGCCCACAGCTGTGTTAGGGATGGAAGCTGCACTGGAGAGCTGCAAACAATTCCTCTGGATGTAAAGGTGGCTGTTCACAAACCAGTCAGCAAACAGCACAGCTAAACAAGGACTGCAGAAGAATTCCTTCACAGCATCATCCTTGAAGAGTCACGAGAAACCAGCCCAGAAGGGAGCTGAGAGGAGGGTTTGCACTCCAGTGGAACTCCACCAGCACATGTGGAGGGTGGCAGTGGGGTCCCAGGTGAGGATCTTTGGGAGCTCAAGCTCATCAGTGCTGGTCAAGCAGAGACCTTGTTTGGGTGAGCTGAGCCCCCACAATGGTCAGTGAAAGCCAAATTACCTCGGGAATCACAACAAAGATTAAATATGAGTGGGTTCTTCTCCTCTCCAACCACTTGCTGTCTCTATCCAATGTTATGTTGACAGTTTGTTTTTAAAGCTACAAAGTGCAGTTCTTGCTTTTCATAGGAGACCCCTCCTTGGAACAGCACTGATGGTTTCAGGAGCTCTCTTCCTTATTGCTGTTCCAGTCTTGCCCTGGGTTTCTGATTACAGAGCCTTTTCTGAAGGGTGAGTGCAAGCTGCCACTGGGGCCAGAGCTGCTGGGCACTGCTATAGCTGCAGGAGACTGCAATGATTTCAGAATATTGCTAAAACTTCAGGCTTTGATTGTTCATTTCTTTCATTTCTGACGGATATATATATATTTTTAAAGCTTGTTATGCATACTGGAGACTTCTTAAAAGGCAGTTTGTGGTCTGCACATCAATGAAAGTGTCCAGCCTTGAAAATTTTCACATAGCAGGAGGTTGCAATTTCTCAGTGGCCAGAATGGCCACTTTTCCTTTGACAAAAGGAAAAGGTTTACTTAGGTTTTCCTTTCTGTATTAATGTATTCTGCAGCTTTTTGTTGAGCTGCTGTCCTTCCTTCCTGGACCCCTGTCTGAACATCCTCAGGTGTCTCTGGTGGCTGAAGAGGAGATGGACACCTCTGCTCTCAGCTCTGATGGATTTTACATTCCTAGCGTTGTTAAAATGTTCTATTGGGTATCCAAATAATAATAATAATTTGTATCCCTTAACTATGAGCCCAACCTTTGCAGTGTTAATTTTCCTTGCACACCCCCCCCGGGCGTGATGGGAGCCAAGGGAATGTTTTTGCCCTGCTAACAGGTTGCTGATAGTGCCTGAAACAGGCTGGAGCACAGCGGCGGGCTCTGCCCCTGCTCCGAGAAAAACCACAAAAGCACCGAAGGTATCCAGCACAGGGATACAAAATTCAAATTAAACACTGGATAAAATCTGAAGGAACTTTGTATCACTTTTATATATAAAAGCAAAACATAATAACATTTATATGTATGATGATTTATAAGCGTTGTACTTCTACAACGCTGCTGTGTATGCCGGGTGTTGAAAACTGTTTTCACCTCTTTTATTTTCCTTTTTCCCCATCTTTTCGCTGTTCCCGAGAGCAGCGCGGAGGCGGCTGCGCTCCTCCCTGCGGCCGCCAGGTGGGGCTGCAGCCCCGCAGCGCCCGCCCGGCAGAAATGGGGCAGAAAACGCAGATTTGGAGATTTTTTGCAGAACTTTGTTGTTAAGGGCCTCGGTTTGCTTTGGGCTTTTGGGTCAGGAGAAGACTCATGGGTGAGAGGATCCACCTGGGCCATTGTCCCTGTCCCAAACAGCAGCCCCTGAGAGCTGAGCTGGGGGAGCCCTCAGCAGTTCTGGGGCCACTCTGGTGTCCTAAATCCCCACAGCCATGCCCTGACCATCTCCATCCAGCCTGGGACAGCCGGGCTGCCTGCCCAGGGCCTGGGAGACTGGCACCCCCCTGGTCCCACTCGAGAGCTGAGGGCTGTGCTGAGGTTCTGCAGCAGGATTCTGCTCGTGGATATCCCCATCCTCCACACTGCAGTGTCACTGCTGCTGGGGACGGCCAGCCTGGGGCTCCTGCACTGCTGTCCCTGCAGAGCCACATTGCCCAGGCTGGGGGAGAGCAGAGCTGGCCAAGGGGAGGGCAGGATGGACCCCAGTGTGGTGATCTTTACCCCAAAAGCACGGGTCCCCCCAGTTCCTCCCCAAAGCAGGTGCCAGGAGCACTGAGCAGCAGCAAAACAGCCCAGAGCCCCCCTGGGCTGTCTGGAGGAGAGGGCAGAGCAGGCTGGGGGCTCTGTGAGGCTCCTGGGCTGGCTCTGAGGGCTGGGTGAGGAAGCTGTGATGGCAGGAGAGTGCGAGCTGCCACGGGCTGGGAGGTGGGATTGGCCCAGGGAGAGGCTGTGACAGAGCAGTGGGTGCTGCAGCAGCCTGATCCTGGCTGGGCCAGGACTGGGTGCAGCTCAGGGCCAGGGAAGGGGAGCCCAGAGTGTCTCGTGTTTGTTTTTTTCTCTACACCTGCAGGTTTTTAACACTTTACTGCCGGTCAAGGAGAAGCTCATGCTGTGCCCTGGAAACTGGGTGCTGCCCTTATCCCAGGCTGCCCTCAGTATCTGGGGGGCTGCCCTGACTCCCTAAATCCCCGTGGCCATTCCTGGGCCCAGGGCCTCCATCTCCAAAGGCCAGCAGCCGTCTCAGTGCCCTCGTGCTCTGTTGTGCAGCGCAGTGTTGGCACAGCTGTCTGTCCACAGGCTGAGCCCACAGGGGCTGGGATGGCTGCTCCTGCCTCCTGTGGAATCCAGGCTGTAGGGACAGAGAAGCAGTGCTTCCCACCCTGCAGATGCCAGAGGAGACAGCCAGGGTTTGGGATGCAGCTCAGGTTCTGGGGAGGTGGAAATGGCTGGAGCCTCTGGAGCTGCTCGCTGTGCCCAGCACCAGAGCCCTGACAGGGGGGAGCAGAGCCTCAGCCTGGGCACCTCCCAAGACCCCTCTCTCCTGCCTGGCCAGAGGTTTTCGCTGGTGTCTCTCAGGCAACAGCAAATTTGGGAGAAATCAGTATGATTTCTGCTGGGGAAGGTGGAAACCCAAGGCAGCCCTGTTGCTATGGTTGCTGCAGCCCATCCTGATGCAGCATCACGTTAAGCAGCTCTGCAAGCAGATGTGGCACAGCTGGAAAGCAAAGTGATTCCCCCAGGTGTGAGCATGGCATGACAGGCCACACAGCGTCCCCTGTGCTCCCACAGGGTGCTCAGCTTCCTGTCCCTATTCAGGACCCTCCCTGGCAGCAGAATTCCCCTCAGGGGATGCAGCACTGGGGAGGGGGGAGCCCAGCCCTGGCAGTAAACAATGCATGTGAGTGATTGATTAAAACAATGCACTTGGGGTACCTGGCATTCAGAGAGTGTGAGTGTCTGTACAAAGTGCTGGAGAGAGGTGCAAATGCTTTTGAACAAGGGGGATGCTGAACGCTGGCTGAGTGTGACAAATATTTTTACATCTTTTTTCCCTAATAAACTGTAGAATCGTCAGTTTAAAGGAGGGTTTTTTTGGCATTTCTCGACACAGCTTGGGCCAGGTTCCCTGGGTCTGTCTGTGCTCTTTGGAGGCTGAGGGCTCAGGCCCTGCCTCCAGCCACTCCTCAGGGCTTGCTGCACTTTGCTACAAGGTTTTTAGCACCCTAAGCCGTAGTGCCTCATCAGGGGGCTGGAGAGGAGCCAGCAGCGCCCCTGGGAGACAGAGAAGGAGCAGGGAGTGTGCAGAGCCCAGGGCCTGATGCAGAAATGTTCACTCCTGAACACCTGCTGCTGGTTCCTGGTTCTCCCCTGGGCCCTGCCCATTGCACTGGGGACACAGGTTTTGGGATGTCCCCCTGGGATGTTCCTGCCCTTGTCCACACCAGTGGTGCCATTGACTCCAGTGCAGCCCCTGAGCTGGTGACAGCTGGCACCTGCAGGGTTGGTGTCCCTGTGCCAGGGCCAGCACAGGGTGATATTGCCTCTGGCCACCTGTCCTGTGACTCCTCAGGATGGGCTGGGTGGCTGGGAGAGCCCTGCTCAGCCCCAGCCCCATCTCCAGCGGAGCAATGACGCTGAGGAGACCTTTTCCTCACACTGCTCAGGGATGCGCCGGATCCTGGCTGCGGCTGGCTGCCAGCCAGACCTCCCGAGGGCCCAGGGGGCTGGTTAAGCTCATTTCTTTCCTTTCAGAGGCTTCAGAAAGCCGCCTGCCCACATTTAATTCAAATTTATTGAATAATTCTCCTGGGAACAACTAGTTCAGGACCAGCCACTACAACAGAGCATCAATGAGATCGGTTGGCACGGCCCCGGCCGTGGAACACTCTGTCCCCTCCAGCACAGTTCCACGGCAGCACCAGGGTGATGATGGTGGGCACAGAGCCAGGCACCTGGCCCAGGGCAGGCTTGGCTCAGCCCTAAACCCGGCTGCCTGCATTGCCTCCAGCCCCAGGGGATGTTCTGAGGTCTGTTTATATCCCTCCCACTTCCACCCCAAACCTGCTCCTGCCTTTGAGCCCTGTTCCCTCGGGCAGCAGTCCCAGAACGGGGCTCAGCCCTCACCTGCCTCCAAAGCCTCTGCCAAGGTGGTGAGAACAACCTGCCTGTGGGGGTGTGTGGGTACTGCTGGATGCTCACCCTGCTGTGGTGGGCTCACGTCCTCCTTCAGGTGCTGCGATGGCTTTGGATGGCCGGGTTTACAGCCAGGGCTCACATCTGTCTTGGGGATTGCTCTGCTGGACACGGGGGAAGCTTCTGGAACCTTCTCACAGAAGCCCCCCCGCCACCACCAAAGCCTGGCCACACAAACCCAAGAGAGGTACAACAATCTGGGCAGGAGTGGGGACGTGCCAGAGCCAGGCTGGGAGGGCAGGGACGAGTCCCAGCGAGGGGGCTGTGAGGGTGAGGGAGGCTGCTCTCTGGGAAAGCCTTTTTACTCCGTGCTCAGCCCCAGGCAGAGTGGGGGGCGTGTCGTGTCCCTCCTTACGGCATCCTGGGGGCCGTTCCCAAGGAGCTGGCTGCCGACGTGCTGCCCCCATCCCTCGCTGCCCCCATCCCTCGCTGCCCTCATCCCTCGCTGCCCCCATCCCTCGCTGCCCTCATCCCTCGCTGCCCTCATCCCTCTCTGTCCCCATCCCTCGCTGCCCTCATCCCTCGCTGCCCTGCAGCTGTGTGGCTCCTCCAGGGCAGCCCTCCGTGTGCCCGCTGTTACGCAATTAGCCACCGCTCGGAGCCAAGCTAATGACCATCATTAAGGAGCGCATGGCGGGTGGGGGTCAGTGCCCGCCGTGCCGCTCGGGGCATGTGCAGTCATGCAGCAGGACTGAGTCACGGCGCTGCTAATGATGCTGAGCCCTGCGGAGAGCGGGGACAGCGGGGACAGCAGCCTCCCTGGGCAGCACGTACAGGGCAGGGCCGTGCCACCCTCCGGCCATCCCCCTGGGGATGCGGACAGGCCCTGGCACTGCTCAGCCTGCTTTCCTGCAAGGTGAAGTGTCAGAGCCTGGGAAATGGCACCTGCGGCTGCGATTCGTCCTGGAAAGGGATGGATGCCCAGGAACGCTCCTTTCCCAGCGCAGTGGCTGTGCTGCAGTGTGGGGCTGGGACACAGAGCCCCTCTCTCCTCCCTGGTGTCTCTTATTCCACCCACACCCGCCTTGCCGTGCTCATAAGCTGCTGACAGGCTGGAGACGCCACCTCGGCATTCACGGAGCCACGGGGAGGCTCAGCAAGCCGTGGCCAGAGGCACACACCGATTTATAGCGCTCAGGCCAGGAGCCGCAGGGAGCGATACCTGCAACAAAAGCCTGGGATTGTTGTACAATCCTGATTTTCCCGTGCTGGATGCACAGCCGGCTCAGGGCAGGGCAGGAGCGCAATCCCAGCCTGTGTCCAGAGGGTGCCTGGGGAGGAGGGCAGGGGGCTGTGAGCTGAACTGAGGGGACATTGAACAGTGTCCTACTAAACCCCACATGTGTTTATTTTAAACAGATTAGGACCGAGACGTGCAGCGGGCTCGGGTTTGCCCCGGGCAAAAGAAGGCGCTGCCTTGGGGCTGTGCTGCCCAGCGTTAAAAATGGGATCTGAACAGCGGAGTGGGGGTCCCAGGGTCGGTGTGGTGCAGCAGAGCATCGCTCCTCGTGCGGCCGTGCTGCCGCGCAGGAAAGCACAGAGGAGCTTTTTACAAGCACAGCCGAGGAGCATTTTTCAAACTCAGCCTTTGGATGCTCCGCAGCGGCTTTGGGGCCGCTTGGTAACGTACGGCAGACGCGGCGGGTGGGTGGGAGCAGACTTGAACAGGCACTCGCTGCTCCAGGCGGTCCCCTGGAGAGGCACCGTGCGCGCTCCCGCGGCCGGGAAGGCAGCCTGGAGCTGGCCCTGGGCAGCGGAGGTGGCCCCGGGGACCTGCCACCCACGGGGCACTTCCAGCTCCGAGGATGCCCTGCGCTGACAGCGGTGCCCCGGGGGACAGCCACCCTCAGTGTCCCTCGGGGACCTTCACCTCTGAGGACCTGCGCTTACAGGGACACCTGGGGGACTCGCACTGCTCAGGATGCTCTGGGGACCTCCTTCCCCAGACCTGTCCTGAGGGACACTTACCCTCCGGGGTGTTCCGGGAACTGAAATGCCCCGGTGTAACCCTCCTCGGCAGGGGTACCCCAGCGACCCGCTCTGCGGGGGACACACGAGGGGACCCTGTCCCCAGGGATGCTCCAGGGACCCGCTGGGGGTGGCCTGCCACATCACGGCCACCCAAAGGACACGCGTGGCTGAAGACACCCCGCTGGGACCCCTCACCCCGGGGATGCCCTCGTGCACCGGGGGTACCGGGGGTACCGGGGCTCCGGGCGGCGGTGGCAGGGTGGGATGGCGCGGCTCCGGGCGGGCGGAGGGGTCGCTGTTGCCGCCAGCACGGCCGCCCCCCGCCTCCCCCCACACTCCCTCCGCCGCCTTTTGTTCGCCGCCCGCGCTCGTCCCCGCCCGGCGGCGGCGGGCGGAGCCGGGGCCGGGCCGGGGCCGCAGCCGCAGCCGGGGCCGGGGCCGAGCCCAGCGCAGCGCAGCGGGAGATGGAGGCCTCGCCGGCAGAGCCGGGTCCCCCCGCGCCGCCGCCGCCGCCGCCGCTCCCGGAGAGGAAGAAGAAGCCGCAGCGGGCGCCGTCGCCCGCCCGGCCCAAGGAGGTGCCCGGCTGGTCGCTGGCCAAGAGCCGGCGCGGAGGCGGCGGGGGGCACCCGGGCGCGGCCCCGCGGCTGGCGGCGAGCGGCGCGCACCCGCACCCGCACCCGCGGCGGCCGGGCGGGGGCAAGGACGGGCGGCCCGACAAGCGCGGCCCCGCGGGGGCCCGGGCCGGCGGCAAGGGGCCGGCGGGGCGCGGCGCGGCGCGGCCGAAGGGCCGGCGGCACGGAGCCGAGACGGCGGCCCCCGGAGCGAGAAGGACGGGGTCGGGACCCCGCTCGGTGGCCGGGCCCGGGCCGGGGTCCGGGCTGACCGACAGCAGCTCGGAGGTGTCGGACTGCAGCGCCTCGGAGGAGGCGAAGCTGCTGTCGCTGGAGCTGGGGCTGAGCGGCAGCGATGGCGAGTCCCCGGGCAGCGCCCCGCCGCCGCCGCCCTCGGCCGGAGAGGCGTCGCCGCTGCCCGAGGAGCCCTCGGCCGCCTCCGTGGCCAGCAGCCGCCTGCAGCTCAGCACCTCGCTCGCCTTCTCCGACCTCACCGAGGAGCTGCTGGACGCCGGCACCGACGGGCTGCTCCGCGAGTTGGAGGACCTGCGCTCCGAGAACGACTATCTCAAGGTGGGCACGGCGTGGCGTGGCATCCCTGGCGCGGCTCGGTGTGGCATGGTATCGCTGGGCAGTAGTGGGATAGCATGGCACCCCGGGGTGTGGGTCAGTCAGGGTCAGCATCCCTGGCTATAGCCTGGGTGTAACGTCCCAGAGCTTTGCAGGGCATCTGAGGGCATGGCTCAGCATGGTGCAGCATCCCTGGCCTTAGAATGGCATGGTGTGGAGTCCCAGGGCAGGGGTCAGCATGGCTTAGCACCTCTGGGCACAATAGAGCATCCCTTGTCATCGCAGCGTGGCGTCCCTGTGCACAGTGCGGCGTGGCACAGCATCCCTGGCAATGGCAATGGCACAGCGTGGTACAGCATGCCAAACTATGGCTCAGCGTGACACTGCATCCCTGGCAATGGCATGACGTGGCATGGCACTGCGTCCCAAGGTGTAGCTCAGTGTGGCACAGCGTCCTCGGGTCCAGCCTGGTGCAGTTCAGCATCCCAGGGCATGGCTGGGCATGGCTCAGCTCAGGAGGGCCGGGCTCAGCCTGGCCTGACTCCCATGAGCAGCACAGCACAGCACGGCTGGGTGCAGGGCTTGGCATGGCTCAGCCCAGCATGGCATCCCTGAACATGGCACAGCCAGGGCTGGCCTGGCATGCTGTGCCTGGCCTTCACTTGGCACATCATAGCGTGACTGGATGTAGGGCCTGGCTTGTCTAAGCCTGGAATGGCCACACTGAGCTTAGGGCAGAGCTCAGCTTGGCACAGCATGGCCCAGCTGGGCATGGTCCAGCATGGTGTGCCGTGCCTGGGCACCACTCAGCTCCATGTTCCATGGCATGGCTTGGCACAGGGCAGCCTTTGGCACAACATGGGCCAGGTTAGCCAGGCGTGACCCAGCTGGGCATGGCTTGCCCTGGCACGGCACATTGGGTGCAGCACGACCAAGCCCAGCATTGATCCAGCTTGGCATGGCAAGGCTTGGCACAGCCTGGGCTGGCAAAGCTTAGCAAGGCACAGCTCAGCGTGGTATGGATGTGTTCAGCCCGGCTGGGCATCCTGGGACACAGTATGGCATAACCTGACCCCGTGCAGTTGGGCACGGCTCCCTGCTGCTCTCCGTGCCTGCTGCTGCTGCCAGAGCCTGGGGACATTTTCCAGCTCTCTTCTGCCCACTGGTTCCTGTGCTCCCTGGGGCCTTTTTCCGGGTCTGTCTGGTTCAAAGGGACGTGGTTGTGCCAGGGCAGATGTGCTGTGAGGGAACAGGGACACGGAGCCGTCCCATCTGGTCCCACATCACCCTGATGGGCACCAGCACCCACCCAGTCCTGGTGCAGGCATTCTGTGCCCTCTTCTCTCCTTCAGGGTGGAGCTGTGGCTGAGCTGCTTGGGCAGTCACCTGCTGGCAAGCTCAGGGCTCCCCAGCTACTCTTTGGGTGCTGCAGGCTGGAAGTCAGGCCAGCTCTCCCCTGATGCTGCCCAAGTTTGTGACAGTGTCAGGATTCCAGCCACGAGGTGGGCATTGAGTGATGCTGGAAAATGCTCAGTCAGGCCCCTTGTCCATTAGCAAAGCCCCAGATCACGGCTGGTGTCCCTACTCCTGCCAGAATTAGCAGCAACAGCTTAAGGGCTTTGATTTACTGGGGGCTGGAAAAACGCAGATGAGGCCCCCGGGTTTCCAAGAACACGCGGGTGAGCGCTGCCATTCCTGCGGATAGAGAGAGCCTTCCTCCCTTCCCATGTGATCTCCTTCCTGGCAAGCTGCAGGCCAGAAGGGTGTGAGTGATTTACTTGCCCTGAGGGGTGCCAGCTGAAATCCCCTGGCCAGGAGCAGTGGAGAGGGGAGAGCTGCTGGAGGCATGCACCAAGACTTGCCACGGGGATGCTGCTGGCATCATCCCTTCTTTGCCAGCTCTTGTGTCTCCTCCCTGACATGTGCATCCTGCTTATATCCACGTTTCCGTGTTGTAGCTCACTTCTCCTGGCTCTGGAGCAGGAGATGGTGGGGTGATACCCTGGCTCCAGCTGGGCAGAAGCCCAGAGCACAAGCCTCTGGTGCTCCAAAAAATGTTGGAAGATTTGCCTAGTTTCTCCAGCAAGGAGCGGAAAACTGGGCTGGGCTGCAGCAGAGTGCTGGCTTGTGCCATCTGTGCTAAAAATTCAGACATTTCAGTACTGAAAACAAAAATAAAGCCCTAACCCGAGGGATTGGCACTGCCCATCTTGCCATGCAGCTCTCCTCTGCTTGGGTGGATGAATCAGACTTATCCCAAGTGACTTATTTCCTAAGACTCACCCAAAAAGCTGCAAATGAATATTTTTTTCATGTATTCATCAGCATCAGCTAAAACCCAGTGCGTATTTAGAGCGAGATGAGGATTTTTGGGGGCGGGGGAGGGCTTTGGTGACGTTCTGGCACGAGCCAGACGTGTGTGGTGCTACTACGCCCGTGTGATGCACGCTGGGTTTGGGAGCTTCCCAGCAGTGCTCCAGCAGTGCCAGCTCACGTCCCATCTTTCCTCAGCTGCCATCATAAAACCGACTTGTTTAAGCACACTTCACCCATTTCTCTTTGCAGCTCGGATTTGTGCGAGGCTCTGCTCTCCTCCTCCCACTCTGGCTGTACGGGGCGAGCTGGGATCTCCTCTTGCCTGTGCTGTCAGGCCTGTGCACCTGCTGGGACCCCCCTGAATGGGTTATTCCGAGCGTTTTCCCAAAAAGGGCTGTTTTCACGGGCAGGCTGGCAGCCTGGTGAGGGAGGAGGTGCCTTGGTGTCCTTGCCCCGTCTCGCTGTTGCGATGGAGAGCAGCTCCCAGCCCTGCTCAGCAGGCTGGAAAATGTGAGATGTGATACGGCAGCAGCTGCAGAGGGACAGGCAGACAAAGAGTGGGCACGGGAGGGTTTGGAGCAAGGGGAGGGGATGCCTGCAAACCCTTTCCTCTCATCTCTGAGGGAAGGGGTTTAGGCAAGAGCCATGTAACGCTGGCAGCACAGTGCTGCCTGCCCTTTCCTGCTGCCTGTCCCCCTCCTGCTCCCTGCCCTGAGTCATCCCACATCCCTTGGGGCTCGCACGCCTCTCCCAGCTCTGAGGAGGAACATTCACAGTGGCTGGGGTGCCTTTTTCCCCAAGGTAGTCATGCCACCAGCAAGGGCTCTCTGAGAACATCCCCCAGGGGTACTGGGGGCTGTGTCTGGGCAGCCTGGCTGGCACTGAGTCCCTGCTCTGCTGCTGCCCAGACCCAGCCACAGGGGCAGGGACCATGCCTGGAGCCCCAGTAGGCACCTGCAGAGCTGGGGAGCAGAGCTCTGTCAAGCAGCCACCCTGAAGGGGGTTTTGCCCTCTTGCCTTTTCAGATGTGCACAGCATGGGTTGGGCTGCAGAGAGCCCCCAGCTGTTTGCCTGGTAATTTATGGGGGCAGGTGTAAAGCTGAGAAATGTTGATTTTTCCCTCACTCCCATTGCCATGCCAGCCAGGGGCAGGGATCAGCACACAGGCTGCTGCACTGAGCTCCAGCACAACATGGATGGCCGGTGTTTGCTGTCAGAGCTGGCCCAGAGCTGCTGCTAATGCACCCAGAGAAACCCCTGTGTGTGACATGGGTGTGCCTTGCCCATCCTTCCACCCATTACACGCTGGCATGGGCTTGTGCTGCGCTGCATTTTCTGGGCTCCCCTTGCTGGCAGGGGGTGCCTGAGCACCCTGGGCAGTTTCCTTTAAAAATCCCCACTGATTTTTCTTCTTTTCCCCAGCAAATCCAGCCATAATTCCCTGTGCTGCCTGACGGGCGCTGAGAGTTAATTGAAAGCTGCTGCTTTTGTGCAGCAATCTCGGAGGAAGCCGTGCTTGTTGCTCTCGTGCACGGTAATCCCCGTCTTTGCACGGGGGTCGCGGCACACCCGCTGCCAGCGCGGCACAAAGGCGGCTCTGCCACACACCCAGCCGGCTCCCAGCCTTCCTCCTCCTCTGCTGAGCTCTGGGGGTGAAGCTGGAGGGTGCAGGCAGGGCTGTGCCCCCCAAAATGCTGCCCACCCCCACGGGCAGGCTGGTGCTGCTGGGCTGTGCCCCAGAGCCTGGGGCTGCCAAGGTGAGGGGTTTGTGCTGCCAGCCAGGGCTGCACCAGCCTGTTTCGTGTCCCTCGCTGTTTTCTGCTTCTTGGAGGTAGCAGGTCCTGCTGGGCTTGCACAGTGTGTCCCCTGCTCTGCTCAGAGCTTGCTGTGTTCTTGCAGGTGCCAAAGTCAGTGTGGAACTCCCCTTGGGCAGGAGATCCGAGGGTTTCATTCTGCTTCTGGAACCTGTGAGGGGTCTGGTCTGCACTCTGAGCTGTGCTCTGCCATCTCCACTGGTCCTTCTGCCCTGTCACTGCCCAGGGTCATCATCCTGAAGCTCAGCCCTTCCTGAAAGAGCTGATGCCCTTCAAGTGCATGTGTGGACTCAGCTGTTCCCTCCTCCTGCTCTAAAAATGCATGGGTTTTTTTTTCCTGAACTGGAAACAGGCAGTTTGCATCCCACCTTTCCGCTTCTTCGTTTCCTTAATAATCTCCCCAGGGAGAGACAGTGTCTCTGAGGTTTGTGCAGAGGAGGTTGAAGGTAGATTGTCTCTTGAGCTCCTCCACTGAGCAGAACCTGGCTCCTGCAGCCACGAAATGGGGTGTTTGCTTCTGCACACAATCCCTGGGGCATTCAAATGAGCCTCTCTGGACTGCAGATTCCCAGCGTTTTTTTCCGATACGGTGGATTTCTAGTGTGAAAGCACTGTGAAATCTTTGCTGTTCCAGAGATGGGATGAGCGGGATGCAGTGGTGGGTGATGCTGCAGGACAAGCAGAGGAGCAGCCCATGGATGCTGGGAGGCTGTGACTCACAGAGGGATGGGTACCCTGTTATTTACAGGGCAAGTGGCCCAGCAGGGCAGTCCCCAGGGGCATTTGTGTTAGAGAGAAATCATTTTTCTCCTCATCTTTTCACGTTTCAATTAACATCACTAACAGTGCTCCATGCTCAGTGCCACCCCTGAATTTGGGATGTTTCTGTGAGGTTCCTCCACTCTCCTGGTTCTGCTCTCACCTCAGTCCAAATAAAGGTGATCTGGGCATCAACCCCAGAGTGTTCAGGTCGGGCATCAACTCCAGAAAACGTGCAGGTGCAAAGGGTGAGGCTCTGTGGCCATCATGGACCCCTGAAGCTGTGAGGGGACCCCAGTGCACCCCGTGTGCTGCCTTAGCAGATCAGCTCTGTCCTCCAAGCTCTCTTCCAGTTTGCTGGCATTTTTCCACTCTCCAGTCCTAATCCCTTTACTGTGGCTTAGCAGCATGGCTTGCCTCCGTGGGGCAAACTGGGGCAGGCTGTGCGCCTGCCAGGCTGCATCCACTCAGAGGATTTATCGCTCTTACGGGATGTGGGTGAATTCCTGCAGCTGCAGCAAAGACAGGCACTGCTTTCCCAGCCCCCAGTGCTGCAAATCCCCCCATCCCCGCTCCATGGCTGCACTTCCAGGCTTTGCCCAGGCTGGATACGCTGGACACGGCCTCCCCCTAAAATAACGGTTGCTACAACCCAAAGCAAAAACAAGCAGGAGCTCTTAGCAGGGCAAGCCCAGGCTTCCTTCCAGCAAATGCAAGATGTGGTTGGGTTTTTTCCAAGGTCCCTGCTCCCTGCCCTGCTCAGCTGCTGCCTGGGAAAGCCACATGGCAAGTGAGAGCTGGAATGGTCAGCACTGAAGGAGGATTGCAGTTGTATTCAAGCCACGATTCGCCTGACTTTGGTTGTGAAAGGCTATTTTCCCCCACCCTCTGCAGTGTGCCTGCTCACCTGCAATGCATAATGCCTTTTTTTCCTATGAAAGCTCCCAAGGAATAGATGCCATAAACCAGCTCTCCAGGCTGGTTTGGTTTATGGGGGTTTTGCTGGGGCCCTGCCAGGGGAGGAGACAGTGCTGGTGGGGGGTTCTCTTCGAATTTGTCACCCCAGGGTGCATGCCATCCTTGGCAGGGCTGTCTGCCAGCACATGTGGTTTGTCCCTAGGGGTTTTCACACCTGACACGTCCAGGAGGTTTTCTCAAGCATGTCTGCAGTGATGCCCCTTCACAGGACAGTCTGTGGCTGTCCCTGGAACAGCCAGGCCCAGTGTCCCCAGGACCCCCTGTGCTCATCTCAAAGCCTTGTGGCTGTTTCTGTTCTGAGACAGAACAGAAGCAGATCTGTTCTCGAGACCCCCTGTCGAGAAGCAGAGCAGTGGAGGGTGACAGGACCCTGGTGGCCGTGGTGCCGGCAGCCCAGGCCAGGAGATAATCCGGGATTGTCTAACTGACGTTCCTCCTTTGTCACAAAGTGTTTAAAGCCAACAGTGAGCGACTGTGACTTGTCCCTGCAGCTGCCAGCCCTTTCCCCAGGCTTGGCTTCTCCTTTCGGGGAGTTCTTGCAGCTGGGGCTTTGTCAGGCCGGGTGAGTGTGGCAGCCACTGTGCCAGCGCCAGGCAGAGCCAGCACAGAGCTGCCATCTCGGGCTCTAAGTCACTGTCACAGCAATGTGGGGAGCAGTCCCTGTCCCCTCTGCCCAGGGGGAATCGGGGCTGAGCATCCCCAATGTCAGTGCCAGATCCTTTTGTTCCTTCCATGACCACGCCATGGAGCAGAGCAGCAGCGTGAGCCACTCACTTCTCAAGTGGCAATTGCATTTGGCAGTGTCAGGGGGTCTTCAGTGGCAGGGGTTTCGGCAGGAAAGCAGATGCCTGATCCCTTCCCAGGAGGGATCCCTGTCCCACTGGGTCTTGTGGAGGACAACAGCCGGTGTGATGGCTGGAGCGTTTGCTTGGGGGATTTGTGTTGACACCATGTTCATGGTGATGTGGACAGAGCTTGGTCAGTGCCCAGGGACCAGAGGGGACAGTCCTTGAGCATCCCCAATGACCACAGTCCTGTTCTGGATGAATGGGCACTGGGGACCCCACAGTAGTCGTGTGCCATAGCCCTGGAGGAGGCTTTGTGTCAGTGCTGGTGCCAGCAGGATGTCACCCTTGGCCCTGCTGTGACAGTGATGCAATTGCTCTGTCCCAGAGGAGATCACTGGGAGAGCTGATGGGACTGGGAAGAGGTGGAACAGAGGACCCAGCCCAAGGGCTGCTGCTTGGTGGCAAAACAAAGAGCAAACTCTGGTCCCCAGCACCAGTGGCATCTGGTTCATGTCCCCACGTTGCCTCCCCTAGCAGCTGTCCTCGCCTGCCATCTCCTCCTTCCCTCGCCTGCCTCCCTGACACATCTTTTCCAAACATAACCTAATTTTTCTCCCCTTGGCTGCTGCCTGAGCTGCTCCTGCAGCTCCTCTCCCTCCCCCACCTTCCTCTTTCTTTTACCACAAATACTCTCAGGCGCTTTTGTTGGCTCTTCCCCCTCAGACAACTGGCTCACCCCTGGGTGACAGAACCCAGCTGGCTCTGAGCCTTTTCCTGCAAGGATTGGGCTTGGCCCAAGGGGTTAAAGACTTGTGAAAATGGCTCATGGGGTGGAAGGATGGAGGGATGGAGGGATGATGGATGGATGGATGATGGATGGATGGATGATGGATGGATGGATGGATGGATGATGGATGGATGGATGGATGGATGATGGATGGATGATGGATGGATGGATGATGGATGGATGGATGGATAATGAATGGATGGATGGATGGATGATGAATGGATGATGGATGATGGATGGATGGATGGATGGATGGATGATGGATGGATGGATGCATGGATGGATGCATGGATGGATGGATGATGGATGGATGGATGATGGATGGATGGATGATGGATGGATGGATGATGGATGGATGGATGATGGATGGATGGATGGATGGATGCATGGATGGATGCATGGATGCATGGATGCATGGATGGATGGAGAGCCATGGTGGGCAGGTGTCTCAGGGGAAAAGAGGGCAGAGCAAGCTGCGGGGTCTAACACAGCATCTCCCGGCAGGATGAGATCGAGGAGCTGCGCGCTGAGATGCTGGAGATGCGGGATGTCTACATGGAGGAGGACGTGTACCAGCTGCAGGAGCTGCGGCAGCAGCTGGACCAGGCCAGCAAGACGTGCCGCATCCTGCAGTACCGGCTGCGCAAGGCCGAGCGCCGCAGCCTGCGCGTGGCACAGACCGGCCAGGTGGACAGCGAGCTCATCCACAGCCTTGAGCAGGACGTCAAGGTCAGCCTGGGGGGCACCTCCCCACCCAGGCAGCCCCCAGAGCCCCTAAAGGGGGTTTGGATGAGTTGTGGGCATGGAGGGGGCAGGGGATGTCAGGGTGCAGGGAGCTCTGTGAGGATGTGCAGTTTGTTTTGTTGGAGATGGAGTTTGTTTTGTTGGATGCTGATGTGGGAAGTGGGGAGCAGTGCTTTCAGCTCACAGGTGGTCTGAGGGCATCCTGGTGCTGGAGAGGGCCAGCACTGCTGAGAATGTGCCAGGCTGGAGCCCAGCCCAGCCCTGGGCCCTGGGGCTGAGCTCCCTTATCCTGCTCCTGTGAGGCTGTGATGGGGCCACCACTGCAGGACGGAGCTTCAGGAGCGTGCAGGGACCAGGACCCTGCAGCCTTGGGAGCTGCTTCTCTCAGTCTTTGGGAAAACCTTGCAGAGCCCCAGGCACGGTGGCACGGGGGGCTGGGGCAGGGACAAGAGGATTTCTGCAGGGTGACGTTGCTGTGCCCTCGAGAAGCCTGGTGAGTGTTTGCTGAGGGCTCTCACCAACGAGACTGCTGCCAAGAGGGGGTGTGGTGGCAGTCGGAGACAGCTCGGGATGGATGTGCAGCAGCTCGAGCACTAACTTTGTTTTTTGAGCAGAAAACAGCCAGTCCTGGAGCCAAGACATGCCACAAATGTGGGGCTGCAGACCCGCCCTGCTGCCCATCCCTGCTGGGGCCCCAATCCCTTCCCCAAACCACCCATCAGTTCCCCCCAGCTTTGGTGGCTGCTGCCAAAAACCCCCTCCAGCTTCTCCCTTTCTGGGAAAGAAAGCACAGCTCATCCTCGGGGGAACAGGAGCCCGACCCCATGGCCTGAGATCCCCCAGCCCTGCAGCAGAGCTTGCTGCTGCCTCCCCAGTGCTGATATCCCAGCCTGTGCAGGAGACCAGTGGCATTTGGGACAGTTTTTGCTGTCCTGCAAATGCAGGAGTAAATGTTTTGTGTTATTAAGCTCCCTTTATGCTGGGGATTGCTCCTGTGCAGGGATCTGGAAAGGGGGAGCTCTGGGGTGGATGCAGGCACCCTTCACCCCAGGGCAGCTGCTGGTTTTTCTGTAATGTGATGCAGCAGCTCGCCTTTCTCCTGACCAGCACAGCTGCTGCCTGCTCTGCTGCTGCCTCCCAGCTCTTCCAGCCTCCTGGGGGCTTTTCCAGCTTTGTGGCATGGGAAAAAGGTGATGAACATCTCCCAGCATCGTGCTAGGGCTGGGGAAGGCAGGATTTGCCCATGGGATGGGGACACAGGGCAGCCTTGCAGCTGGTGAAGGAACAAGAGCAGTCCCAGGGGCCAGGGGGTCTCAGTAACCAGCTGGTGATCTCTGCATGAGGACTGTGGGTGCCCAGCAGCTGTAGTCTCAGCCCCCTGCACATTGTGCCCAGTCTGGTGAGAGCCCTGTTGTGTCCCCAGGTGGCCAAGGACGTCTCTGTGCGGCTCCACAATGAGCTGGAGGTGGTGGAGAAGAAGAGGATCAGGCTGGAGGAGGAGAACGAGGACCTGCGCCAGCGGCTCATTGAGACCGAGCTGGCCAAGCAGGTGGTGCAGAACGAGATGGACAAGCTCCGAGAGGTGAGTGGGACACGGGAGGGGGACCAGGAGGTGTCCCCAAGGCTCTGCTCACAGCAGGTGTCCTGGCCCTGGCTGTGGGATCCCCCAGCCCTGCCTGAGTCACTGAAACCCAAACCGTGCTACAGATGCTGGTGAAACCCGAGCAGTGCTGCCCTCCGCACGCTTCATCCCACCCTGCAGGCACAGGCTGGCTCTGCCCCATCCAGGGCGGGCTACAGGGCTTCCCCACTGCGCTGGGGACACTTTATATGTCCCTGGCCACTTGCTCAGGCCAGCCCCCTGGGCCGTGCCCAATTCCATCTGGGCAAAGCTCCGCATGATGTGTGGGGCTCCTGTTCCTGGCAGAGTGCCTGCTGCTGGCTGGATCCTGACCACATCCTGCAGGTTCAGACTGGGCTGAGATGTCCCAGCAGTGTCCCCCTGGTGTCCCAGTGGTGCTGTGGAGCTGGGTGGGTGCACAATCCCCTGGGCAGCCACAAATACACCCGTGTGCACAGGTCCAGGGCACTCCACGTCATGCTGTGTTTGGGACCAGCTTCTGGCTGGGATCTGTGTCATCCTCGGTGACAGGAAAGGCATCCTGGTGACAGCATGGACTTGAGATCCATTGCAGCCCTTGTAACCCACTTCCCTACTGCCCGGGATGCCTTTGGTCCCGAGGGAGCCTCGGGATGCATCTCTGGCTGAGCCATCAACACAGTGTGGGGGAGGAGGCTCTCACTTCCCCCACCGTGCTTCCTGCACACGGCTGGGGATCTCTGGGGCCATCCCTGCTTAAAGCTGAGCCCAGCTGCAGGATCCAGCTGTGCCCATCCCCTCTCAGCCATCCCCACACGGGGTGTCCTGTCCCTGGGCTGCACAGCCCCCGCAGCAGCAGCCGTGACATGGGTTACCCTGCAGCCTGGAGCATGGGCTGAATAACAAATGGCAGCAGCGGGAGCTGGGCTGGAGCTCTCCCACACTCGGAAAACAGGCAGGGAAAACGCTTGTGTGGTCAGCGTGGGGTGAGGTCTGGCCCCTCGCTGCAGCTGCCCCAGCCCTGGGGACACTGCTGGCTGGCACAGGCTCAGAGAGGGTCCCCAGGCTCAGGATGGCACATCCCCAGGCTAGCAAGGGCGTTGGGGTTACTCGCTGATTGCAGAGTGCTAATTAGGCAAACATTAGACAAAGTGAGCTAAAAGCTCTCCTCCTCCCTGCTGCTGCAGGGCACAGAGCCTGGCAGAGCTCGTTAGCAGCCAGAGCCAGGGACTGCACAGCCTCACCCCTCGGGGCTGATTATTCCTCCCTTCCAAGAGGTTCCTCCCATAACTGGATAATTGTCTGGGGATCATTCCCGAAGGCACAGGCATTTTCCCCTCTTCTGTCTCCTAAAGGGGTAGGAAAAAGTGGGATCAAGCTGGGTGCCCCATGCCAAGTTTGCCCCAGCAAGCTTGGGTGAAGGGACCCTGAGGCACAGTGACTGAGGCAGTGACAGCCACATCTGCCCCAGGCTGCTGTTCTTGGGGCTGTTTGGGGCTGGTGCTGCCCTTTGCCAGCCACAGTTCCCAGCAGGGCGGGGGTGAGGGATGTGATGTGGCACAGCCAGCCCCAGGAGAGGCTCTGCAGCTCCAGCAGCTCCAGGGATGGTCGTGGCCTTAATAGGAAAGCCTGGAGCCCAGCACCTTGGCACAGGCAGCAGCTTACATTTCACAGCTGCTTTCTTTGGCTGCTGGGCCTCAGCACCAGCTTGGAAATAGGTCCAGGGCAGCTGCATGGATCAGCCAGCGCTCATGGGAGGCTGTGTGGATATTCCTGAGGGTCTTGCCCAGCTCCCTTCCCCAGATAACTGGCTCTGCTCTGGACACCTTTATTTTTACCGTGCTTTTGGTCTGCCTTTTTGTTCGATCTGCCTTCCCCACCTCCCAGCTGTCCTCACTAGCCTGGACATTGTCTCTTGTGTCCCCTTGTGACCTTGACAGCAAAGTCAGCATCGTGCTGCTGAGGGCCCAGGACATGTCCCTTGCTTGGGGAAAAGGCGATGGGGAATGTCATCATCTGCTGCTCCCACACTGGAATGTCCTGAGAGCTGTCCCTTGGCCTGGGGGTTGGATTCCCTGCTCCATCCAGCCCTGACAGGGACAGTGACTCAGCCTCTCCACTCTCCATGGCTCATTTCCTGCTCACTCCTGCTTTTTCACTGCTCGTTTGCCTGCAGGGGGAATTTCTGGCCAAACCTCATGATGTGATGCTTGCCAGTCCAGCTTCCTCAAAGCAAAGGGCCTCTCTCAGCCCACCAGGGCTCGGGTGTTTTCCTGGGGTCCACGAGCATCTGGGAATGTCAGTGTCCATGTCCATCCACATTGAATCTGTCTGTCTGTCTGTCAGTCAGTCACTGCTGGGGTGCAGTGCCATTGCTGAGGGTCATGACTTTTTTTTCTGCAGAACTCCCTGAAGAAGCGAGGGTCTCGCTCCATGGGCAAGACTGAGAAGAAGCCGTCAGTGCAGGTATCAGCTCCTGAGCACCCTGGGCACAGTGACCCAGCAACACCCAGGTCAGGGTACCCAGACCAGGAGTAAATCCAGCCATGGCAGCACCATCCCCTCCTTGCAGGGCTTTGCAGAGCTTTCCTGCCTCTCAGAGCCCCTGCATAAGGGCGGGATTGATGTGCTGGGCCATCCTCTTTGTCCTCAACACTCCCTTGTCTCATTTATCAATGGAGCAGTGGCCTGCAGTGGCTTTAACCCTTTCCCTGTGGAAGGAGCTGCAGGTTTGGCTTTGACATTGTAAATCTGCTTCTGCTCTTGTGGCTCTCACAGCCCGTGTCCCTCCTGCCAGTGCCAGCAGCTGTGCTTGAGGGTGCTCTGGGAGCTTCACGGGGTCTGGGGGAGCAGAGGGTCCCACTCCTGCCCCTCACAGGCTGCTGGGGCAGCACAGGGCTGGGGGATTTGCCGGTGGCAGGGGGATTTCAGCTGTCACTTGCTGTTGAGCTGAGCTGCTGTGACTCACTAATGCTGTTACCAGGGCTTGGAGAGGCAGAGCTGCTGTTGCAGGGATAGAAAGGCAAGAGGAGAAATCCTCTTTCAAAGGCAGAAGACTTGAAGGGTTTATTTTGGGGAATGGATCTGCTCCCCCAAAGCTGGGACACGGAGGCAGACCATGCAAAGACACTCCTGACGTGCTGCTGAGTGTCATGGCAGGAACCCTGAGCAGCACAAGGGGTTTGGGTGACCTGTGTCCTTCTTGGCACAGGCCCTTCTGTGCAGCCACAGGACACAGACCCCCCCAGGACCTCAAAGACTTTCCCTTTCAGTCTTTATTTATCACCTCCCTTTAACTCCATTCTTGAGAGCCCTTTCTGGCCAGCTGATGGTTCCAGCATCCTTCCCCTCTTTTCCCCAGAGAGCTCTTACAGCCAGCTCTGCCCTGAGTTGAGTGGGCTCCTCCATCATCCCCTTCCTGAGGCTGAAGCCCCTCATCTGCCTCCTCCTGGGGCAGGGGACAACCCCAGCCCTTCTGCTTCTTACACCCCCATGGAGCTAAGACCCTTCAGCTTGGGGTCAGGGTGGTCCCAGTTCTGTGGTGGGAAGTGCTCCAGGAGCTCTGGGCTTCCCAGTGGATCCCCCTCGCTCCCTGTCCCCACACAGCCGTGGCTGGTGGCCTTTGGGCACAGATGCTGTGACTCATCTGTGGCTTCCTGGGCCCCTTTCCTGCCCGGCTGTGCTGGGTGAGCAGCAGCACTCCCCAAAAATGGAGCTGGAGGGGACAGACTCAACACTGAGGTCTGCCCAGACCCCAGGAGCCCTCCAGGTGGTCTTGGGGATGTGTGTGTGTCTCTTTGCTGATGCCAAGGCATAGAGGGATACACTGGGTTGCTGCTTTTATTTTTTTTTTCCCCCTGAAAAAACAGGAACTGAGGTCATGTCTGCTCTGCCTGCTCCAGCCCTCCCCTAATCTCCTCACCTAATTAGGGGGGCACAGCTTTAATGCGCCTTAGTGAGGTCGTGTCCCAGTGCACAAGCGTGGAGGTGCAGCAGGGTGGTTCCTGTGGTCATAGCAGGGCCTTTAGGGAATAAAATGACACCCTAAACTCATGGGAACGCCCTTTCCATCACCTTGTTAAGAGCAGTCCAGGAAGTCTGCAGAGTAAATACTGCTGTAGGGTTTGGGGTGAGTGTGGGCATGGCTGGGGGGGCTGGGGGTCCAGAGCACCCAAAGAAGGGGCTGGTTGTTTTTTTCAAGGCAAGGAAAGGGGAAAAGGGGGGAGTTCAGCTGGGCAGAGAGCTGCCAGGGCCAGCAGCCACCCAGCCAAAGGGCTTGGCCACCTCCAGCACTGCCCAGCTCCAGTGGGTGCAGTGAGGTGAGGGTCACAGCCTGGCAGGTCCCTTCCTGGCAGTGACCACGCTGGAGCTTGGAGCACTCAAGTGACCCCAGGGCACAGGAAGCTGCGAGCTGGACGTCAGGAAATCCTGGTCCTCCATCCAAAAAGCTCCCAGAGCAGAGAAACGGTCTGTCTGGGCAAACAGCCAAGATCCTAACTGCTAAATAATAAAGGAACACATGGAGAAACGGTCCTGAGAAGCAGAGGGGCTTGGGAAGGGACTAGTGAGCTGATGCTGAGGCTTTGCCTGGGTTTTCAGTGCCCTGGCAAGGTGGGGGCAGCAAGGCTGGGGGTTGGGATTTCAAGAGGTTTTCAGCTGCTTCTCTGCCCTGTGATAAGAGTGAGGGGCTGAGCGAGAGGAGCAGAGCCCTGACAAGGACATTGCAGAGGCAGCAGTGCCAGTTTTGGGGAAGAAACCTTGGTAACCCTGTGGAGTCTTGAGAGCTTTCCCTTCTCCTCTGCCCTGTTGTGGATCAGGCTGGACTTGGTCCACCCATCCCTGGTGCTGGCTCAAGGGCTTCTTGTGGCAAGACCCACAGGTCTCCTCATCCAGGGCATGTCCTGTCTCCAGGCTCACCCTGAAAGCCTCCAGGATGGATCTCAAAGCTTTTCCCCCTCCAGGAGCAGAGCCAGCAGCTTCCCTGGGATGACTGGGGTGGGAAGGTGGCATGTCCCCAGGGCTCTCTGGGAGTCACCATGGCCCCTGGGAGCACGTTTCTAATACCCACCCCCTCCGGGTCCCCAGGAGGACAGCGCAGACCTGAAGTGCCAGCTGCACTTTGCCAAGGAGGAGTCAGCCCTGATGTGCAAGAAGCTGACCAAGCTGGCCAAGGAGAACGACGGCATGAAGGAGGAGCTGCTGAAGTACAGGTCCCTGTACGGGGACCTCGACAGCTCCCTCTCCGTGGAGGAGCTGGCTGACTCTCCCCATTCCCGGGAGGCCGAGCTGAAGGTCCACCTCAAGCTGGTGGAGGAGGAAGCCAACATCCTCAGCAGGAGGATAGTGGAGCTGGAGGTGGAAAACCGCGGGCTGCGGGCGGAGATGGACGACATGAAGGGCCAGGGGGACAGGGAGCTGCCGGGGCAGGACTCGCGGTTCCTGGTGGGCGTCTCGAGCTGCGGGGACGCGGGGGACACGGTGGCGGAGCTGCGCCGGCACCTGCAGTTCGTGGAGGAGGAGGCCGAGCTGCTGAGGCGCTCGCTGCTGGAGCTGGAGGACCAGAACAAGCTGCTCCTGAACGAGCTGACCAAGTACAAGTCGGACCACGAGCTGGACGTGACGCTGTCGGAGGACAGCTGCTCGGTGGTCAGCGAGCCCTCACAGGAGGAGCTGGCCACAGCCAAGGTGCAGATCAGCGAGCTCAGCGGCAAGGTGAAGAAGCTGCAGTACGAGAACAGGGTGCTGCTCTCCAACCTGCAGCGCTGCGACCTGGCCTCCTGCCAGAGCACCCGGCCCATGCTGGAGACCGACGCCGAGGCCGGAGACTCGGCACAGTGCGTCCCCACCGCCGGCTGGAGGGACGGCATGGGCGGCAGCGAGGCCGATGGGCAGGACAGGGGGCTGGGCAGCGGGAAGGTGCCTGATGGCCCCGCCAAACTGCTCAAGCCCAAGGACCTGGAGACCTTGCTGGGCATCCGGGACCAGGCAACTCTGGTCAGTAAAGCGATCGATGTCTTGATTTCGGATGCCAATGGGTTCACTGCGGGGCTGAAGGCGTGCTTGGACAACGAGTGTGCGGGGGTGCTGCTGGGCGAGGCGGTGGGCAGCGGCGGCGACAGTCCCAGCGATGCCAAGCTGATGAACGTGCTGCTGATGCGGCTGGGCGTGCTCCAGCAGGACCTGGGCTGCTTCGTGAGGAAGGTGGACCACCTCACCGGCGGCTTCAAGGAGCACACGGACTCTTTCCCCTTCTCCAGCCCCAGCAGCCACGACATTACCAAAGAGGGGCTGCAGAAGGAGCATTCCTCTGACTTCCAGGTACGGGTTCTTCCCACATCCCTCACAGCAGCTGCCGCTTTATTTGCCACCACGTTTCCTCCTGCTTTAACGGAGCAAACCCTGATCCCCAATGTAACCTCCCTCCTGCCTCTCCAGAGCAAAATCCAAACTAACACCTCACTGCATGCCAGTGGCACCGGGGACAAGGTAGGACTCTGCTCCAACAGAGTGTGCCCAGGGCAGGAGGCAGTGGACATCCTGGCACAGGCTGGTTGTGCCCAGGCTGCCCTGCCCGTGGCCAGCGGCTCTCGGGTGCAATCCCACCTTAGCAGGGGCTGATGTTTTGGCTGCTCTCCCTGGCTTAGCCCAGCATCGTGTTTCAGAAGCTCTTTGCTTGTTGGGCGAGCTGGGTGGGAAGAGAGCAGCCTGCAGCACCACTGAAAGCAGCCCAAATTGCAGGGACCCCGCTTGCAGGAATCCTCCCTCCCCAGAGGTACCCAGGCAGGGTAATTTGGAGAGCAAAGGCTTCAGGGCAAATCTGCATCCAAAGGAGAACACCTTTGGAGCAGTGCAGAGCAGCTCATGCCCTGCTGTCCCGCTGTTCTCAGGGGTCCCAGCTCGTGCCGGGGGTCAGGGATGTCAGTGGTGGTTGGGGCTGCAGACACAAGCCCCTTTCTGGAGCACACTCGCTTGTTCAGAGTCCTATTGTTCTGCATGTGGTCCCCCCAGCCCGAGGTCCCAGTCTCCCCCAGTCACTGCATGGCACCGTAACCGGTGTTTGCACATTTTTTCCCTCTTTCTCTCTTTTTTCCCCTTTCCCCAAACAATCCAGGCCACGTGTCTCCTCATCCTGTGTTTCCTTTTGGTTTCCGCATTGTCTCCCGCCATGGTGGTGAAGCTCCTTCTCCTCCTCATCCTTTTTGTTGTCTTGTAGTTCTTTACTGTTTCGGAGACCCATTGTTTTGTTTTCTGGCTTTTTTTTCTTCCCGCTCTTTTGGTTTGTTCTCATTAACTTGCCCACGCATGCAGCAGCCTGATTTTAGGGACGCCGACCCTTTCCGCATCCCCCACACCAAGGACACGGACCCTGCACATCCCCGGAGCTACAGAACCTGCCGGGCCGAGGAGAACGACTCCTATGCCACCGAGGTACGGCACAGGCAGGGAGCCACGTCCCCTTGGCCAGCGGGGTTGGGGACAGGGCTGTGGGACGGGGTTGACCCTTTGGAGAGCTGGTGACAAGAGAAGCTGCAGAGCCTGGTCTGGGGGGACACAGAGAGGTGCAGCCCACCTTTCCCATCCCCTTCCTGGGCTCTTACAGATGAAGGAGCTGCAGCTGGTGCTGTCAGAGGCCAACGAGAGCCTGCGGGGGCTGCAGGAGCAGCTCTCACAGGAGAGGCAGCTGAGGAAGGATGAGGTGGACAACTTCTCACAGAAGATCTGCCAGGTGAGTAGGTAACAGCCTCTGCCCCAGGAGACAGCTGTCCTCAACCCATAGTGGTGCCACCTCCAGCCCAGTGACCCACGTGGGGACCTGGGTGCCACCTGGGAGCACACACAGCATGTCCCACTTTAAAGGCTGAGCACACTCCTCTTTGCACATGGGCATGGAGCCATGCAGGACTTCCCCCATGGGACTTCCTCAATGGCCCTGCTGTCCCCAGCATGCTCCCAGGCTGGTGCAGGTCCCCCAGATGGGGACATGGGGCTGGCACCAGGCTCAGCCCAGACCCTGGGGTGGAGGCATCACAGTGCTGCCACCAGAGCCTGTCCTGGAGCCACTGGTCTCTCCACAGCTGAAGGAGGACCACCAGAAAGCATTGCTGCGACGGGAGTTCGAGCTGCAGAGCCTGAACCTGCAGAGGCGGCTGGAGCAGAAGTTCTGGAGCCAGGAAAAGAACCTGCTGGTGCAGGAGTCACAGCAGTTCAGACAGAGCTTCCTCCTGCTCTTCATGAAGCTCAAGTGGTTCCTCAAGCGCTGGCGCCAGGGCAAGGTGGTGCACAGCGAGGGCGAGGACTTTTTGGAGGTACAGTGGGCTGCCATGGAGGGGTGACCACACTTTTGGATGTGTCCCTCGTGGCTGTTTGCCCTGCCCAGCACTGCGTGGGTGTCCCCCATCCCTGGCCAGGGGCTGTGGGTCCCCATATCACCCCAGGCATGGTGTCACCCGCAGGTGAACAGCATGAAGGAGCTGTACCTGCTGCTGGAAGAGGAGGAGCTAGCCCCGCAGCAACAGGCAGACAACAAGATGTGTGCCGGGGACACCTGGACCCCCAACACGGTGAGCAGGGTCCCCAGGAGCCCAGGGGGTGGATCAGGGTAGGATCAGCCCCTGCTGTGGCTGTGTGCCACGGGGTGGTGGCTCCTCTCAGGGTGCATGGCTGGGTGGGGATGCTCCTCCACAGGACATCACCCTGAGTGTGGTCCCTGCCCTGGTGGTTCCCCTGTCCCTCACCTTGGCAGCATCCTGCAGGGCTGGGATGCAGAGAGGGGAGCTCCCATAGAGTCCCACCCTGTTGCCTGTGTTCACCCCTCTCCTCCTGCAGCCCAACGAGTGCATCAAGACTCTGGCAGACATGAAGGTGACCCTGAAGGAGCTGTGCACGGAGCTGCGGGAGGAGCGGCGCGGTGCCAGCGAGCTGCAGCAGCAGTTCACCAAGGCCAAGGCTGCCTGGGAGATGGAGCGTGCCGAGCTCAAGTGCCACATCGCCCAGGTGGGAGCCCTGGGCACCCCGTGGGCTGGCAGAGCTCCCCCATGTCTACTGGGGGGCTGGGGGCCTGCCTGTGCCCTGTGCCAAGCGCTGGGCTGGGAGCAGGGTGGCACTGTGGGAATCTTAATTAGCAGCCACTCAGGCAGGAGAGTTTCCATGGCAACGGGGCTGGCAAGGAAATCTGACTGTGGAGCAGCAGAGGATGCTCTTTATTCCTGTCTGGGGAGGGTGGGATGGGACAGGGGCTCAGCATCCCTCCTGAGGACAGGCAGCTGAGAGCAGCATCAGAGCCCACCTCTCCCCACCCCTTGTCACAGTGCAGGATCCCTGCAGATGCTGCAAAAGGGATGCATGGCTGCAAGGAAGGCAGGAGGTGGAGGGAGGGCAGCCTGGGCACTGGGGGAGCTCCTGCCTGTAGGATGAGTCCCATCAGTCCCTCAGCCCTGCCCTCGCAGTGCTGAGAGGTTTCCACTCACACTGTGCTGGCAGCAGCCCATGGCTGTACATCAGCCCTGCTCCCCAGCACTTTCCAGGCAGGATTTCTCCTGGCAAAGCATGTCCCCAGTTCCCACATCTCCTCAAAAGCGAGCAGAGCAGCCGTAGTGGCAGCACCCCAGCAGTGCTGCACCCTTGGGGGCCACTCTGGCAGCACTGCAGGTGATGCTGCCCCTCTCCAGGAGCCATGTCCTGCAGGCAGGAGCACAGCAGGGCTGGCAGGACATGCAGCCTGTGTCCTGCTGGGTCACCATCTGCTGGGCCGGCTGGCATGACGTGGCTGCAAGCCAGAGCAGGCCATGGCTTGGCCGTGCCATGGGCAAGCCATGTTGTGTGTGTCACATCCTGGGGATGTGCTTATTGCCCAGCCTGGCAGCACGGGACTGGCAGTGGCAAGCGGGATGCCCGCAGCCCTGCCCGTTTGCTGGAGATGTCCAGGACCACGCTGGAGCCACAGGTCCCTCACAGCCACCACCATGTCCCCACAGCTGGAGTCAAAGGCAGGCAAAGGGATCGCGGAGCGTGCGCTGCCAGACTGGAAGGTGGCACTGAAGAGGGAGCGTGAGGAGCACCAACATCTCCTGGCCGAGTCCTACAGCGCTGTCATGGACCTCACCAAGCAGCTGCAGATCAGTGAGAAGAACTGGAACCAGGAGAAGGTGGAGCTGCTGGCTCGCTTCAAGGAGGAGCAGCAGCAGGCAGAGCAGCAAGCGAAGGACCTGCAGAACAAACTTAACCAGGTATGGTGTCCCCCGTCCTGCACGTGTCCTCCAGCCTCTGCTGCTTGCCCCGAGAATGTTTCATGCTTTTGCTTGCCCAGAGAGGCTCATGTTGCAGCTGTTGAGTGACCAATACAATCTCCAGTTGCAGAAAGGATCCAGTCCGTGGGCATTGAAGCACTCTGAAATGGAGATGCACGGCAGCAACTGGAAAGAGGTGGGTAACAGAGGGTGGAGTGCTCTTAGAGCTCAGGTCTCTGCTAAGGGTTAGATGGGAGGATGTGAACACCCCAGTGAACACCACTTAAACAGCAAATGAGGCTGCAAAGGAGAGCACCAGGAGAATGAGAGCGTGAAGGGCGTGGCTGGACCCCAAGAGCTACTGTGGGGTTATAAAAAGCTGATTTTAAATAGATGTGGTTGCAGCAAGCTCCATGCAGTCCTGGGACTGCTGTGCCTCAGTGTGTGGGGAAGCTGGTGGTGCTGGAGGGGAGCAGGATGCAGCCCCTGAGCTCCTGCCCATCTCTGTGCTCTGGTCCTGTGCTTGCTGACCCTGGAGCTTTCTCCTGTGCCCTCCTAGGCTCTCAATGAGAAAATCACAGACAAGGAGACAATCTCTGAAGCAGAAGCCAAGGGAACCAACCTCAAAAGGTGAGTGTGCTGGTGCCTCCATGGTCCCTGGAACATAGGAACATGGAGGGGCCCCCTGGGCTTGACATCCCTGAGAGTAACAGGGAGATGCAACCATGTTCCAGGGTAGTCCTGGAAGCAAAGGCTCCCTGTGAGGAGCAGGACTGGGTGCCCATTGGGGTGGGAGCAGAGTTCCTCAGCTGTCCCCCAACCCCCTGTCCCCTTTTGATTCCCATCCTCTCTTCCCACAGGACCAAGTCTGTTTCCTCCATGTCAGAGTTTGAAAGCTTGCTCGACTGTTCTCCCTACCTCCCTGGAAAGACCGTGCCAGGGCTGGGTGACCATGCCCGGGGCAAAAAGGCATCCTCAACCACCCAGATGCTGCCCAACGGGATCCGGGACAGCGCCGGCCTTCCTCCCTCCAACTGTACATATGTGAATATCGAACAACCTGCCCCTGACAGCCTGGTCAAAGAGAAGCTGGGCATCTCCTCCTGGGACTACTCACAGGCAAGCGGCCTCTCTGGGCACGACCCAGCTCAGAAACAAATCCAGAGGAGCTACACGGCGCCCGACAAGACTGGGATCCGCATCTACTACAGCCCGCCGGTGGTGCGGCGGCTGGAGGCGCCTCTGGTGCACAACAAGGAGGGCAAGATCATGATCGAGCCCGGATTCCTGTTCACCATGGCCAAGCCGAAGGAGCCGGAGGAGTCAGCCAGCGCCGAGGGCACCTACAGCCAGTGGCTGTGCAACTTCTCCAAGCAGCAGCAGGAGCTGCTGGACAGCGGCGCGGGGGAGAGCGCGGTGCCGCCGGTGCCGCGCTTCCCCCCCTCGCTGCACGACCTGGAGATCTCCGGCAACATGAGCGACGACATGAAGGAGATCACCAACTGCGTGCGCCAGGCCATCCGCTCCAGCTCGCTCGAGAGGAAGGTGAAAAGCACCTCCAGCCAGACGGTGGGGCTGGCCCACGTGGGCACACAGACCATCCAGACGGTGAGCGTGGGCCTCCAGACCGACCTGCCCCGCGGCACCGGCGTGCATGGCAAGAGCTGGTCCCCGCGCAGCTCCTCCCTCGTATCTGTGCGCAGCAAGCAGATCTCCTCCTCCCTGGATAAGGTCCACTCCAGGATCGAGAGGCCATGCTGCTCCCCCAAATACGGCTCTCCGAAGCTCCAGAGGAGGTCTTCCTCCAAGCTGGACGCCTCCAAGGACAGGAGCCTGTGGAACTTGCACCAGAGCAAGCAGAACGGCTCTGCCTGGGCCCGCTCCACCACCACCCGCGACAGCCCCGTCCTCAGCAACATCAACGATGGCCTGTCCAGCCTGTTCAGCGTGGTGGAGCACGCGGGCAGCACCGAGTCCATCTGGAAGCCGGGCTGTCCCGAGAGCAGCCGGGCCAAGCCTGAAGCACCCAAGTACGGCCTCGTGCAGGAGTTCTTCAGGAACGTCTGCGGGCGGGCGCAGAGCCCCACCGCCCCCCAGGAGAAGAAGGAGGTCACTGGGGAGGAGAGCAAGAGAGCTGAACACCTCAGCCCCACCACCCACCACCCAGCCGAAAACATCTCCCGTGTCTTGAACAAGAAGGTCCTCAAGCAGGGCAGCTGCGAGGACCCCAAGCCCTCGTCCCCTGGCCAGGGCAGTAAGGACGCAGCCCTGCGGGACCCCGAGCTCATCTCGGCCATAGCCAGTGAGGTAACGAGGCACGGAGCCCCCCGGGGTGTCCCGCCGTGGCGGGGATCGGGGTGCCTGAGCCCTCTAACCCCGCTGTGCCCTGTCTATCTTTGCAGGACACGGCGTGTGACTGCAGCTCCCAGTCCCTCACCTCCTGCTTTGCCCGGCCTTCCCGCTCCGCGCTCCGCCACTCCCCCTCCAAGTGCAAACTGCACCCCGCGGACCCCCCCAGGGCGGAGGAGAAGCCGGGGGCCTCGAGTGAGTGAGGACGGGGGCTCGGGGGACACAGCGTGCCTGCCATCCACTGTCCTGCCGGAAGAGCGCCCGCGCTGAGCCCGCGGGGCTCCTCTCGGAGGCGGCACGGGCTCATCTGTCTCCTAAACGTCCCCTCGGCCCCGGGGACGCTTACGAGGCAGATGTGGAGCCGGAGGCTGCCGGTAGCCCCGGGCTGCGGGGACACCCTGCCAGGGTGGCTGCATCACCCGCTGCCAGCGCGCCGGGAATGAAAAATGAGCCCCTGCTGTGCCGAGGGCTGGCGGGCACTGAGACACGGAGAGCAGCCGGGGGAGGCTGCTGGGGTGAGGCTCAGCAGGGCCGCTGCAGGGAAAGGCTGGCTGAGGGCTGGTGCCCCTGGCTGGAGGGTGCTGGCTGCGGCTGTGCCAGCGCTGCCCGCCCTGCCTGGGCTCCGGAGCATCCTGCCAGCATCCTTCCAGCATCCTGCCGGCATCCCGCGGGCCCGATTGCCGCGAGGTTGCATCAGCCGCGGGCCGCGTGTGCTTCCCCGGCAGGAAGGAGGTGGGAGGCTCCCTGTGGTCACCCAGGCTGGGCTGGCTGGGGGCCCTCCCCGGCCACCCTTCTGCTCTGGGGGTGCTGCTGAGGCCCTTCGCTGCTGGGAGGGGCCCGGGTGGTCCCCGGGCTCCTCCAGCTGCAGAGCAGGGATCGCTGGGTGCACAGCGTGGGGAGAGGTGGCCTGTGTGCCTCTGTGTGTGTGTGTGCACACCCCCTGCTCCCAAGGGGCCGTGCTGCCCCTGCCTTGCACCCACCTCCCTGCTTGGGGCCACTTGTAGTTATTTCTCCTCCAAGTGCTGAATATACATATTTCTCTTTTTTATTTTTTTTTCCTTTCTCTCTTTTTTTTTTTTTTTCCCCCTCCACTTCTGGCTCTGCCCAACTCCGGACAGCCTGCAATGTAAAACCAAGTGCATTTTAAAAATACCGAAATGAGCTACACTGGAGAGGCACCAATTGGATTAAGAGATTGTGGGTTGGGAGGCTGCAGCGTGGCCCGCGGTCTGCGCCGCGCATCCCTCCATCACCACCAGAAAAAGCCTTACCCAGGGAGGGAGGGGGCAGCAGCCACAGCCCCCATGGCACTGCATAGCTCCTGGGGCTGGGGGACCAGCCCCACACAGAGCAGCCTTGGTGCCTCTGTGCAGCTCCAGCAGAGAACAGAGATTTCTGAGGCAGCTGCCTGACCTATTTTCGAGCTGCCTGCCAGGGGCCAGGCAGGGATTCACCCAAATGGAGCTGCCTTCAGGTGCCTGGGGCTCAACGCATTGCTGTGGGGCTGTGTGCCTTGTTCTGGGGGCTCTGTACACTGCTCCAAGGGCTCTGCATTGCCCCAGGGGCTCCATCCACTGCTCCAAGGGCTCTGCATTGCTCTGGGGCTCTGTACACTGCTGCAAGGGCTCTGTGCATTGCTCCAGCAGCTCTGTACGCCACTCCAAGGGCTCTGTACATTGCTCTGGAGCTCTGTACACTGCTTCCAGGACCTCTGCACATTGTCATCTCGCAGTTTCTCTTAAGAACTGCTGGTGCTGCCGAGGCTGCTGCCCTCTCCTGTCCGGCTGCTCGCTGCCCGCAGCAGCTGCTGCATCACTGCCACGTCGCAGCCTCCGTCAGCATCTCCACGACAGCCGCTCACTGCCTGTGTCTCCGGACACACCAGCATCAGCCAGGGCCCAGCAGCCCCAGCACCGATGGCCTTTTGTTCCTGCGGCCCCTGGGGGACCATTGTCACCCGGCTGGGGGACACTCAGGGCAGGTGCTGCCCACCCTCACCAGCAGCCAGGGCCGGGCTGTGTCCCTGCCTGCCACGGAGGAGTCGGGTCCAGCACTGCCACGGGCAATCTCCTGATGTACATAGATCCTTTTGAGGTGATTTTTAGCATTTTCATGGATAATTGGGGTTTTGGTTTGGTTTGTTTTTTTTAAAAGACTCTCTACTTTTTGGAATGTGGTTTCTCATTTTTACAACTGCCTTTTAATTATTTGTAATATTGGTCAGTTCTGTCTTACTCTGTAAATAGTGGTGCTGGGCATTTCCCAGGGGTGCTGAGATGAGGCTGGCAAGGAATTTGTGGGGAAAATTTGCTTAAGGTGTGGAGATGGCTGATTCCACTCCAGTCCCTCCATGGATTCTGCCCCTGTCCACATGCCAATGCCCAGCCTGGGGTGAAACCCGAGGTGTTTTGGGCTAATCCACTCTTGTCCCTGCCCTGTCCTCCTGCTTCCTCTCACCAGCCCATGCCAAGGTCGCATGAAGGGCACCTCCTGCCCCGATGACAGGCTCTCTGCCCACCCCATCCTGCACCCCTGTGTCATGCCTGCTAGTTGTGTGATGAATAAAGGCCCTGCAACCCCTCACCCCACCCTTGGTGCTGCCTTCCCGTGCTGTGGTGGGGGGACTGTGCTGCCTGTCCTGTCTGGGGCAGTGCTGCTGCAGAGGGAGGGGTGACACGATCCTGTCCCCCTGTTCCTGCCATCCTGCCTGCTGCCCAGCCCACTCATGGTGTCCCATCCTCTCCTCGCCCACCTCTCTGTCCCTGACACCATCCCCATGTGCTGACCCCAACTCCAGGGCTCCTTGTCAGCTCCTGGGGGTCCTCACTGCCAGCACTGTCACCCCACACCAGGCTCCCCTCAGCTCTGCGCTGTCCTTGTGCTGCTGGTGTTTCTCACAGCTGCCCTGTCCCATCCCAGCCTGCCCAGCAGCTCACCCCAGCCTGCACACACCTCCACATCCCCCTTTCCTCTGCTGCCAAGGCTTCCTGCCCTTGTGCCCCCAGGTTGGACTCAATGATCTCAGAGATCGTTTCCAACCTGAATGATTCTGTGATTCCCTGATCACCTGCTGGTCCCAGCCTCCCCTAAGGTTCACTCCATTAAACTTTCCCACCCTGAGGTCCTCCATCACCCAGCAAAACCCACTATCCTTCTCTTGCTCTTCCATCATCCTTCATGTCCCACCCCTTTCATCCCTGCTCTTTGATCTGCCATGTTCCATCCCTCTTTATTGTGCTCTTTCATCAACCCTAGCCCAACCCAGCCCTCTTTTCTCTTTCCTGTGCTATTCCATCCCACTTCTCCTTCCCATGTTTCATCACCCACCATCCTTCCTGTGTATCTTCTTTTATGTCCCAACCCTTCTTCCACTGCTCCTCTGTTGTTCACTCATCCCTCTTTCCTTGCAGTCATCTACTGTATCCCATCCTTACCTGCCACCCTCCTCCATCACCCACCAGGTCCCATCCTTCCTTTCTGTGCTCCTCCATCAGCCACCATGTCCTGTCCCTCCTTCCTGTCCTGCAACTTCCATCATGTCCTGTCCTTTCTTGTGCTCCACTGTCACCACCTCCAATCCCTCCCTGTTCTCCCCACTCCCTTCACATCCCATCCCTCCTTCCACACCTTCCAGTGTGCTGTCACCAGCTGTGTCCCATCCCTCTCTGCCATGCTGTGCTCCTCCATTACACACCATGTCCCCTCCCACCCTCTTGTGCTCCTGCATCCTATCCCTCCTTGCTCTCCTCCATCACCCACCACCTCCCATCCCTCCTTCCTGTGCTCCTCCACTGCCCTCCATATCCCACCCTCCATTCTTCCTGCCACTTCCATCCCATCCCTCTAACCTGCTCCTTCATTCACCACATCCTGTTCCTTATCTTCATTCACCACCATCTTCTTGCATTTTTTCCTTCTTCACCTTCACCATGCCCCATCCATTCTTGCCTTGCTTGGCCTCCAGCTTCTCCTTTCATATTAATGTCAACATTTCACTGTCTTCTTCAGCTCCCACCACCTCTACATCTTACCATCAGTTTATCCCTTCTTATCCACCATTGGCTCCCACCTTCACCCTAACCTCCTCCACTCCTCATCTTTTCCACATCTTTCTTCATCCTCTTCTCTCTTCCTATCTCCTCTCTCAATCTCCTTCACTCTCCCATCCCAAAATCCTCATCTCCCACCATTTTGCCATCATTTCAACTGCTAATGTCACCCCAATTTAACTTCTCCACCTCCACATTTCCAGTCCCCTCTTTGTGCTTATCCATTTCCCATCTCCTCATTCATCATCCTCCACTGCCCTCCACTCTTTGTCTTCTTTTATCCCCTTAGTGTCTCTCTCTTCCTCCTGTCATCCATGTCCATCTCTGCTGTTTCCTCATCCCTCCTCTTCTTCTCCATCTCCCCTACATCCTTTTCCTCCACCACCTGCTATCTAATCTGTTTTCCTCTTCCATTTTGTCCATCTTCATTCTCCAATTCCCACTGTCCTCCATCCTTCCCCATGCCCCACACCACCCACCCTGTCCTTCCTCACCCTCCCTACCATCTGCCCGGTCTCCTCATCCTCGCCAACCTCACTTTTCTTCTTCATTGTCCTTTCCACCATCTTCCATCTCCTTCACCCTCCATCTCACACTTCTTCCTCCACCTCAGTCCTTCCTGTCCCCCTTCACTTCCCATTGTTCCCCATACTTTTTCCTGCAGTTTCACCTCTTGCCCTGTCCCTCTCACTCTCGACCTCTGGCTATCTCACCATCCTTCATTATTTGCCTCCCACAGTTTGCCTGTTTCTCCTTATGCCCCTCCACTTCTCCCCACCTTCCTATCCCTCTTCACCCCTTAAGTGTCCCACCAACCTCACAGATCTCCCTCTCCACCCCTCCCTGACCTCCAGCCACCCTTCCTTACCTCACAGCTCCCTCTCTGTCCTTACATTCTCCTTCATCTCCTACCTGTCCTGATTTCCAATCTTCTCCCAGCCCAACCTCTCCCATTCCTCCCTGCACTCTTTTACTCCTAGCACATCTAACTCCAGCTGCAATATTCTGCTTCTCACTTCTCCTGCCTTATATCCCATCCCTTACCGACCTAGGAAAGCCACTACCAGCTCAGCCACCCCTGATACACACAGGAAGGGCCCTTCCTGACATCAGAAAACACTTCTCCCTAGGGCTAGGACTGGTCATGGGGGAAAAGGGGATGACCTCTGCCATTGGAAGGTTTCAATAACTCAGCTAGATAAAGTCACCAATATCCTGATCTAACATTAGCAATAACTAATATGGAACATGGAGCTTGACTAGATTCCCCTGGGATCACTTCAAGCAGTGAAAGATTTCCAGGAGGGGTGAGAAAGGCCAGGAATGGCTTTGAAGGTGTTGCCTGGGATGCTGCAGGACATGAAGAAATATCCCTGCCACTTGCAGTTGCTCCATGGTGCTCAAGCAGACCCACCACACACTGCTCCAGCAGGACCATCCCACCATGCTCCAGCAGGACCATCCCATGCTGCCTGAGCAGGAACATTCCATGCTGCCTGAGCAGGAACATCCCACCCTGCTTGATCAGCATCTCCCCAAACTGCTCAAGCAGGACCTCTCCAGGCTGCTTGGGCAGGATCATCCGATGTAGCTGGAGCAGAATCTTCCTGTGTTGTCCAAGCAGGACCATCCCGTGTCGCTTGAGCAGGACCACTCCAGGCTGTTCAAGCAGGACTATTCCCAGGCTGCTTGAGTACCATGGGCCATCCCAAAGAAGCTTCCTGAAAAGCTGCCAGCTCCCAGGCCAGTGAGTGATCCCTGAGATGTCCCCTCAGACCCAAGAGCCAGGGATCTTTCATCATCCTTGTTGTCCTCCCCTCAGGCTGGGCCCTGCAGGGCCACGGCCATCCCCTTCCAACAGCCTTACAGCAGCACTAGGGCACGAGGCTGCTGGCACTGCTGCCAAGGGGAGGACAGCTCTCCTCTCCATCCCAAGGGAGCTCCAAACCCTGCAGGACCTGCATGCAGGGCCTTTCCAGAGCCTCCTGCATCACTCACACACAAGGGCCAGCCAGCCTCGCTTCACAAGACTCTGCTTTGCCATGCTGGAGGCTCCCAGCCATGCCATGGAGGGGATGATGCCCTTTCCTAGGGGCTGTGCCTGAGGGGCTGTCCCACTGCAACACAGGGACAGGGCACCAAGTGTCTTTATAGAGTGGGGGTGACATTTGTAAAGCATTCCTGCCCATAAGCCTTCCTGGCTGGTAAATCTGGGGAAGGGTGGAGGGAATTCGCTACCTGTGTTAGGGACTAGCTGAACTTACGTGTCTCCCCAAGCTGGATTTCTTATTCCAAATGTTCAAACTGTTGTATATTGTACTGGGATTTTTACATTGAATTATTGTAGAAAACAAAAACTTAAACTAAGTCTGTTAAAAAATAAACATTAAAAATCTCTATGAAAAAAATAAATGTGAGCTTGTCTCCACATCCTCTCCCTACGAATGTGCCAGAGCAGGGATGTGTCTCCAGCGGTGGCTTTCCAGCATGAGACCACACCACCCTCTGGTGTCAGCTCCGACCTCAGCTCCGTGCTGGCCCTGCTCCAGCCGTGTCCCTTTGCTCCCAGCACATCCTTGCACTGCCTTAAATCCTGCCCAGTTAAAGCAGATCCCATCCTGCTCCCAGCACATCCCCGCATGGCGTGGGGCAGGATGCGACCAAGCCAGAAGGAAGCAAAGAGCAGAGCTGCTCTGTTGGGTGCTGGTATCACCCTCGCAGCCCCACCAGGCACTGGTGGTGCTCCCCAAGCTGCCGCAGTGTGGGATGTGCTCCTGTGTCCACACAGCCTCACCCTGGGCATGACCGAGCCTGAGTTCCAGCTCTCCCTGCTCAATAAAACAGGGACAAAAGAAGGCAGCCACGTTTATGGGAGTGAAAGGACACGCTCTGAAGCCTGGGGACAGCTCACACAGGGAAGCTGTTTATTAAACCCCAATCTCTTCGCTGTGCTGCTGATAAAGGTGCTGCCTCTCCTGAGCCCATTTTCCCTTCCTCTGCAGCCCAGGCTTCCAACAAATCTCTTACCGACCTGCCCCCCTCTCTCAGAATGAAAATAGCACCAGCTGGCAGAGCCCAAGTAAACAAATGAGCCGCTGTGAGAGGAGAGAGCATCTTTATAAGTTAATTGGCCCCATCTAAGAGTCAGACAGACATTTTCCTGTGGATAGATCGCTCAAGAAGCTCAGGCAAACAGCACTAACATGTCTCCTGGGCTTGATTTATAAGCCTGATTGCGTTACTAGCTCATTTCCATATAGAATGATTATGAATATATTGTCTGTACTCTGCAGAGGGCTAAATTACCAGGCTCTGATATTCATCAGCTACTCCTTGAAGCTTAAAATCGCCTCAAATTCAGAGCTCTCTCTCTCAGTGACAGCAGGGGTAGAAAGGAAACAGCTCGGGGTTGATGCTTGTTTTCAGCACAACCTGGCCTGTTTTAACACCCTGATTAAGCTGGAGGGAGGGTGCAGCCCGAGCCAAAGGGCTGTGGAGCAGGGAAGTGCCGGAACCCAGAGCCAAGTGTATTGGTATTGAGCAGTTACATTTACAAACAAAGGAGCTGATAACTCCCAGCAGGACTGAAGGGCTCTTATCGCGGTGCTGATTAAAATTTCCTCTGCAGCCAGCGACGAGGGGGAGTGTCCTCAGTGGGGAGACAGTACAAGCCGGTGCTTAACCCTGTTGCTGCTGAGTGCTGATTCATTCAGCACAAGTGAAGGGCTGCCCACCCTGGCCATGTGCTGAAAATCAGCCCAGAAAGCCCCAGCAGGAAGATCCACAGCCTGGTCACATCCTCTCACTCCATCTCCTGTGCCTCCCACTCCATCTCACCCCTGCTCTGCAGGTCCCAGGAGTTTTTGCTGGTGTCATTTGTGATTCCTTCCAAATCCTTTGCTCTTTTGTTCTGCCTCTCAGTTCTCTACCCTTGCCTGTGGTTAAAAAAATCTTTCCCTTCCCACTGCAGGATATTCTGATAAACGCTCCCACTGCCTCTGGCATGGCCATGCAAGGCACAAACTTGTTTGTGCTGTGATAAGTTCACCGAGAGTAAGGTCCATGATAAAAAGATGCCTTCTCTGATTAGCATCACTGACAGCTGTATCACCAACCTGCTGAATCTGCCTCACCAGGCCCTGGTCCAGGCTGCCCTGCCCAGGAGATGCTCTGGGAGGAGTGGACAGGCAGTGGGAGAGGAGGTGGCTTGCTGTCCTCCTCCAGACAAGCCCATGAGCCTCAGCCATCACACTGGTGCCTTGGTGTAGCTCAGACACTTCTGTGCCTTCCTGGGCTCCTTCCTCCACTGCCGTCAGTTGCATCCTTCCTGCCCGATACTCTCAGTGATTTGCATGAATGGGGATGTGATTTCCACATTTATTGGCAATAAGACCAGTCGGGAGGCAAGGCCCTGGGACCCCACATGGACCCCCAGGTAAGTCACCTCTTCATCTGGAGCAGTACTTTGCCCAAATTAGCACAAGTTTCCCATGTGAGGCTGCCTCCTGCTGACCCCACCAGGATCAGAAGGTCTGAGGTTTACAAACCAGTTCACACTTTCCAGCTTCTTTCCCCCACCCTCAGCATCTCTAGGACTGAGCTCTTTCATGTCTGGGAAGATGCAGTGAAGGCTCCCACCACAGCTGCTGAGCTGCTGTGGGTGCTGCACTAGAGAGGCAGCTTCCAGAGCATCCCAAGCAGAGTGTGAGTGAGACACCACATATCCTGGCCAGTATATTTTTCTTGACCCCCTGAGTCACTTTAAGAGACCTTAATATACATTAATGTAATGTAATGTATACACTTCAGCTACTTTTATTCCTTTACAAGAAGAGGGAAATAAAGGGCCTATAATGCAGCTGATTTTCCAGGACTACCTGCTGAGTTAGGAGGGTTGGGAGCCAAGCTCAGAGCAAGCCCTGCAGCATCCAGCCCCACCAGCTCCCAGGGCAGGAGCCCAGCTGGATGCAAACTGCCCTCAGGTGGAGGAGCTGGAGCAGCAAATCATGGTCACACAGCAGGAGCCCCTTTCCTACATCCTGTAAAATCACCAAAAGAGGCCTGGACATATCAACAAAGCATCCAAGGCCAGGTTGGATGGGGCTTGGAAGAGCCTGGCCTAGCAGAAGGTGTCCCTGTACATGGGAGAGGCTTGGAATGAAAAGTGCTTCAAGTTCCCTTCCAATCCAAAGCATTCCATGATTCTGTGGTTTTTCAGCTGTTACACATGGAAATGAAAATGTGAGGAGGGCTGTGTTTGTGCCATGGGGGTCTGACTGGTGGTACCACCTCTGTGGTTCACAACCCTGTACGCAGCTGCTTGGAGAGTTACTGGAAGAGGAGAGAGCTGGGGAAAACAACAGGAGGCTGTTTGGCATTTTCTGATTTGCAGGTGCTTTCTGAGAGGAGATGCACCCTCTCCCCATCAGGCAGCTTCCTGGGGCACAGCTGTGGACAGCTGCAGCACAAGAACAAAATTCCCTGGCTGGACAAAATGCCCAAGCTGGACAATGCTGGATGAAGGACAGCTGTGGGGCTCGTGGGACATGGTGCTGCCCCAGCCTCGTGCCTTGGAATGTCCTACACACACAGGCAACAGTTGCTGGACAGAAATCATGCTGTCACGGAGGCTGGTGGGGCATTTCAGCTGGCCAAATCACTGAAAGCAAAAGGCCAATGAGAAGGGAGGCGGAGGGTGCCTCCCAGATCTGCAAACCACCTCTTCACTGGCTCTGGGACACTGTCCTGTGACAAGGAGAGTGACAAAGCCCTTTCCCAGCAGTGGGGTAAATGACAGCCCCCTTCCTGGCACGTAGGGGGACAGAGGGTTTGTTAAGAGAACTGCTGGTAAATGCAAAATCCCTGGGACACAAGCTGCTGGAACTGAAGGCTGGCAACTCTTAACAGAAAATTATCAGCTTGAGGTAGATTGTGAAGGGCTTTAGAAATGCTGGGTTTGTCCCACTTCTCAGTGTGGTTTCCAGCTGGGGTTAAATGTTGTGCCAAGTGTACCCATGGAGCTGTGTCCAGACCATAGATCCAAGGTGCTGAAGTGCAATTCCCATAGCTCCTCAGGAGCTTCAAAAGTGCTCCTGTCTGAGAGCCCAGGCTGCAGAGACAAATTGACTTTTTCTTTTAAAAAAACCACGTTTTGTAACAGGGAATTTGGAGATAATGACGCTGCTGGCAGGTTCAAGGGAAATTTCTTGCAGGATTCAGCTGTATCCTTACTGGTCTACCCACAGAGAAAGCCTGGGCTCAGAAACTAGTGATCCCAGGCCGAAAGTCCAAAAAGCAATGGGCTAAAACTAGGCATCTGGATGGATTTGACTTGTGCTGGAGACCTCACCTTCATCCATATGATAGAGATTGACACCCTGCACACTGATCTTCCTGTGTTTTTTTGTTCTTTGTTTTTGTTAAAAACAATTAAATGAATAATATGAGGCCACACTGTAGCTTTCCAGGACAGGGATTTTATAGCACATGGCTGAGGAAGCTTTGTTACATGGGCTACAGCATGGTGTGAGGGTGGCTAACAGATTTGGGATGTAAATCCTGCTGAGCTCATGTTGGAGGTGTGTAGAGAGTATCTCTGGAGTAATACTGTCCATAGGACACAGCCCAGGCTGGGAGGTTTCACCTGAACTACTCCTGGGTTTCACCTTGGAGTAAACCAGCTGTGTCTTCCTAAATGGGGTCACAGAAGAATCTTTGTCCTGAAGCAGTGTGGGCAAGCAGAAAATTGACACTGGAGCAGGGAGCTGCAGCACAGCTGTGCCCTTCAAAACTAGGGAACATCCTTAATAAAAAATACACACCAGCACTGCTGCTTTTGCCTGTAGAACTGTTTCTGGCCTCTTTGCTGATGAGAACATTGGTTGGACTGGCAGATAATGCTCACCAGTCCACAGGTTTGTGTCTCCTCCAATCTACAGCAGGGCAACACTCCCAGGGAGTGCACAAAAGCACAGCAAACACAAGGATACCAGAGTAGGCTGTACCTGCTCTGATACCGTGCCAACTTCAAGTTTATGGACTTTAATCTTCTGAGTGCTCCTTGGCCCTGGACCAAACCAGTACAAAATTCCCAGGGCAGGTGGCTGCCTGGGCACAGCAGTGCTTTGCTCCAGAGGCTGCTATTCCCCAGCGGAGAAAAGGAATTTGAGGTTTTGGCAGCCTGCCTATGAACCATCCTCTTGGCAGGCCATGTCATAGGGGCAGGCAATGCTGTTGGGGCAGTTGGGCTCAATGCAGGGAATATTAAGGATTGGGATGACAAGGAGTCTGCTGCAGGAGGTACAACCACAGGCAACTCCTGCTCTGAGACCAGACTCTTGAAATCGGAATCAGCTGGTCCTTGGTAGACCCCAGCTCTTGTCTCCCGCTCCAATGGGCATGGCTACTCAGGAGCTTATCTTGTTGAATTTTGCCTTGTGTCTAAGGACTGTGACCCTGCTCCTACTCTGTGCTCCTGTTCCAGCATTTGACTGCCTTCTTGATGAAAAAAAGTGAAAGAAATGCTTAGTTTCTCACTACCTCTAAAGGTCTGTACAAAGTTTTTGCAGGAGGAAGGTGCACAGTGAACTGGCACAGCTCGCTGAGCGCACACAGCTCAGCGGAGGGGAATTGGAGGATCACAGAACCAAATGAAAGTTGTTTTCCACAGGAGGAGAAGGCACGGAGTGTGGCCATACCCGCTGGCTTGTGTTGGGGCTGGTGAATCCCACGGATAGTGCCAGCCCTGGGCTGCTCCCTCTGCCTGGCAAAGTGGCAGGGACTGGCACGGAGGGGACACAGCTGTGAGGGAGAGACGGCTGACAGGACAGCACTGCTAAACGGGGACACTGCTGGCATGGGGGGACAGGGGCCGTGGGCTGGCAGGGGACACCGCTGGCAGGCGACAAGGCTGACAGAAGGGCCACGACTGATAGCGGAACACCACTGGTGAGGGACACACCGCTGGTGAGGGGACACCGTGGGTACGGTACATGGCTGCGGGGTGACTTGGCTGATTGGCGGGTCACCGCTGACACAGGGGACACGGCTGACAGGGGCACAGCGCTCACAACACTGAAACAAAGACACGGCTGTCAGGGGCGCAGCACTGACAGAAAGGACAAGGCAAAGGAGGGGACAGCAGCCACACGGGGCCAGCAGCGCCCGGCGGTTCCGCTCTGGAACATGGCCGCCGCCCCGTTCCGCCGTGAGGGCGGGCCGGGCCCGCCGTGCCCGCCCCCGGCTCGGCGCGGCGGCGGAGCGGGGCTGGGCGGCCCCGGCCCGCGCACAGCCCCGGCGCCTCGCCATGGTGCTGCCGGGGGAGCAGGCCCGGCTCTACCGGCCGCGGCCCGAGCTGCTGCCCGCGGCCCACGTCCCCTCGCTGCCCCACTACCAGCGGCTGTACCAGCGCTCCGTGGAGGAGCCGCACGGTGAGCGGGGCCGCACGGCGGGGCGGCGGCTCCCCGGGCCCGCCGGGGGCTGCTGTGGGGAGCGCGGGGAGCCCTCCGCGAACCCGCGCCTGTGGGGTGCTCGGGGGGTGCCCCTCGTGTCCCCACCAGTGTTAATTGTCTCATCCCCGTTTCCCTCATCCCTCTTTCCCGCTCACGGGCTCCGGCGCCCGTTGCCTTTGCAGAATTTTGGGGGGACATCGCTAAAGAGTTCTACTGGAAGCGTCAGCACACGGGACCCTTCCTGAAGTACAACTTCGACGTGACCAAGGGGAAGATCTTCATCGAGTGGATGAAAGGAGCGACCACCAACATCTGCTACAATCTCCTGGACAGAAATGTCAATGAGAAGAAGCTTGGGGACAAAGTTGCTTTTTACTGGTAAGTTTCTGTTTTTATTGTGGTGGACAGGATGCGTGAACAGCACCCTGAAGTGTACTGACAGTGTCAGTTTCTACTGGGGTGGATGAAAACATAAAACCTGAGGGGCTAATCCTTAGGTGACTTCGGCACGTGTTTGCTTGCAGTGTCCTTGGGAAGAGCTGTGCCGGGAAGCTCCTCTGCCCTTCCCGGGAAGCTTCTCTGCCCTTCCCGGGATGCACTGAAGTGCCCGGCATAGCCGTGGGGAGCGCCTGACTCTGCAGTTACACCTGCCGGGAGCTCCGAGCGGTCAGACAGGAGCGAGGCAGGTGCCACAGCTCCCCGGTGAAGGAGGTAGATGTGGATAGAGGCACGGGAGGAGGAACAGCCAACAGCCGACGGCTAAAAGCTAATAAACCCCATTATCTCCCGTGTTTATGTTCTGTGGGTTTGGCGAGTTTCCACTCCTGTGGCAGAAAGGTTCTCTTAATACCTGAGTTTATATGTGGATTCCTTGCACTTGAATGTGAGGTGCTTTCAGACAAACAGGCTTCTTTACCTTTGGGAAGAAAAGTTACTGCCAATCCTATGGGAAGTATGTTTCTTTTTTTTTTTTTTTTACCAGAGTAGTTACTAGTGTTAAAATCCATGTAAAACTTAATTTTCATATTGATGCAAAGTAGGTTTCACTGGTGATGTCCAAGCTGCAGAAGTAATGCTCTCCTGCTGAACTAGCTCAGCTGGCAGCACAGCTGTGTCCTCAGACAGGGCTGTGCCTGGCTCTCCTGTGCGTTTTGCTGTTTCCCTTGAGCTTATATTCATGTAACCTGGCTATGACTGTATGTGGCAGGGCAGAAGCACAATTAAATGTACTCTGTGGTAGGCATGCAATAACTCATTGGGATGTGGTGAGTGCAATAACTCATTGGGATATTGGGATATTGGGTGAGTCCCTTGAGCAGAGCAGATGGAGAAATCTTACTGTCATTGCAACAAAAATAACTGATGCTCTAAGTGATTTATTGTGCAGCTGAAGGTCCCCTTGAGTCACCGGGTGTAAAGTTGACTGGGGAGCCACCTCACTGCTGAAAGGAACATGATGATACCAGTGTGTCTTTGGCTGTGGCTGTAAAATTGGCTTCACAGAGTTTGTAGAGTTTCTATCCATAGCCCTTCTGCTTTAGTAAAAGAATTACACACACTGCCTAGCAGATAATCATATTGATAAGGCACAGGTGAAATGCTGGAAAGTGTTTACTTCCCTGCTAGTTAAATAGATTCTCTATCTCACTCTGATGTAAAATGACTTCTGAATGAAAACTCCTTTGTAAACTCCTGCAGGTAAAGGTGTGCCAGCAAACAAAGCTGTTTGGCAGCCAATGCTGGCCCTGTGCTGGGTTTTGTTGAGGGACGGGGTTCTTAGTGCACGTAAATCTTTGTGTGACAGTGAGGCAGCCACCCACAGTTTTAATTTGGGCTTCGGTGAACATTTTTCTTGTTGGTTATTCTGGCAGACTTTGTGGGGGTATTTGTGATGCTGAGAAAAGCTTGGGGTGGATATGAAAGTGGTGGGTGGCTGTCAGTCGTGGTGTTCACAGTGCTAAAAAGTAAAGTCTCTCATCCTCCTTAGCAGAGAGTTTCCCCTGATTGTTTTGGGAGAAACTCTCCTAGTGTGGCTCTGTCACAGGTGACCACGCACTGTAGTGTGGAGCTGTCAGTTGGGAATGCCAGTGGCAGCGATGGAAGAGGCATATTGTGACAAACTGTGGCACTGAGGACTTGGGAAAGTGGGGCTGAGGGTTGCAACTCATAAAATTACTCCTCTCTGGGCACATGGTTTTCTTCAGAACAAAACAAAAATTAATTGCTCTCATCTTGTCCTCTCATATTTTGTGTTTAACACTCTGAAATGAGCCTGGATCCCTAAAACACTTGAGACTTGTCACACTCTGTGAAGGATTGAAAAAGAAATTAAAGCCTCTGAAAGGTGAAGAGTTTTGTTTTTATTTTTAAACACCTGAGCCACTAGGTTGTGTGTAAGAAAGTCTGTAGCCTGCTAGATGGGAAAGGTGCTGAATTTACACCAAGGTTTGGTTGACTGCCCAGCTCTGAGAGCTGTGAAAAGATACAGGACCATGGTCTTTGCTTTCAGAGAGGAGGAAATTAGGGAAAAGTTGAATAATGTTTGGCATTGCTGAGTGTCTCTGAGAGGTGGCATGTCATTACAGAGCTCAGAACTGCTGGCTGTGGCTGTCCCCAGTCCTGCACGGATGGGGAGGAGCGAGCTGCCCATCTGGGTTTGTTACAGCCAAGCTCCACTAAAGGTTCCTGCACCACCATCAGTCCAGGACTGCCCAGATTGTCTCCACTCAGAGGGTCTAATCCCAAGCCACATGGAAAATGCATTTTCAGCACAAAGGGCAATACATGGGATTGCCTAATGCTGCAGAACTTGTACATTGGTGACGTTTGCTGTCATGTTGTCGTCCAAAATTGCTATCCTGAGTTGGTAGGAAACATGGATTTTTCCCTGTTGCCTGCTTCACTAGGATATCTCGGGCTGCTTGTGAAAGTTACAAATATTTCTGATTTTGCTGCTTCTAATTCCTCTTTCTCTGCTTAGTATTGTTGTTGTGGCCTAAAAAAAGGAACAGAAGCTCCAGGAAATGTTTCTCATAAAGTACTGCTCTCAAAAGTCAAATCTCTTTCATAAGGGTGTGCAGAGGCTGTCAGGAACAGTGGTTGCAGTGCAGGTGGGTACCTGTGGTGACTCTTGTGGGCTTTGCAGGGGAAATGGACTGGACCAGATACTGGGACATTAAGGGGACTTGCAGCTGTGCTGAGGACTTTGTGAGGGGTTGTTAATTAGGGCAGGAGCACAACATGGCTTCACCCTGCTGTAGACATGCCTAAGTCACTTGGGCAGCCCTTCATTCTGTGCTGAAGTGTCTGTTAATAATCTCATATAAACTTCAGCTTGGGCAGCCAGTGGAGGTAAAAATATAACCTTGTTGGAATTAAAAAAAAAACAACCACCACCTATTGCAAAACTAATTAGACCCTTGGGTGTGAAAATACTTGGATGAGGTCTGTTCTATGTGTAACCTGTGCCTCTGTTTCTCAAAGCAGTTGCCCCAGGTGCAGTGCTGGTAGTGCCTGGTGGTACCAGGGACAGGAGGTAGAGCTTTGTTTTTAGAATCCCTCTAGCCAAGGAGGTGGGGCTTAGCCAGGTGCTCCTGGCTTCTTCCATCTCTGGGAGAGTGTATTCATCTTCTGCTTTTTTTTATTGGCATATGACGTTACATGTCTAGAAAGGAGTAATAAAGATAGTAAAGTCTGCCAGAGCTGATTGGAACTTTGTTTAACAAAATAAGTGCCTATGGTTCCTCTTACGGCCCTAGAACAAACAGGACATGCAAATATAAAATTAGGAGTTGTGGTTTGTTTGGTTTGCATTTCTTTATATGATTTGACTTTAAAATGTAATAATGGATTTAGAGCCTTGTGGCCTTGACGTTTCTTCCAATAAAACTTTTTATAAGAAAGAACAGAACAATTATAAGAGCATGTTAAAAAAGAAATAAATAAAAGATACAAACTAGCTTCACACGTCTGTCATATGCACAGATGCTGTGGCAGGGAATGCTGGCTGTTAACATCCAGCCTTTCCAAGTGCTTAATTGGAGCCAGCTTCTACATGATGCAGTTGGCTCTGCTGCTCCCACTGGCTTCAGGATTTTGGAGCATCCTGTGTCAAACTGACCACTCCATTCTTTGGTAACTTCCTGGATGACTTGTTATCCTTCCAGCGATGCAGCCTCTCTCAATGATTTTCTGGTGATGAGAGCACATCCCTAAATCACAGTTTGTTTAAAGATCAAAATTCACCACTGCAAAGGTTGCTTTTACTGATCCACATTTACAGGTGTATGCATGGTTTGGTCCATGCCTGCAGCACTACCCAGGCTCAGCACAGCTCCTTTCCTGATGGGAGTCCATGGGAAAGGGGGTGGCCCCTCCTCAGCCCTTTCTGAGGTGCCTCCCCCGCAATCCGTGTCATCTCCCAGTTGTGTGAGCAGAGGGATAGATTGCTGGTTTTGGCAGATATTAATTATTTTGGAAGCACTGCTGAACAGTACAATGCTCTGCTTCTGGAAATCAGGCACATTATGTGCACCTAAAATAGGTAATAAATTACATTGAATGTATTAGAATTACATTAGATTTTCTGAAGCTGTAAATCTCGTACCTACTTCAAGGGCAATGATAGTTGTAGATTCCATCACAGAAAGTGTAGCTCTTTTCTGGTGGGTTTTGTGAAATCTGCCAGTGTGGGAGAGGGTGACAAAACTGGGAGCTTCAGACAGCATTTCTCATCCCTCCAAAGAGGAATATCCCTGCGTCATGGGGATGACTGAGCTGCGTGGGTAGTGCAGGAGTGGAGATGGGGGAGCATCAACAGAAACATGGTATTAAACAGGGAGTATGGGGAGTAGTGTAGTAGCTCAGGCATGTCCAAGTCATGTGCTTTCCTGGCTGCTTGGAAATTTTTCCTCTCCCAGTTCTGGGCAGTCACCAAGCAGTGTGGTTAGTGCTGTGTGGTAGTGCAAGCAGCCACTGTCTTTGGACACTCATGTACAGGCTGGGACTGGGGGGACTCATAGCTTCTCCTCAGGTGTAACTCCACAGGTGGATAGAGTCTCTAATTTTGGCTGTGGGCTGTTTGCAGCAAGGTCATGATTGGTTTAAAATTAACTGATTTCATGTATCTGCTCTGAATTCTCCGCTGTGGGTTGCAGATGAGATACAAAGATAATGCTGCTCCAGGGCAACATGGTGATGATGCCTCTTAAGGGTTTGAGGTTTGTCCTGAGGGACTGGAAAATACAGGGATCATGGTCTAAAACTTGTTACCAAGGCCTCTGTATGTGTGTGCAAGACCCATTTTCTCTTGTCACAAGTGTTTCTGTTGTACTCATGTGCTGCGTCCTCCATCCTGTTCATTACTAGTGAAATCTCCAGGGTAGTTCCCAGGTGAGTGGTTGTGCCAAAGGGATGAAATAATACCTGAGAACAGCCAACTACCTCCTTCAGGCATGTGTGGGGTGTGCTTTCCTGGATGCTGTGAGTCAGCAGATTGAGCACTGTGGTACTCAGGCACTTGGCATGCTCAGAATCACTCGAAGTTGTTTTTCCTTTCCAAGGACTGACTTGAAAGCAGAACTTGACTCATCCCTTTCAGGTACACTTGCTGGTTTGCAGGGAGATGCTGGGAAGGGTGATTAGTTTGATGTTTTGGAGATCTCAAGTCCTGTTCCTGCTCTGCAGAGCCTCTTCCATCCCAGAATGCCAGGCAGGGCAGGAGCAGGGAGCTGGCAAGTGCTTGCATCCTTATGCAGTTCTGCTCTGCAGTGCAAGGAAGGAAAGGGACAGGTATTAAAGCTTGGTGACCACTTGATTACCCAGTGCCTCTGGTCTCCTGTGGTTTTGCCCATTCAGAAACAACCCTGGACTCGTGCCTCCATGGGAGGGCATTCCACATTATTGAAGATTTTCTCTGGAAGTAGTTTTTACTCAGCTCAAATAACATGTAATGCTGCTCCTGGAGACAGAGTGGGATTTTTCTTCTCTGTTAAGTCAAAGCTGTTAAGAGAGAAGGCACTCAGGTAGCTCTTGGGGAGTTGCTTCATAGCAGAGCAGTGAAGACGGGGGGTTGTTTAACTTCTCCTGCCTGGGAGAGCAGCTCAGCTGCCTTGAATCAGGGGAGCAGCTTTCATTTGAGTTTTGTTGGATCTGTTTGTTTCCAGCCTTTTGCTCAGAAACCTTTAGTAGCTGCTACTGGCAGGGATACAGCATCCGTCCATATAAATACAAGGGAATATCCAGGAAGTATTGGACCAGATAAACAAGTGGGATGTCTCTAAGTGCCCAGGGTTAGATGGCATGTGCCCCAGATAGGGGCAGGAACTTGAATGTGGAATTGCAGAGCTGCTGGCCAGGGTAAGTTGGTGGTATTTGCAAAAGGCTGCAGTGCCAAGGCTGGGAGGTTGCCAGTCCCCCTTTGCCCAGAGAGGGCAATGGAGAGGGTCCTGGGAACCAGTAAATCTGTCTTGTATCCCTAGGGGGGCAGTGAAACTGGGTCACTGGGAGAGGTGGTGGTGGAGCTGCTGGCAGAGCTGCTGGAGCACGAGGCCGGTGGTGCTGAGCAGACAGAGATGGCTCTTTTCACACCACCTTTGGGAGGTTTCCCATGAAAAACTGTTCAAGAAAGTAATTCAAGTGTACCTGGAAGAAAAGTGTTTTTATGGAGCTGGTTTAGCCTTGCCCTTTGCTTCCTCACTTTCGGTGGATGCTCTCCAGGGTCAGCAGCAGGACTGCCAAGGGCAGTGTTGAAACAGAATTGCTGATGGTGGCCAGGTTCACGTGCTCCAGAAACAGCATCTCCTGCTGTTCTCCTGGAGGCCAAACATCAGCCATGGTTCTGACCCAACATGCTACTTTGGTTTAGTCTGAGAGACTCTTGGCTGAGCTACTGTGAACACAAGTGCAGTTCCTGCTGTGTAAATGATATCAGTGACAGCTTTTATGTTCTTATTTAGTGCTTTTTCCTCATCCTCCTCATGGCTTTGACAGCTCTCTAGATTCAGCATGGGGGATTTAATGACCTTTCATGAATTTCTGCTTACACCCCGACCTGAAAATTTTGGTTTATACCCTGTGCAGTGCTGCCAGGCATGGTTCTGGGGGTGTGGTTGTTAAAATAACCTGGTTATTACCTCATACTCATAAGTATGAGGGGTGGGTGTGCACAGATCATGGCACCTGGATTTTCTCATGTCTGTGAAACTTCTGTCTTGTTCTGCTGGCAGCTATTACAGGCAACTGGATATGTTTTAACAATACTTGATTGCTTTAGGGAGGGGCACCATGATTGTGCAGTGATGGCATATTGCAAATATTGGCTGGAGATTTGAAACTTGTGGTGGATAAATGGAGTTCATGGACAGAGAGGATGGTGAACTTCTGTATGGATTCAGGACACGGAAGATCAGAGCCTTCAGTTTGCTCACTGGACTAGAAAACCTGATTATTTGAGCTGTGTGAATGGCTTGTGTGTTCTCCCTTGGCACCCTGGTGTGAATGGAGCAGCAGTGGACAAGGACTCCAGCTACACGTGGGTGAGACTTGCTCCAAGTAGGGGACGAAATGCTCAGGCTTTGCCAAAAGAGGTGTGAGCAGGTGCTCATTCAAAGCGTGGCATTTTTCTGGTGGGTTGCTGTGCCTTGTGGACTCTCTGTACCCAGAGCTCTTGGGCTGAAGTGTTGATGGCCAGTGGTTTCACAAGAGCTCTCACCTCCCCCCTTTTGGAGCAGGGTTTCAGTTCTCTGTTTGCATTTCTGCACATCACTTGGAAATGTCGAAATGAGGTGCGGTAGGAAATCGTGAGCCTGGGCAGTTTGCCATTAATTCATTTTCATAGAATAGAAATAGATGTCACCTCCCTTCTTCAGGGGAATCCCTCAAGGAAGTTGGGTGCCTTCCTGGTTGCTTTGTCACACCTTGGCTACCTGATAATGCCCAGAGAAGCTGTGGCTGTCCCATCCCTGGGAGTGATCGAGGCCAGGCTGGACTGCGCTTGTAGCAACCTGGTCTAATGGATGGTGTCCTTGCCCATGGAACCAGATTGTCTTTAAGGTCTCTTCCAACCCAGACCATTCATTTTATGATTTATTTAGTGATAGTGAAGTATGTTTTCCATTCCTGTTTCCACTGACCATCATCTAAGAGATGTTCCCTAAATGACATTCCAGCAGGTGACACCTGGCCTTCACCTCTGGAGGTTTATGATGCATGAAATTGAAATGTCCACCAAAAATCTGATTGAAAGCTTAATTTCCTACCATGCCTTTATGGATATTGTTTGAACCTCCATTGAAATTGCCTTGCCTGGCTTTCTGTTTCTAGAAGCTCTTCAAAATTTGGCAGAATGTTCCCACCAGAGATGTGACTATTTCCCAAAATGGGGCATTTCTCAGCTGCAGGCAGCTCGTTGATTGTTTTACTTACAGAATCTTCATCCAGGGTCTGTTCAACAGCCCAACTGTAAATTGTTTAAACAAACAATCAGCTGTTTTGTACTCAATATAAGCCCTACTCCCACTGGACTGGTAAAAATAGTCCATGCTCCTTTGAAAACCTCACTGATGGTAAACATCTAAAATGTTCTCTCTCATGTCAAACTCATTCTTCTGCAGCATTCAGTGGGTTTGGCTGGTGGGATTGCAAGTGCTGGCTGGGGGCAGCCAAACTCCATGATGTGCTGGGTGAGTCTTGCACATGACCTCTGTTGCAACGCTATATGATTATTTTGTTTTTAAAAAAAGTCATTAAAATTTGCTGTAAAAAAACCTCTCCCCTAAATAAAATAGGCAAAAAGCTGTTGCTTTTCTCCACTGGTTGTTCTCATGTATTTTAAAGTACTTCAGAAAGTAAGAGTTAGAGTTAATGCTTTTCCTCTTGACTTGATGGTTACTCAGTATCACACTAAGTAAGTAGGAAAATAATGAAGCTGCAGAGAGCAAATTCTCCTTGCCTGCAGCACAGAGTAGCTGCTGACACCATCACCAGGGTATTTACATGTGGTCTGTATGACTGGTATAGTGACTTACCTTGTCAAATATGCCAGGGTGAGAGTACATTTCCCTTGAGGAGGGATTTGCTGGCTGCTGTCAATCCTATCTTCCTCAAAACTGTTCCCCTGGAGTGTTCTGGTGCTCAGGTGTGAGCACAGAGTGTGCAAATCCCATGGCACTGAGTTCACTTGCCCATGTCGGCTGATGAACCAGCAGTGTTCAGTGGGAGGTGTTGATTCCTTTAGAGATGTCTGAGCATCCCACTGTCTAAAGGAAGGGGCTTGAAGTAGATTTTAGGGCATAGCCTGGTGTGAGTGAGATAACTGGAGGGAGTTTTGGCAGGTTGGTAAGTAAAGAGTGGTTTTGGAGTAGTGTCCACCTCCAGCTGGGCTCTGGTGTAGGATTGCTCAGGGTATGGCAGAGTGAACAGTGGTTGGGCTGCATAAGATAAATATTATTTCTTTAGATGCCTCTGGTATTTGTTCAGCTTCTGAAAGGTTGCAGATACAAAGAGTAGCTGGGAATGTATTTAGTGAGAAGGAAGGACAGAAAGATGGATGTGGTTCTCCTATGGGACAGTAATAACTATGCAGGGTGTTGGGTATTTGCTTTGTAGGCTGTGTGTCCATGTAGCTGTTTTTAAAGGTGAGTAGAGGATTGATTCCTTGATCAAAGAACAAATGACCCAGTGGGACCCAGTGTCCCTAGAGAAACAAGTTCCATTTTGGCTGTTCTGTAAAATACATAGTGCCTGTGTTGGAGTCAGTTGGGCTGGAGGGGATGGGCCTGGGGCTGAACACAGAACATTGTGCCCTGCAGAGCACTGGGCTCCTGCTTTGACACAGCTGGTCTGGCTTTTGGCAACAGGAGCCCATTCATGCTAGATACATGATCAACTTTAAGTTGGGATGGTTTGGCTCAGAGAGAGATTTGAGAGCAGAGCATTGTTAGGCCGTACCTAAGTGTATGGGGAAACTGGAGGGGAAAATTGATGCATGGTTTTAATGCAGTTGTCAGAGTCAGCTGTGTGGATTTAGGAAGTGATGGTATTAAACTTGGAAGATTCTTCTTTTCCCTGGGCTTTCTGTTTTGAGGTTTTCTCAGTGATGTTCTTTCAGTGCTGCCAAGTATTTCTGAGCACACTGGGAAAACCTTTTCACCAGCCCCTCCCAAGCTGAGTCCTGTCATTACGCAACTTCTTCTTTCATGATCCTTGTGATGCAAGGGGATTTAAGTGTGGTGATGGTGGGGTTGGGCTTTTTGGTAAACCTGCTGCTCACAAAACCTTCCCAGAACTCCTCTGGGAGTTTTACATTACTGTGATGGGAGATAGTGACGTTAAACACGGACAGGGCTGGGCAGTCTGCCCCGTTATTATGAAATGTTCTCATGGAGGTTTTTTGCAGACCTGCTGCAGACCCATCTGTGCAGTTAAGAGCATTTCCATATTGAAAAATCCATGCAAATACCAGAATTTTTTTCTGATGAAAGAGTGTTCTTTCCTGATTATCTTGTACAGCTGTTCTCCCCAAACTTCATGTTTCAATGTAGTCTGTTTTCTCAAAAACAGATTTAAAAGGCTGCCTTTACTTGAGTGCCGTTCCTCTCTCAAATGGCATAAGCAAGGCTGCGGCATAGGGAGAAATCCTATTTTTATTTTTTTTTGTTTTTCAGTTTTGGCTGCTGTTATTCCTGAGAAACCAAGATATGTCGAGGCAGACCCTTTTCAGCAGCAGTTTTTGGGGCTAAGAACAGCCAAGGCTAGGTCATGGCAGGAGGTGTGTGAGCAGCTGAGCCCAGGGCTCTCGCTGCCCATGCGGCTCACACGTGAGCACATTCCCCACATGGCAGGAGCCTGGCTGGCCCAGCTCTGCCTGGCATTTTGGCTGCTCTAATTCTGGATGTGGAATGGATCAGGGAGCCATGAAGCCCTCCTGGGCACCCCGGTGACCTTGCACGTGAAGAACTGTCACCACAGCAGGAAAATTCCTTCCTTTACCTTGTACCCTGATCTGGAGACAGGCTGCTGGTGAAGCAGGAGCTGGAGATCTCTCATGCTGCATTTGGTTCCATGTTTTGGAGGGATTTGGGGCTCTGAGTATGTTTTAGTTTAGATGGCAACAGAAATGTTCTAGGGAAGACATTCCCACAGTCCCCATCTCTGCTCTCCTGGAGTCACAGAATCACAGAATTAACTAGGTTGGAAAAGCCCTTTGAGATCATTGAGTGTCTCCGTGGTTCCCCACTGTGCAAATTGTTCCTGTGACATGGCATCATCTGTTGTGCATCTGTGTGTTTAGTTGAAGAACTTGCATTTACTGAGTCACTGGGTGGTTCACTGGAGATCTTAGAATCAGAATGGTTTGGGTTGGAAGTGACCTTGGAGGTCACCTAGTTCTACTCCCTGCCATGGGCAGGGACACCTTCCACTACCCCAGGTTGTTCCAAGCCCTGTCCAGCTTGGCTTTGGATGGGATGGGGCAGCCACAGCTTCTCTGGGCCCTGTCCCAGGGCCCCACCAGCCTCACAGGGAAGAATTTCTTCTGTATGTATTACATATGGCCAAACTTGCCTTTCTCCAGCAGAGCATTCACACAACATTCAGTCTGTAAAACACAGGCTTCTCAAGTGCTAAAAATCTCAAATGCATTCCTGCCATGAGCCAGGTGATACTGTAAAGTTTTGGATTACAGTTGCTAAATGTAGGACTTGGTTTGAAGATGAAAAAAAGTCAGACTCGCTTCATGCTTCACCATGTATTTCATCTAATGATGTATCTGTGAAGTTTGGGGAGCTGAGAATTGGATTTTTCTTTCAGAAGAAGCCTAGCTGTTAGAGCACAGATTGCACATGAACAATCACAGCAGTGCTGCTGCCAACTATTTTCACCAATAGATCTTAAAAAAAAGATGTATTTGGGGAGTGTTGGATTTGATGGGGTTAGAACTGCGGAGGCGAGTTCTGCAGTGCTGTTTTCAGAAGACTGAGGTTTATTTTTGCAGTTTTATTTCTTTTTCAGTAGAATTTGGACATAGGATATCTCTCCATGTGAGATGCTCAGGGCTGACAGCTCTCGCTTATGTCAGATGGGCACTGTTGAGAAGATGCTGCTGGCAGAACTTGGATGCCACAGCTTGGTTTTGACAGAGAGTACTCAATAGCGTGCAAGTGGGCATTCTTTTAAATTCCCTGTCTAAAATCCATCATTCACCAGGTTTTTGTGCCAGAGCAGAGGCCCGAGCAGTCTGAGTGCTGCTGTAGCCCGCTGAGTACAGCTGTGGGCACTCCAGACTATTTTCAGAGGCAGGGAGACATAAAGCAATTGCCTGCTCTTGGGAGACTGCTCGAGGCCTTGGCCAGGGATGCATTGAAAGGAGGCATCTTGTCCTGTAGAAACAAGGACATTATTTGTTTCCCATTGAACAAAAGGTCTTCTTAAAATCTGAAGCCTGAGGTTTGCCCTGCTGGTGGTAGTGGGGCTGTTTTGCAGTCACGCAAATGGGCAGAAAGGACTTTGAAAGCCCCCGAAAATCCTCACAATAATTTTAGCTTCTCTTTGACTCTGCTCTATGCTTTTCCTGCAGTGCCTTTAAGCAAGAGGCTTTAGTTCTGGCCTTCAGGACGAGCTTGGGTACATTCCTTGGCCTGAATGTCCCTCCGAAATCCTGCCAAGGAGGAGGACCTGGCGTATTTGAGATGTTCCTCTCATGTGCAGGGAGAGCAGGAATGTCCGAGCGGTGCCTCGTGCCGGATGGCTCGGGATAGGTCTGTGTCCCTCATGGGCACCGTGTGCAGGGCAGCTCCCCTGAGAACCCACAGCTTGGGTGACCTGGCTGCCTCTCCCCCTGGCTGCTCAGCCCCCAAATAGCACACAGGGCCCTGGGCAGCCTGTGCTAGTCCTTCCTCCTAATGTGTTCCTCTCTTAGTAAAGGCTGTCATTAGATCCTTTGCTGGGCCAGAGCACAGACAAAGAGACATCTCCTTCCTGCTCTGTTGAGCTGGGGGCTGGCTTGCACAGGGCCTGCCTTTGGTGCTCAGCAGACCTCAGTGACCTTCAGGTGAGGGATTAGTGGGCTGGGATGCTTCACCTTCCATTTGGAAGCATTAAAATTGTCTTTTAAGAGCTATTCCATAGCAGGGCTCGTGGCCAAGGGGAGAGCTGCACATACAGTGATCCTGCACGTCTGGACATAAGCAGGTTTGCACAGCACCAGCCTTGGTGTAGGTGCAGAAAGGAAAACCTGGATGGTGAGGGAAGGCACTCAGTGTGCAGCCAGACACAGCAGAAGCAGATGCTGTTCCTGTGAGCTGGATCAGTTACAGCTGCTCAGACCAGCACTGAAATCAGCTCTTGCATCTTTGACCTCAAGTAACAGAATTAAAAAGGAAACTGATTTCCTGGTTTCCCTTTCCTAGCTGAGAGTCCTGCTGTAAGGGACCTTGACTAATAGTTTCACATGTCATTTAGCTCAAAGTGATGCTTCTGGCTGCGATGGGGAAATGAGAGGAAAATGCTGGGATGTCAAGGCTGAGACGCCTGCCTTGGGCCCTGGTTCACGTTCCCACGCTTTGCTTTAGCTTTGTATTCTTGTGTCTCTCCCCTTTGCTTAGAAGGGAATTAGAACTTACTTAGAACTTGCATAAAATACCAAGCAGGGAATCACCCTTCGAGCAGCCAGTGGTGGGAAGATTCCCTGTGCTGTGTCAGTGCAGGTATCCCTGGCCCAGTTGCTGCAGAGCACTGTGGAAGCCAGGGGAGGGTAACTGGGTATCAAGAGGGGTAAGGCAGGTGTGTAAGCAGCAGATCCACAAATGATGATCCAGGTGGAACAGGTTTAGAACCCCTGTTCTACATGGGGCAGGAGCAGAGCTTGTATCAGTGAGGCTATCAGTAGCAAGCCATTTCCCTAGGGATGTGACATTGTCCCTTGGCTCTCCTTCCCATCAGAGGGCTGCAGAAGCCTGGAGCTGGTTCACAGAGGAGCACAGGGAGAATAAGGCAGAGCAGGCTTGACACTGAACAAACATACATGGGTGTATTTATATATGACCTTGGAAAACAAGACAGGCCTTGGCATCCCATCACAGCCCATCAGATGTCAGGTATTTGGGGGCTGGGTGTCGCTGCACATTGGCCCATGTTTCATGCAGAGAAGTCTGCAGGCGTGAGCACCCAGGAGTGAGGGAGCCATGCCATAAATCCCAGAGGGCTCCTGAGCCTGTGCACTCTTAACTTTGGTTCTGTTGAACTCTTCTTGCCTCTCTGAAAGTGCCAGTATTTCACACATTCAACTGCTTTCAGTAGTGATCTACACAAGGGGTGGGCACTTTGGACAAAATGTTCCTACTATTGGAGAACTTTAGTCCAGAACTGGATTTCTGGAGTTTGGTTACTCTCTGCTCAGAAGGGCAGGTGAGGACATATTTGTTGGCCAGAGCAGTTTTCAGTGTCACTCTTACCTTGTACTGCTGCACAGTAACAAAGATTATCTTGCTTTTCCAGGGAAGGGAATGAACCTGGGGATTCCACGAAAATCACCTACCGTGAGCTGCTGCACAAAGTCTGCCAGTTTGCCAACGTCCTTCGCAGCCAAGGTACACGCTGGGAAAACGTGCAGGAACACTGGATACTGGGGAGGCATTTGGCCAAGGGTTTGGAGATTGGGGTCACTGCTTGTGTGGTTACCAGTCTGTTGAGTAATGCTCATCAATGTGCTCTGCAACGTGCAGATTCATTCCTGGCTCTGTCTGTGAAAACTGATCAGTGCTGGTCATATCAGTTGTACAAGGAAGAAATCAGTGCTCAAAACTTCATGCTCTGGGGTTTTCCAACAAGCAATGGGCTCTGGTTACTTTCCTGCTTCATTCAGGGAGGCAGATGAGAATGTGGATTGTTCATTGTCATCATATCTCAAGGGCCATAGTTCCTGAAAGGCAAAACCCAAGGCTGCTTCAGCTCCAACTCCAGCTGAAGCTTTATTGTGTGCATAAAAATATGGAATTAAAATAATTTATTTATTTCTATATCCTGTTCTTTTGCCATCTAATGTGTTCATTTTGACAAATGCTTTCCCTCCATAGGGGTGAAAAAAGGAGACCGAGTTTCCATCTACCTGCCAATGATCCTGGAGCTGGTTGTAGCCATGCTTGCCTGTGCCAGGATTGGAGCTCTGCACTCTGTTGTGGTAGGAACAAGCTCTTTGTGCTGCTCTTGGCGCTGAGCTCTGAGGGGAGCAGCTCTTGGTTTTGGGAGAGGAGCTGGAAAGATGAGTGCTGACCATGAGGTGGATGGAAACTCACTTCAGATGCGGCTGTTTCCCTGCATTAACTGTGCAATCGGCTCCTTTAGCTCTCTCCATCAGTGCCTGGTGGTGAATCATTTGTCTCGGGTGAACAGCACAGCAGCTGTGGGGTTTGGGGTTGGGTTTCTGTGTGCCCTTGCTGATCTGCTATGTGCTCTCTGGCAGTTTGCAGGTTTCTCTGCAGACTCCCTTTGCGAGAGGATCCTTGACTGTGGTTGCTCTCTCCTCATCACGGCAGGTAAAACAAATGTCTGAGCCACTCTCTTCCTGTTGCCTGACTGAGAGGTCTTTATCTTTAAAGCCTGGAAGGGGCACAGGGAGGGGCAGTGCCTCAGCTGAGCCTCCCAAAGCAGTGCTGTAGCTGTGCCCAAATGTTCTTCCCACTCCAAACATGTGGTGAAACCTCCAGGCAGCTCCCCAGTTTGTCCTGTAAAGCTTGATGTCACCAGCTGCTAATAGTGTTTCCAAACACTTCTCATCCATGTTTCTCCTGAACATCAGCCAGATGGTTGCAAGATGTATCATGAGGCAAGCCTAATGTAAGAATTCCCACCCTTCCTTGTTTTAAGGACATTACTGCTGCAGCTCTCAGCCTTATAAAGTGAGGATCAAGAATGTGGCAGTAGTTGCATGTAAGACCACTGCATTTTCCCATCTGTTTTTTTCAAAAGTGCAAGAAATAGTGTTTTTATTAATTCCCATGTCATGAAAAGGACTGATTTAACTGCAATCTATGTTCTGGATGCATTGGATTATTTCCCACAGAATATTCCCAAGAGATTTGTCAGGTCAAACTCAGACCTCTCCCAGAGAAGGAATTCCACCATGCCTTTTGGCATCTGTTTCTCTAGGCTAACATTAGGAAAGCTTTCCCATCAGCTGCTTGTCTGCTTCCCCTCACTCCAATTCATGAGCACTGCCCTCCTGAAACTGCTTGTTGGTCCAGCTGTCCCAGGCTGCCTTGGATGAGAAGCCTCTTTGATGTTTCCCTCACTGTTTTGTAGATGCCTTTTATCGAGGGGACAAACTGGTCAACTTGAAGCAGATTGCAGATGAAGCCATCCGGAAATGTATAGACAAGTAAGTTTGGATTCTCTTGTAGAAAAGGCCATTGCTGCCAGAATCTTCTCCTGCACAAATGGGAGTTGTCTTAGGTGGGCAGACTCTGCAGCAGATCTGACACAAACACTCATCTGATGTTACAGAAAGGGAAATAATCCTGGGAAAATAACTTTGCCAAGCTTACAGACACAGCATCTGTGTAGCTTGTGTGAGACTGAATGTGGGTTTGTGTGTTAGATCAAACATGGAAATTTAGGGCAGATAGTCTGCACGTTAGAAATTCAAACTCTTTAGGAAAACATAAGTCTTTATGTCTGTAAAAATAGCTGCCTGGGAGGACAGAAGTGATCCTGAAGCTGGGAATTAACTGGTGGAGACTGTGTTGATACCCTGAATAGGGCTGAAGGGAAATAAGATCATTCTGCCAGTGTTTTGTAGGCTGTCTTTGCCCTCATGAGGGGGCAAACACCTATGCCTTTCCTTGATGTATAATCAGGCTTTGGAAGCCTTTCCTCCAAGACAGTCAGTCCTGCCCAGGGGTTGGAGCAGCCACTAACATCTCCTGGTAGGAGGGCTTGTTCCTGGTCACAGGAAGGAAAATTTGGAATTTGTAATGAATCTCCACAGCAGTGTCCTGGGAGAGAGACTTGTGGGACCCCCACTTTTTCCCCAGGAATCACACCTGATAAATCCCCAGTAAGGTGTGCACAGACTGTTCCTGCTCTCCGAGCTGTTCCTGTGGCTGTTGCTTTTGGAAGTTCATGGTGCACTTGCAGTTTGCATGGCAGCAAATGCTCCAGCTCAACAAGAGGAGCTCCAGACCCATGCCCTGCCTCCAGTGCTGCCTGTGAATCCCAGGAAGAGCTGGCTCAGCCCCTGAGCAGCCCAGTGTGACAGCTCCTGCCTTTTACAGGGGATCCTCTTTGAAAAAGTGCATCGTGGTGAAGCACCTGGGTAGGGAAGAGACAGCAGTGGATGGGACCTGCAGCAAGTCTCCTCCTCTGAAAAGGCTGTGCCAGGAAGTGCAGGTGTGTTCCTGGTGGGATGAGGGGGGGTTTATTACCATGGGCCTGAGACCAGGAAACTGATCAGTGCAAAACCACTACAGTGATTCCCTGACACCCCTCCTTGCTGACAATGCCATGTGAGTGGTCTGAAAAATGGTTCCTTTTCCTTACCTGATCCTCTCCCTGCTGCTTTCTTTAAAACCCTCACAAACTGCAAGCCCACGGGACCCCAAGTACATCTTCCAAAGCCACTAGGGACAAGATGCCCATTTTCCTCTTCCTACAGCAAGGCTTTTCCTCCCTAACCCTTTGTCTCTCCCCCGTTTTGTGCAAAGACCAATGCTGTGCTGCTCTGTAGCTGTGGCAGTGGCAGCAGGAGAGGAAACCCAGATTTGTGCTCGTGGCGTGAGCTCAGTACAGCCCCGTGACGGGGCAGCAATCCTCTGCTGAGAGCAGTGCAGGGTCTGTGCAGCTGGCCTGCAGCTCTCAGGCTGGAGCTTTCCTTTGCAGATGAAAGGATGTGGGCCAGAGGCATGTGGTGAGATGGGGGTGGAAGGAGGAGAAGGTGTTCTGGAGCTGTGGCTGCCTGCTGAGCAGCCCTGCTGTGCCCAGCCCTTACCTGCTCCAAAGGCAGGTTACTTTCAGCTACCCCACTGCTCCAAATCTTGCCACATTGTCTTCTGTTCCTCTGTGTTGGGTGATTATTTGCACTGAGTTATCCCCAGACTGCTGCTGGCTCAGAAATGGGTTGTGTCTGGGGAGTACTTGAGGTTTAGACTCTGCTTTCAGGAGGAGTGGTCTGTGCACATCCCTGGAACAAGAAGTCCAGCAGATTCTCTGCCTTTGAGTTATTTTCCCTCATTCAGCTGTGTTAATTTTGTTGGGGTGTTGCTCTGTGTTTCACAGCCTGGCCATGTTCCTTGGCCTGCTCTGCCTCTTCTCTTGTGAGGGCAGGGTAGATGCAAAGGAATGGGGAAACTGGAGCAGACCAGCCTTCTTGTGTGAGGTTTCCCTGGCAGGGTGATTGCAAGGCAGCCTGCCCCTGTGCTGGTTTCAGTAGTCAAGGTGAGGTTTTTTGCTGAGGAGAGACTAGAGCGTGTCTCTTGCCCTTTGGTTCTCTCTGCTCTACTTGTTTGGATGCTTTATTGAGGAATCTTTCCCTTGTGGGTGCATTTTTACTGTGCTGTTGGCTTTGTGTGAGGCTATTGGATGGTCTGTGGGCACTGTGCCTCTGTTCCCAGCCAGCCATGTGCAGGGGGTGGCTTTGGGGACCAGCCCTGGAGGCAGCTAGTACCCAGGGAAGGTGATGGAAATGGGCAGGCTTCTGCTCAGAGGGCATCTCCTGGCCTGGCCCTGGATCTGAGCATTTTCCAGTCTGCCAGGGTGATATCCCAACCTCTGAGCCTATGGGCTTCCATCTCCCTGCCTGCAAAGCCCGGTGTGGATCCTCCACTTCCCAGATTTCACACCCTCTTTGTGGATTTTTAACAGGAAAAAAAGACTGAAAGCTCACAGAGACTCCATCCCAAGGTATTTACACACAGCACTGCCTTCTTTTTGGCATCTCCCCTCTGCTTCCCTGCAGCTCCCCACCTCCCTTAACTGCTCTGGCTGCCCAGCCACACGTGCCCTTCTAACCGTGGTGCCAGCAGCTGCATGTCGGTGACAGAGCCCACCCAGCTTGGCAGAGCTGCCCACGGTGTGGGGTGGATGCAGTGCCACCAGTGCTTCCAGAAACAGGCACACCTGTGAGCTCTGGGCACAGGCCAGTGTGCTGCCAGGGGAGTGCAGAGCCACTGGGATGCAGTGGCAGCATCCAGGTCAGGCTCTGGCTCTCTGCCTTTCAAAAGCAGCTCTCATGATGCACTTCCCTTTGTGGGGACGCTGGCAGGAGGCACCTGCAGCTTCCTGGCCACAGGCAGCAAACCTGGATCTCCAGACCCAGCATGTGGAATCTGCCTGCCTCATCCAAGGAGCTGTGGCCTCTGGAGCCCCAGAGCAGGCAGGCAGAGACACACAGTGCCATGGGTCTGACCTCCACCTCGGGCACTGAAGGCTGGCTGCTAAATCAGGGATCCTCCCAGGAGGGATGCAAGAGAAAACTGCTGGTTAAGGCTTTGTTTACCTGGTGCCTTGCTGGGAGCTTGCTGGTAGGACAGAATTGCAGAAACTGCTTTGCCAGGTGAAACCATGGAGGTCCATGAAAGCTTTCCAAGTGTGCACAGCTGTGCCAAACTGTCAAGCAGCTGGTGTCCCCTGCACCACACGTGAGGGGGCTGTGTGCTGGGCTGTGGGGTCCCAGTGCCTCCAGATGTCTCATGAACATCTTTAGGGCTGCAGGGAGTCACCATGTGGCCGCTCTCTGTGCACCCCAGCTGAGGGAGCTGTGGCAAGGCTGGCTGTGAGGAGGAAATGTGCAGGGCCCTGGCTCAGGTACCTGCCCTCACAGAGATGTGGGAAGTGGAGGTCTGAGCTGAGGCTGGGGTGCCCTGCCCAGCTTCCCCCAAGCTTCTCTGAGAAAGGTGAGAAGGTCAGGGGAGGTTAAGCCTTGTCCTGAGCTGTGCCACCACCCTGGAGAGGTGGGCAGCCAGAGCAGCCCTCAGGGTGACCTGTGCCCACCAGCCACAGGCTTGGTGGCTCTGTCACAGTTCGGGCATCTTCAGCCAGCCAGTGCTGGATGGCTCAGCACTGGTGCAGTCACTTCTTACTAAGGTATTTATTGCCTAAAAACCCAGAGAACAGATCTTTTTGGGGGCCTGCAGGGCCAAGCAGTGTGAGCCCACAATGCTGCTGTTTGTCTCGGGCCAGGCCCCCACAGGATGTGTGGGATGTGGGGCTGTGGGATGTGAGGCTGTGGGATGTGAGGCTGTGGGATGTGGGGCTGTGAGGCTGTGGGATGTGGGGCTGTGGGATGTGAGGCTGTGGGATGTGAGGCTGTGGGATGTGAGGCTGTGGGATGTGAGGCTGTGGGATGTGGGGCTGTGGGATGTGGGGCTGTGGGATGTGAGGCTGTGGGATGTGGGGATGTGAGGCTGTGGGATGTGGGGCTGTGGGATGTGGGGATGTGAGGCTGTGGGATGTGGGGCTGTGGGATGTGGGGCTGTAGGATGTGAGGCTGTGGGATGTGGGGATGTGAGGCTGTGGGATGTGGGGCTGTGGGACAGGTGGCTGTGGGATGTGAGGCTGTGGGATGTGAGGCTGTGGGATGTGGGGCTGTGGGATGTGGGGCTGTGGGATGTGGGGATGTGAGGCTGTGGGATGTGAGGCTGTGGGATGTGGGGCTGTGGGATGTGAGGCTGTGGGATGTGGGGCTGTGGGATGTGAGGCTGTGGGATGTGGGGCTGTGGGATGTGAGGCTGTGGGATGTGAGGCTGTGGGATGTGGGGCTGTGCTTGCTGCTTTGCTGTGGGACTGCAGCTCGGGGCAGCCCCACAGGACAGGAGGAGCCTGAGTGTGGGAGCAGCCCAGAGCAGCTGCTGCCAGCCTCCCCTGGCTGCTGCTGCTGCCCACGGGGATTCATTGCCGTTGCCTGTGGTCTGGACACTGCTTCAGGTCATTCAGCCAGACTGTGTTTAAAGGTTTTCCTTGTGGCTGTGGGCTGTGAAAAGCTTTGGGAGTGGGAGCTGCAGCTCTGGTGCATGGTTTGCAGCAGGCTGTGCTGTGAACATCCCCCTGGATGGCCCATGACCAGGGCGAGGTTTGAGCTGTGCTTCTCATCGCCCTTCTCTTGTTTCTGGACAAGCCTGTTTCCAATCTTGTGCTTTCCTCAGACCCCCTGGAACCCAGCCATGGACACGTGGTGGCATGAGCTGACACGTGGTGCCAGCACAGAGTGTGAGCCCGAGTGGTGTGACGCTGAGGACGAGCTCTTCATCCTCTACACGAGCGGCTCCACTGGGAAACCCAAGGTGTGCCCCCAGCTCCCTGCACGGGCCAGGCTGAGCCACAGGAACCCCTCAGCTGCGGGAACTGGCGAGGGGGAGTTGGGAAGCCCCAGCAGGAAGAGGAGCTACAGAGGTCTTGGAAAGGGGCTGTGCTGGTCATTGCTGCTCAGCTGCTGTTGGAGCTCAGTGATGGTAGTCCTGGCAGGGTGAGGGTGATGGTGGGAGCTCACCCTGACATTCCCGTGCCTTCTCCTCGCAGGGTGTGCTGCACACTGTGGGTGGGTACATGATTTTTGCTGCCACCTCCTTTAAATACGTGTTTGATTACCAACCTGAGGACGTGTACTGGTGCACGGCCGACATCGGATGGATAACGGGCCATTCCTACCTCACCTACGGGCCCCTGGCAAACGGGGCCACCAGCGTGTTGGTGAGTGCTGCGTGCCAGTGGGTGCTCTCACTCCAGGAAAAGGGAGATGGTGGTGCTGAGCTGCATCCCTGCACTGCTCCGTGATGGAAGGGTGGTGCTCTCCAGGGAGGGCATGGTGACTGCCTGGGGGAGTAAGTTTGTGTGTAGCTTTTGGCTGGTTGATTTTTTCAAATGCTCCCCTGTTTTATTCCCATAAAAGTACAAGCCTTGTGTATCAATGGAGCCAGGGTTGCTCTGACTTAATGGAAAAAGGGATCAGGGAGTGATGTTTTCCCTGCTGATGCTGATTTGACATCTTGTTTAGCTCCTGTGCCTGTATCTCTCTTGGCATTGTAACAGATCAGGGAGCCAGAGACCTGTGCCCAAGAACCCACAGGGAAATGCAAGCAAGAAAGTCACTGATACGTTGGGGGAGGCCTTTAGGGAGTTCTTGGTACTTTGGGTTGCGATTCTGTCAGTGTTTGGACCTCTTGCCATGTGGGCAGGGTCATTTGGGCTGGTGGGACTGTGTCACTGTGGTGGCACCCAAGTGCCTGTGCTGCAAGGGGATGTCAGGAGACATCTGCTAGGATGAGGGGGGGTGACCTCTGCCCAGTGAGGGGGGTCCTTGAGCTGGGCTGGTTTCACTGTGTGGTACCCCTGTAAGGACATGCTAAGGTCCAGCTGCTGTTTGGCTCCTCCTGCTTGGGCAGGTGCTGCAGGTGGGGAGCAGTGAGGAACAGCTGTGTCACTGCTCTGTCTCCTGCTCAGTTTGAAGGTGTCCCGACCTACCCAGATGTCAGCAGAATGTGGAGCATCATTGACAAGTACAAGGTGACCAAGTTCTACACAGCACCCACGGCCATCCGGCTGCTGATGAAGTACGGCGAGGAGCCTGTCAAAAAGTGAGTGCCGGTCCCAGGGGCACGAGGACATGAGCTGTGCACAGCAGGGTTGAGTGGGAGATGCCAAAATGACCCAGCTCTCCTCTCTTCCTCTATGGAAGAGTGTTGAGAAAGCTGTGAACTGTACCTGGAATGTCCATTTTGGGTAGCCCAGAGGTTCCTGCAGGCTCTGCTGTGCAGCAGGCTCGCAGCTGCTGCTCTCCATGGCCTGCTGAGCCCCTGCCAGCCCCCTCCTCTCTGCAGGCACAGCAGGAAGTCCCTGAAGGTGCTGGGGACCGTGGGTGAGCCCATCAACCCCGAGGCCTGGCTGTGGTACTACCGTGTGGTGGGAGAGGAGAGGTGTCCCATTGTGGACACGTTCTGGCAGACAGAGACGGTGAGTCCTTGCTGGGTGTCCCTGGCACCTCAATGTCCCTTGTGCTCCCTGCAGGGCCTCTCTGCAGGTTTCCATTTGTGGGGTTTGGGGTCTCTGGGGACTGCTTGTTTAGCCTGCCCAGGAAACTCTGAGGTGCCCCTTCTCTTCCTGTCCTGGAACTCAAACAGGCTCCAAGGGGAAACCTTCCTCTCTAAAGGGTCTCTTCCAAATTCTGTTCTGCACACTGTTCTCCTGCCCCTCTTTCTCTCCCCCAGCAGTTCCAAAGCTTTGTGCCCAGATTTCCCATCCACTGCCATATCCTTCCCATGGCCCATCTCCACAGCTGCCCTGAGTAGCCCTGACTGGGATGTGCTGTTCCCAGAGCTGATGGCACAGCTGTAGGATGGGCTGGCACAGCCCAAACTCACTGTTTTTTGCCTCTCTTTGCAGGGAGGCCACATGCTGACACCCCTTCCTGCTGCCACCCCCATGAAGCCGGGCTCTGCTGTGAGTACTTGTGTTCTCCTCCCCAGGAGCCTCAGCAGGGCCCTGTCTGTGCCATGGCTGGGTGGTTGCAGCCTGCCAGGGGGCAGGGGGACAGTGGTGCACATGGGGAGGTGACCACTACCCAAAAGCCCAGGTCCTGTGCAGCCATGCTCACGGGTGCCCTGTACCACAGCTCTCCAAAGCTGCTCTTGCCCTGCCTCCCACTCCCTCTGGTTGACAGGGGTCTAATGCAGGGCTTCACCTCCATCTCTCCTTTCTCCCTGCTCCTCATGGCAGACATTCCCCTTTTTCGGTGTGGTCCCTGCCATCCTGAGCGAGTCGGGGGAAGAGCTGGAAGGAGAAGCAGAAGGTTACCTGGTAAGGAAGGGCTGATCTTCCCCACCCTCCCTTTGTCCATTCCTTGTGAGCTCTGGGACATTCCTGGCAGAATATCCACATCTTTTGACCCAGGGAGTGGGTAGAGTCACCATCCCTGGAAGCATTCAAAAACATGTGGAGGTGGCACCTGAGGACACGGTTTAGTGGTGAATGTGGGTGATGGCTGGACTTCTCCAACCTTAAAAAATTTGTGATTCTACCCCCACTAACTCTGGTCCACACAGGGAACCCCTTTGGGTGGTGGGAACTCCCTCCAAGGCCGTAACTTTGTGGGAGCTTTTACAGCACATGTGGGCAAGGCAGGAGGATGGGAAAAACTGCTCAGCCAAGCTCCTTCCCCCTGGCCTAAGCTGGTGAGACTTTCCCAGTGGATCAGCACTGGCAGCAAGCCTCTGAGTGCTACTCACAACTGTCTGTGACATCTCTCTCACCATGCTGCAAATCTAGGTTATTGGTTTGGCTCTCACTGCCTCAGCTCTGTGTTTCTCTCCCCCAGGTGTTTAAGCAGCCCTGGCCAGGGATCATGCGCACTCTCTATGGAAAGCACCAGCAGTTTGAAACCATTTACTTCAAGAAGTTCCCTGGGTACTACGTGACAGGCGATGGTAAGGGGGTCCAGGCTGGTGTGGTCACAGGGGCCTGGGGACAGCAGTGGAAATCCTGCCCTGTCCTGCCCTCAGAATCCCTTATCAGTTGCTCTGACGGCTGGCACTGCTGCTTCACACTCATTTCTGGTTATTTTTAGGTTGCAGAAGAGATAAAGATGGTTATTACTGGATCACAGGACGAATTGATGACATGTTGAATGTTTCTGGTAAGAAGGAGTTTTGTCTTCAGTGGGGACTAATATGCTTTCTGACACCTTGTTTTGTGACACTTCTTCATCCATTTCAAAAGACACCTGCTTTATGGGGATGCCTCTGCATCTGTGATTCTGCCCAGCCACCTGTTCTCAAAGTGGATCCAGTTGCTGGGTCAGGGACACATAAGCCTGTGACTTGGTGACTTCCTGCACCATTTTCCTTGGAGACAAAGCCTTGGAGAGAAGGAACCTTCTGTAACCAGCCAGGGCACCTCTGCTGAAGGATTTAGGGCCACAGGGAATCACAGAGTTTGGGCAGGACCATGGGGTTGCTGTTCCAACCTGCTGCTCCATGGAGGGCTCACCTTAAAGCTGGATCAGGCTGCTCAGAGCTCTGAAGATTCTCCCACCTCTCTTGACTGAGTCTTTGAGATTCAGCTGCTTCTCAGCCCATCGTTTTCCATGCACTCTATTTAATAGTTCCCTCCCTCCTTTCCTGGAGCCTGTATCCTCCAGGTATTTCCTGCTGGCTCTCAGGTGCTGCTTTACTTGTCTGTGGATCAGATCACATCCTTTCACCTGACCAGCAGTGCCTGAGTCTCACCAACTGATCATTCTGGGAGTTGACCACCTTCCAGTAGCTTTCTGGGACAGCAGTGCCAGGGTGGAATGTCAGAGCACAGGCACAGGAGCAGAGATGTGCAGGACTGAGTTGTGCCCCTGCCCCAAGACAGGGAGGGTCATTGCCCCTCCCCACAGCATTGGGCTGGAGCCTGGACTCTGCAGATGAAAACTCTTCCTCTGCATCTTCCAGCTCACCATGTGGGCAGGTCTTGCCAAATGCAGCTCCTCAGCCTGTGCTCTGGAAGGAAATCACTGTAAACTGCTCATGACCTGTTCCAGAAAGAAGCCTAAAGGTGGGAGGGGGAACAGCCAGAGGAGGTGGCTTCTGCAGGTGACACCTGGCAGCTTCCAGAGCACTGCAGAAATGAGTTTCACTCTCCAGCTGTTGTTCTTTCCCAAGCACATCCAACTGATGCTCTCAAATCTGTAGTTTAGCACATTTTACAGCCTCAGGCCTCTTCCTGCAGGTCAGTAAAGCTTTGCCTCCCTCTTGTTTCCAGGCCACTTGCTGAGCACAGCAGAGGTGGAGTCGGCGCTGGTGGAGCACGCGGCGGTGGCCGAGGCTGCCGTGGTCAGCCACCCCCACCCCCTGAAGGGCGAGTGCCTCTACTGCTTTGTGACCCTGAGAGAGGGCCACGAGTTCACCAAGAACCTCACAGATGAGCTCAAAAAACAAGGTAGCAACAGCCAAATATTGGGGAGCAGGCAGGGGGAGGACAGGTGATGGTGGGGTTAAGGGCTTGGGTGCCTGCCTGTGGTCTGGGGAATGCAGCGTGGACAACTGCTACAAGGTGCCTCTGATTACAGAGCATGGCTGACAAAGACTAAAATTAGTTCTCCTGGCCTGTGGCTGCTCATGTGATGCCATGTCTGTTTTGTGGGAGCTGGCAGCCCTGTGAGGGGTGCTCTGCAGGCTTTTGTTTGCAGTAGGGCTTTCCCTGGCAGACTGGGACATCCTGAGAGGATCATGGGGTTTCTTTAGGGTAGTGCTCTGCGTGTTTGTGCTCTGCTCTCAAGGAGCTGTTTCACTGCAAACTGCACCATTGAATAAATGAAACAAATCTGTGGCAGCTTCTTCTCTGGAGGAGCCCAAGAGTGAATCAATCTTTGTTCTATCAGAATGGTCATGGTGTTGGTTGTAGCCATTAGGGAGGTCTCTGAAAGATGGATGGAATGAAGGAAGGAGTGCTCTCACTGTTGAGGAGATGTGCTTATGGCCCTGTTGGCATTGCAGGTCTTGCTGTCCTGTCTCCGCTGTGTGGAGGCTCAGGTGCAGCAGCCCTGCCAGGTGTCCAGCAGCTTGGCTCTGTGTCTTAACCTTCTGTCCTGACTGAAAAGGATGTGTGGCTTCTCCTTGTCCTTACAGTGAAAATCTCTTTTTTTTTCAGTCAGAGAAAAAATCGGGCCCATAGCAACACCTGATTACATCCAGCATGCCCCCAGCCTGCCCAAAACCCGTTCAGGTGAGCTCCAGGGATGGTGCTGGGGAGTTCTGGGCACTTCCTACCAGTGGAAGTTGATCAGCCTGCACTGCTTTGTCCAGGGCTGCTCAGATTAGGGGAGGTGCAAGCTCAAGGGTGAGCAGGATGCACAGGTCTGGTACTTCCCACTTCTGCTGAGGATGCTGAAGAGATCCTGACTCCTGGGGAGAGGGACTTGTTATATGGACAGATAATGATGGACAAGGAGTGATGGCTTTAAACTGGTGGATGGCAGACAAAGAAGGAATTGTTCCCTGTGAGGGTGGGCAGGCCCTGGCACAGGGTGCCCAGAGCAGCTGTGGCTGCCCCTGGATCCCTGAAATATCCAAGGCCAGGTTGGCCAGGGCTTGGAGCAGCCTGGGATGGTGGAAGGGGTGTCCCTGTGCATGGCAGGGGGTTGGAAAGAGATGATCTTTAACGTCCCTTCCAACCCAGACCATTTTGAGATTCTGACCCCTGCTTCCCTTTCTTGGCTGTCATTACAGGAAAGATCACCAGACGGATATTAAGGAAGATTGCCAAAAATGACCAAGATCTGGGGGACATCTCCACCTTGGCAGACCCAGGCATCATCAAACACCTTTTCAACAGCAGATGTGACACTAACCAGTAGCAGGACATGTCCCTGCTGAGCAGAACAGTGGCAGTGGCACCTGGTGCACAGGTCCCTCCAACAGCCACTGCCTGCCCGGGGAGGAAACCTTCACCTGTTGAATTGAATGTACCAATCATAGGAACGAGGAGAGTCTGGCTCTGGAGAGGCAGTGTCCATGCCCTGGATGAGGTGTCTGTCATGTTCCAGATGGATGTCACACATCTGAGGGTCGGCCTGGTGCACAGAGGGACTCATCCTCCTCCCTTTTCAGCACCTCGTTCTTGATTTTAATTTAATTTGGGGGTGGGGGGTGGCGGGGGGGAAGAGGGTGTTAATTTACTTTATGTCCTGGAGGGGCCCTGGCACCTTGGGCACAGTGGGAAGGAGCTTTGGGGGCTGGAGGGGAAGTGGTGCTGGAGTTACTCAATGCAGGCAGGCCTGGGAGGGGCATCCACCACTGCCCACAGGGCAGCTGAGCTTCCTTCTGTCCTCGGAGTGCTGCAAGCTGCAGGAGCACTGCAGCAGCCACATCATCACTGCACAGCTGTGCTCATCCTGCATCCACAGCTTCCCAGAGCCTCCAGGGCAGTGGGGCAAGGCTCCAGGGAGTTCTGGGCTTTAAACAGGTTTTTTTGGGCAATCTGATACCAAGATCTGCTGCTTCCCCACTGTGCTGTGCCAGCTGGTGCGTTGTCCCCAGTCCAGGGTCCTTCACTGGCCAGGGACACTGCAGGGAGCCAGGAAGGGAAAGGCCTTGCTGTGACATGTCCCATGGAGCCCTGGTTCCTCCAGCCCTGCTGCCACCAGCTCACAGCTGAACCAGAGCTGGAGCAGCTGGATGCTCCTTTTGTGTCCTGGGGGAGGACTGGGAGCTGTTACACCAAAGGATGGAGGGGAAGTGGAGCCAGGCAGAGGCATCTTCCCCATGGCACCATGACCACTGCTACAGCAGAGAAACCAAGGCAGGCAGGGCTGTGGGAGCCCTACACATCTCATCAGGAAAAATGGTGGGAGATGTTAAAAGTCAATGTTTGCTTAAATCTGACACGGCTTAAGGATGATGAGAGCTAAAGGCCCCCAAACCTTTTCCCCAAGAGCCTGACCACCACCAGGGTCCTGCCAAAGCCATCCTTCCTCCAGTGAAGGACATTTAACTTCAGCCAGAGCTGAGCTGGGGCTGATACCTCCTTTGCAATGTCTCTATGAAACCTGCATGTGAACTGTTTGATTTTGCACTTAAACCAAAGGAGAATTGGGCTTTAAAATTTGCTGCAACAGCTGTTCTGGGGAGTGCCAGTGGACAGGGATTACCTGCAACCTGAGCTGATTTGGGGCTGGAAAGGAGGGGCAGCTGCCTCTGGGTTGGGGTGCTCTGGTGGGCTGTTGGCCAAGTCCCAAATCTCACTTGTTACCTGCTGCTCTCACTGGCACAGCACCTGTGTCACCTGTAACCTCGGTGCCTGCCTGCATCCCATGTGTCCCCACAGCTCTGAACCACTGGATTGTGCCACCTTGGTGACAAGGATTCCTACATCATCGTTCCTCCTGTTACTCTTTGTCAGCTACGTCATTTTGGCTGGAAAACAGCGAGAATTTAATGCAAAATGGAATAAAATTCAAGAAAACAAAATGGAAATAGGTGTGGAGTGTGTGTGGGTGGGAGGTGCTTGTGTGCTGTTGAGTCCAGGGTGCTCAGTGCAGTTGGCCTGGCCATGCCAGAAACCAGGATTGGCTTTTGGGATGGGGAGGGGCAGGTTCCTGCCAGCATACTGTGCTGGCTGTGCCTCAGTTTCTCCCTGGCTCCAGCCAGTGCTGCTCCAAGGCCCATGGAAAGCACAAGATGGTGTGACACCACCCCCCTCATGCAGTGCCAGGGAGCTGGGTGAGGAGGCTCAGGGCTGTCAGCACAGCTCAGGGCTGCCTCACCTCCACCCTGGGCCTGGTCCCCTTCCAGACACAGCCATGGATCTCTGCACACCTGGCCAGGTGTGCCCCTGGGCTCAGACAAACCCGGCACAAACAACAGTCAGATTGCACATTCCTTTTAATCTCTGGCTTGGGGTAATCAATCCCCCAACAAAACACCCAGGAATCCCAGTTTCAGTCACACTTGAAGAATGGAGCAGTTTCCCAGGTGACTGATTGGTGATTGATGCCGCAGCAGCAAAGAGCCAGCAGGGCTGTCACTCAGCACATCCATTCTGCAGGAGTTCTGCCTTTGTGCTGCTTCTGGCACTCAGCACATCCATTCTGCAGGAATTCTGCTTTTTGTGCTGGTTCTGCCACTCAGCACATCCATTCTGCAGGAATTCTGCTTTTGTGCTGGTTCTGTGTAACTGACAGGGCTGGGCTGAGGCTGCCTGGGCTCTTCACTGCCAGAAAGGTGCAGCTTTTAGGGCTGATGAGGAAAGGGGGCTGGAGGAAGAAGACCTTGAGCAGGAGAGCCCACACTCCTCCACTGCTGTGCTGTTCCCACTGATCCATGAAACCCAGAGGGAGCCACATCTCCCCACCTGCTGGTGCTGGTCCCAGAGTAAGGTGCTTGGAGCTGGGGCTGTGCTGCTCAGCCTCCCCTGCAAGTCCTTTGCTTCCTCACCACATTGCTCCCAGTCTCAGCAGGACCATTCCCAAGGCTGGTGCTCCCTGACAGGAAGACACTCAGTGATTTGCAGTGGGATGCACTGGCACAAACCCAGGGTGATTTGGCATTTATCAACACACAGAAGGTTCCAGTTCACTGCTGCCATGGGAGCTGCCTCCATTTCTGAGGGATTCTCACACCAGCCTGTGGAGATCTGTTGGACAGGGCTGCAGGAGGCAGCAGGAGCCTGCCCTGCACCCTGCACTGCTGCCTGCCCTGTGTGGCACAGAGGCATTGCTTGGGATGAGCACCCAGTCCAATAAAACAGGACTTGGGCAAAACAAAAGGAAGCAAGAGGCCCTTGGGCAGATTACCCAGAGCAGCTGTGCCTGGGGCAGGAACCCTGAGGATCCTCAGGGACAGGGGAAAAGAGAAACGAGGACAGCAGCAGCACAGGAAGGAGGACTGGAGGGCCATGGTGAGTGGAGCTGGGCTCTCCTCTTTAAGCTGGTGAGCACTGAGGCACTGGATGAAGATAAAGGCTGATACTTGCCCATCCACCTTTCTCCTCTCATTCCTTAGGCTGTGTGTATCTCCAGAGATCATGCAGCATCAAGGAGCAGCACAAAGGCCTGGTGTGGCACTTTGACCCTTTGCTCTGTGTCCCCCTGCCCCCAGGCCAGGCTCCAAGGGAACATCCAGAAGAACCCTGCAGTCCTGGGAGTCACAGCTGGGCTGTGCCCAGGGCAGGGCCCCCTGAGCAGGCAGAGCAAGGGAATTCTTCTTCCTGAAGGAGGAATCACCAGAAGCAGCTGGGGCTGGCACCTTTGAGCAGTTGCATCACACACTCCCTCCTCACAGCCTCCAGCACGTCAGACCTCAGCAAGCACACCCTAAGGAGAAATCCCTGGGGCAGATCAGCTCTTCAGGCAGCAGAGAGGAGGGTGAGGCTGTGGCTCCTCACACCAGGTACGGTGTGTCCAGCACAGCCACCCCGGCTGCCACGCCGCCGTCCGCGTGCTCGATGGCCTTGGTGCGCAGGAGGTGACCGGCGGCCTGGTTCAGCACCAGCTCCTGGCCCTGCCTGCAAAGGAGAGGCAAACTGAGCCCTGCAGAGCACAGAGCTCGTGGCATTTCTCTGGTGCAGCAGGATGCACCTTCCCTGTCAGCACCCAGGGCAGGGCAGAGCCCCAGGGCTAACAGTGGGGCCCTGCAGTGGTGGCTGCACTGGCCCTTCTGCAAATGGGCAGTGCCAGGGGCTGAATGCTGCCAGAGCACCTCTGTTCCCAAAACTGTGTGAAAAGGACTTTCATTTATACCCTATGGGAACATGGCTATGAGGGTTTTAAACAAAAGCAGCTCCTCTAAGGGCTGAACAGGCATTAGGCCTTCAGGTATTTCAGAGATCACCAGGCTTCAAAAAAGCCACACATGTGGCTGCATCCAGAAGCCAAGAAGTGCTCCCAGAAATCAGGGATGAGACACATCAATCCCAAGATCTCATTACACCAGTAAGTGCCAGCACGAGCCCTGTGGTTTTCCAGCAGCTCATTTGGCAGCAGGTTCAGAGCAGCAGCTCAGCGTGTGCACACGTACTCAGAGCTGCTGCCAGGGGCACAGACTGAACGGTCACATCTGTCCCCTGCACCTGCACGTCCTCAGACATCTGTCCTGTGGCTGTGCTTGGGCAGCACAGAGGACAAAACACTCCTGCATCAGGAGCAGGGAACTCCCTGGAACACAAGCTCATTCCTCACCTCACATAGACACCAAAGATCCCGAGCTCAGAGATGCACTTGGACATTTGGAGGGGACTGTGAGCCCTCAGCAAGTAATTCAGTGCTGGCTGGGGTTTGATCTTATCCATCAAGATGTAGGAGGTTCTCTCAGGGCTGTCTTTGATCTTCTCCAGAACCTCCCTGAGCTCTTCACCATAGAGGTTGTTCCCTGGCAAAAAAACCAGCACATCAAGCCCTTCCAAAACAGCAGAAGCCTCTGGCCCCTGCAATGTGGCCCTGGCAGCCCAAATAACCCAGCCTTTGTCTCCCCAGGTGCTGCCTGGGCTCTCCACACCCAGCACCAGAGCCTTGGGAGCTCCTCCAGGAGCAGCACTGCCTTAGTGGCAGGACCAGTCCCCATGGCTATGAGTAATCACAAGCCACCCTTTATCCCTCAGCACAAGACCAGGAGCTGGTACAGAGCTACTGCCTGTCCCAAATACATCACAAAGCCCCATGGAACCCCCAGGGGCCCAGCCCAGCTCACACCTCCACAGCCCAGATCATACCTCCACCTTCACGCTGAGGCTTCAGCACAAAGCGGTCGGGGTCAGCGATGGCTGTGGCAGCTATTTTGTCACCTTCTTCACCCTGGAAGGAAAGGATGGAAACAGGTGGACATCAGGAATAATTTCTTCATTGACAGGGTGGTTTTACACTGGAATGAGCTGGATGGAGTCACCACCCCTGGAGGTGTTCAAGGAATGAGGGGACGTGGCACTCAGTGTCTAGTTGGTAATGTGGTGTTTGGTCAAAGACTGGACTATACCATCCTGGAGGGCTTTTCCAACCTAAATGATGCCTTTTGCCAACAGCAAAGCATCAGGGAGCAGCAGGGGCTCCTCAGCAGATCCCTCTGAGCAGAGGCATCAAATTCCCCAAGGAGCACAACAAAGCCCTCTCTCCTCAACCAAAGGGCACAGGTGTGCATGTCCATTCCCTCTCCAGCCCCGCTCCCACTCACCTGGTCCAGGGAGTAGAGTCCTGCAAAGGTGGCTCTGATGCGAGCGATGGCCTCGGGGCAGCCGGGCAGCAGCTTCTCCAGCGTCCCCGGCCGGCTCAGCTCCTGCTGCACCTTCTTGGTGCCCGCCAGCTGCGTGGCAATGTCGGGACACTTCACCGCCCGCGACCTCTCCAGCAGCAGCCGCGCCTCCCAGTTCTGAGGCAGCGAAGGAGCAACCACCCCGTGAGGATTAAAAAAACACACAAAAGGTTTGCTCTGCTCTTTTCTGTGCAGTTATCGACATATGGTTTGTCTCCTCCCTGCCTGCTGGCAGGGACAGGGGGTGGGAGTAGCACTCCAGAGAAAAGCAGACATGAATTTCCCACCACCTCTGGGAGCAGCACGGTCAAACGAACCCACTGCCTGCTCCTTCCCCAGCTTGGGCAGTGCTGCCACCTCCAGACAGCAGCTAGCTCTGCTCTGTGCTATTATTACCTGCAGCCCGATCGTGCTGAGAGCACAGATCTGCAGACCAAGTCTGAAACCTTTAAGCAGGTGTTCATACCTGCGTTAACCCCTCTTGTACTGAAGCAATTCAGTGCTGCACTAAGGGATCACCCCCAGGAGAAGAAAGCCACCCATGTTTCTTACTGCAGGGTCACCACCTGACCTCTGGGGTCACAGCTTCAGAGCTCTCAGCCACAGCGGGCAGGACTGACCCCACCCTGACAGGGCAGCTGCCCCTGGGATTATTTTGAGCTCCCTGGGCAGTGCCCAGCTGGTGGTTTCTGGGGCAGGGAGGGGGGTACTCACCTGCTGGTCGTAGACCTGGGGCACGTAGCCCTCTCTGTAATACACCACTGCAACCTCCTGGCCGTCCCTGGAATGGAAACCAGAATGGAAAGCCAGGCCAGGCCCTGCCCCATCCCAGCACCAAGGCAGGGAAATCACAGCCCCTGCCCCTTCTCCTTGGCCTCTGGCTTTCCTGCTCCTGCCTGGCTCTGCCAGAGCAAGCTGAACACTGCAAGCCCTGGCTCCTCTCCACTGAACCACAGCTTGGCCTGTCCCAAGACACAAGGAGCTGACACCCAGTCTGTGCTCTAACCAAAGACTCAATAATTCTGACACCCAGCTCAGCAGACAGGTAAGCACTTCATTTTAAACAGCTTTTACCCCACACTGGCCTGGAGGGCTCAACCTGGAGAAAAGGAGGCTCAGGGGGCCCTTCTGGCTCTGCACAATCCCTGGCAGGAGGAAACAGCCAGGGGGGTCGGGCTCTGCTCCCAGGGAACAGCGACAGGAGGAGAGGGAACAGCCTCAGGCTGGGCCAGGGGAGGTTTAAACTGGAGATTAGGGAAAAACCTCTTCAGTGAAAGGGTGGTCAAGCACTAGGACAGGTGGCACAGGGCAGTGGAAGGACTTGAAGATGTGAGGCTGTGGCACCTGGAGGACATGTTCAGTGGTGCTGGGTTATAGGTTGGACTTGATCTCAGAGGTCTTTTCCAACCTAAACAGCTCTGTGATTCTGTGATTCTTGAAGCTGGAGGGAACAAGGTTCTCCTGTGGCAATTCAAGGTAGGACTCAACAACCTGAGAGGCACCAAACCAGCCTGCCAGGGCTGGGCTGGCAGCACAGCCCAAACTTTGGCCTCAAAACTGTGCACTTGGTCTGGGAGCTGCTGGCAGGCAGACAGGAGGCATCCAGCAGTGACAGGGGAGGATGCTCAGGAGGAAACACAACTCTCCCCTCAATTATTCAGCCATGACAAATATATTCATTAATTAAACACAGCACAGACCCCAAAGGTCAAACCATGATAAAATCAGCCTCACTATAGAAAAATCACTGTCATGAAACCACGTGTTCCCTTAGGCTCATACAGCTCCCAGAACATTACCTGGAAATAGGACAAGCGTCACTCTTGGGACAAACTGGGAGTCTGTGATCCTCCCGTCCTGGTCTCCACAGGGAGCAGGCAAGACACAGTGAGTTCAAACTCAAGAGATCCCCAAAGGACATGGAATGCTTCCTCCTCCAGCACTAACAACCCAGCCCAGCTCCCACTGGCAGAGCAGCACATGAACAGTAAACAGGAAATGGCTCTGTGGAATAGCCAGGGCTGCTCAGAGCAGACCTTTGTGGAGGAGGTAAAGATCCAACAGAGCAATGAAGGCTGAAGCCTGAAGGAAGGAGGGACTGATGTGTGTCTGTGTGAACACAAAACCACCTCAGCTCCAAGAGGAAGCAGCAGCCTGCAGCTCAGACAATCACTACTTACACTCAGCTTTGGCTGCAAGCTGCCACTGGCAGCCCCGTGTGCCCCAGAGGCGGCGGGAATGCGCACCTTGGCTCATACTCACACATACAGCCTCCTGCTGGCATCCAGGGAGCCCTGCTCAAACACGTCCCGGAACCGCTTCCTGACCACACCGATATTCCTGCCAAGAGGAGCGTGACAGTCACCAGCCTGGGCACAGCTACTCGTGCAAATCACGCGTGGAATCGGTGGCTGCAGCAAGGAGGATCTGTAGGTTCCTTCACAAATAGCTTCAGGCTTTGTGCTATGGAGCCACAGAAATCCTACAGCCCAAAAGCCTCCCTGTTTAGGAACCCATCCTATGTTTCCTATGATCTGTCAGCGGTTTGCTCGGCTTTCCATACCAGAAACTGAACTGTCTCCTTCCTTTCCCATCCCAGGAAAATTCAAATTTTACCTGTTCCAAAGCTCATTTTCTATACAACGCTGATCAAAAATATTCCTCTGGACTTCTTCCACCAGAAACATCACCACAGCCCTGGAAGAGACACCAAGGACATCATTAAACCCATAAACACTCCACATGCTCCTAGCTGGATCACCAGCTTTCCCTCTCTGTGATTGAGGCTCCCTGCACTGCTCCTGTTCATGTTCTCCTCCTCTGTCCTTACCTTTGGGACCCGTAGAGCTCCCAGGCTTTGGCAATCCCCAAGGCCAGCCCCTTTGCTGGGTTGTTGGGCAGCAGGTGTGACGCCTCCTCGGTCTTTCCCAGCACTTGCAACACCAACCTGTGGAACACAAACGCTGTAAATGCCACGTCCATGCCCAGCTGGAGCAAGGGAGCAGCCTGGAGAGCACAGGGGCCATGCAGTGCAGCTGCTGCCAGAGGTGCTCCTCACCTGTGGACGTCGGCGGTGCGGGAGGTGAGCCCCGCGAAGCTGGCAGCAATGGTGTTTATTTCTATCTGCCTCAGAGCTGCTGCGCCATCCAGCCCACAGTCAAACATGTAATCTGAGCGGTTGATGCCCAAAAACACAGTCTGGAACACAGGGAGGGGAGCTCCTGTTGCCTTTAACTGCAAATCCTTTGATGACCTTGCTTCAAAATCCTCCCCAGGCAGATCCAGTCAGAGAATCCCAGAAAGCTTTGGGTTGGAAGGGACTTTAAAAACCATCTCATCCCAGCCTCTGCAGTGGGCAGGGACACCTTCCACTAGACCAGGTTGCTCCAAGCCCTGTCCAACCTGGCCTTGACTATTTTCAGGGATGGGACAGCCACAGCGTCTCTGGGCAACCTGTGCCAGCACCTCACCACCTGCACAGTAAATTTCCTAATATCTCATGTAAACCTGTTCAGTGTCAGTTTGAAGCCATTCCCTCTTGTCCTGTCACCCTCAGTTTGATAAAAGCCACTGCAGGTCACACACCTGGGTGCTCTGCCCCCTGCCCAGGGCCCACAGCCCTCCCAGAGCTCCAGAGGAGTTCCCAACACTCCTGAGAGTAAAGGAGCTTCTGCAGGGATGGCCTGGCTGGTGCAGCTCCTGCCCACTCTGAGGCTCCCAGAGGACAAACCAGATGAAATCCTCCTTCTCCAGGCCAGGCTGTTTCCAGCAGCACCAGCCAAAGAGCTCAGCTGTTCAACAGGACAAGGTCCTGGGCTCACCAGCTGAGACAAGACATTACAGCGCAGGGAGTGACCAGCCTGGGACAGCTCAGAGTCCACAGTGCCAAAGCTTGCTGCCAGAGGCCAGGCAGCCCCACCACAATGCCAAGGGGCACAGATAACTGGGATCCCCTGACAAGGTACCTGAGCCAAGCCTTCCTCCAAAACCTGCATGTAGATTCTGAAGAGTCGAGCTGTGAAGTCGTCTACCTTGATGGTGCTAGAGAGAAACACAGACCACGTCAGCCCCCTGCTGCTGTCACAGAGGAACAAGAAAATAATTTTTTTCTGCAGAAAAAGCCCTTAGCAGGGGCATTCTCCAGCACAAAGAGCAGGGCTGGGACTCAACAGTGCTGTAGCACTGTCAAAAACCTCCCCATGAATGCTCAGTGCAAAACCACAACACAAACCCAGTTTGCCAAGCACAGCCACTCCACAAAAGGCCCTCCTGTGCAGAGGTGACTCACTGGCAGGGCAGAGATGGGACAAGTAAAGGCAAAGAAATGCAGCAGAATTCTGCAGGTTCAGGGAAGAAACCACAGCTCTCTCTGTGCCTGGACATGCAGTTCAGAGAAGCTTCACAAGCTTCATCCGATCCTCCTGTCCTGTCAGGCTCCAAACCCCACACACTGTGGCCCTGCTAGAGTACATCTGGCTTCTCCTCAGGGCCCCAAATCCCTGAGCAGCACCTCCAGGGAGCTGCCCTGGCACAGGGCAGGCACCTGAGCACAAGCCCCAGGCGCTGCATTCTTTAACCACAGGTACAAACATGTCCCCACAAGCTCGGGCTGCAGCCAGCTCTGCAACAGGCACAAGCATTGGAACAGTTCCAAGGGGTCAGGCTTTAACAAAACAAAAGGATGCTGGAAAACAGCCTCCTCTGCTCTGTCCCAGTGCCAGAGGCAGCAGCATGTGCACACGCAGCACAGAACAGGCAGTGGGAAGGGAAGAGGGATTTGTGGAAGCATCAGCCCCACAATCATGAGTGACAAAGTCAGGGATGGTCACTCCAGCCCAGGGCAACAGCCACAGATAAACTCAGCAGAACCCAGCAGCCAGAGCTGGACAGTCCAGAGCTTGTGGCTGGGAAAGAGGGATGGAGAGTGTGGAAACAGAACAGACACCTCCTTTTCATCACTGCTGCAGCAGTGGTTAACCAGGTGGTTACTGGACAGACACAGGCAGATGCAGAGTAAGACTAAAAGAGACTCCTAAATCCAGGACTCAAAGACTCCAGTGATTTGCATTTAAGGCCCAAGAGGCCAAAAGTATGAATTCACAAGCCTGAAAAAGTGGCAAAGTTGAAGATCATTGCAGGGAATCAGGTCTTGGCCAGATGTCCCATTTTCTGGGGCCCAAGAAGACCTCAGAAAGGTAGGGATGCCAGAAAGGTGATAAAGGCTTTACATTTAAAATATTTCATTAAAATGCAACATGCAAAAACATTACCTGGCCAGAGTTTGCTCCAGGAATTCTTTGTTTTGACTGACAGCATCCACCAGCAGGTTAAAATCCTGCTGGACAGCGTAGGCTTGTTCAAACAAGGCCCGTGGCACTGCGGAGGGGAGCAGCGTGAAGGGCGCGTAATTCACCACCTGCAAGCAGGGATGCAGCACAGCAGTCAGGTCTGGGCGACTGAAGAGGAGCTGAGGAGGTGCTTCCTCTGCTTGTCTGAAGGCTGAAGCCACCCCCAGCCCTGTGGGCACATAACTTTGCAGGGTTCTGCTTTATGAAGCACCCGCAGGGTACTGCTGCTCCAGCGTCTGGGCTGGGCTGAGTGCCTCCCCCTGTGTCCATGTGAACTGGACAGCACTGCCTCCAGAGCTTCTCAGGGGCAGAGAAAAGATCAATTTGCCAGTCCTGGGCTCTGGGTGTCAGATACTTGTTTTGATCCCTGCTCAGTGACTCCAGAGCCTTGGCTCATCCCACATCTCAGGCACGGGGTCACACTCAAAGTCCATATATTACACTGTAGAGAAGTTTCTAATTCCCCTGGATTTGTACATGAAACAAGGGACACTGGCAGTGTGTTTGGTGTCTCCCCCAAGGCTCCCTCTTCCTCTCACCCTTTGAGATCACTCAGAGCCCTGACCTGACATCAAGGAGCAGTGCCATGGTGAAGACCTGTCTCCTTGTACCCCTTGTGCCAGCTGCCTGCTCGTCCCCAGGCTCCTCAGGGACCTTCCCCAATGGTGCCCCACCCCTCCTGCACAGGGGTACTCTTCCCCTGAGACCCCTCATGGCATTCTGCTCCAACAGGCTGAGCCTCCCACCCCAGCCATCCGCCAGGGATCGCCCAGAGGCAAATCTCACCCACCAGCCACCTCCACCCGTGTCACCTCACCCCAGCTATGAGACAAAGGCTGACTGTAGCTGGGAACATGCCAAAAGCAGAGGCCCCTCCGTGAGGCTCTCCTCCGGTTCAAAGGTTCATATGGGTGATGAGAGGCTGGGAAAGGGATTAACTCCCAGCACCACAACAGGCAACTTCCTAAACCGTCCCAGATCCATCCCTCTCCTTGGAAAAAGGAGTCTGTACGGCAGGGCTGTCCCTTGGGGAGCTGCGCCCATCATCGGGATGGGCTGTGAGCCGCAGCCCCAGCGAAGGGACAGTGCAGGTTGTCCCTCGAGGAGCCGCTCCCGGCGAAGGGCTCAGGGACCCCCAGCACGGCAGCGGCTCCTCCCCGCGCTGTGCACTCACATCCGAGGCGTGGGGCTGCTCCCCGGTCCGCATCAGCACCCCCGCCAGCAGCGCCGCGTCCACCGCCACCGCCGCCGCGTCCCGCACGGCCACCGCGTCCCGCAGCACGTCCTGCCAGCCCGCGGCCATGGCAGCGCTGCGGCACAGCACAGCTGGGGGTCAGCAGCGCCCGTCCACAGCCCCAGCCGGGCCCGCCGGGCCCCAGAGCCCGGGCCTGACCCCCGGGCCCTGTCCCAAAAACCCCGCTCCCTGTCCCCAGCCCCTGTCCCCCAACTCCCGTGCCCTGGCCCCCGCTCCCTGACCCCCACTCCCTGTTCCCCACCCCTGTCCCCAGACCCCAACTCCCTGTCCCCAGACCCCCACTCCCTGTCCCCCACCCCTGTCCCCAGACCCCAACTCCCTGTCTCCAACCCCTGTCCCCTGACCCCCGCTCCCTGTCCCCAGACCCCCACTCCCTGTCCCCAACCCCTGTCCCCTGTCCCCAACCCCTGTCCCCTCGCCGGTCTCCGGCCCCCAGCCCATCAGTGCGCCCTGACCCCCGGCCCCTCCCTGGTACCCGCTCCCCGCTTGCCGAGCCGCAGCCTTTGGCACACCGCTGACCCCCCGAGCCCTGTGTCCCTGTCCGGCCCCAGCTCCCCACAGACCCCCGAACCCCGTGTCCCTCTCCGGCCCCAGCTCCCCACAGACCCCCGAGCCCTGTGTCCCTGTCCGGCCCCAGCTCCCCACTGACCCCCGAGCCCTGTGTCCCTCTCCGGCCCCAGCTCCCCACTGACCCCTGAGCCCTGTGTCCCTCTCCGGCCCCAGCTCCCCACTGACCCCTGAGCCCTGTGTCCCTCTCCGGCCCCAGCTCCCCACTGACCCCCGAGCCCTGTGTTCCAGTCCGAGCCCTGTGTCCCTGTCCGGCCCCAGCTCCCCACTGACCCCCGAGCCCTGTGTCCCAGTCCGAGCCCTGTGTCCCTGTCCGGCCCCAGCTCCCCACAGACCCCCGAGCCCTGTGCCCCTGTCCGGCCCCAGCTCCCCACTGACCCCCGAGCCCTGTGCCCCTGTCCGGCCCCAGCTCCCCACTGACCCCCGAGCCCTGTGCCCCTGTCCGGCCCCAGCTCCCCACTGACCCCCGAGCCCTGTGTCCCTCTCCGGCCCCACCTCCTCACTGACCCCCGAGCCCTGTGCCCCTGTCCGGCCCCAGCTCCCCACTGACCCCCGAGCCCTGTGTCCCTGTCCGGCCCCAGCTCCCCACTGACCCCCGAGCCCTGTGTTCCTCTCCGGCCCCAGCTCCCCACAGACCCCCGAGCCCCGTGCCCCTGTCCGGCCCCAGCTCCCCACAGACCCCCGGTCCTTCCCGGCGCGCCCGTTCCGCCACCCGGACCCGCTCCGGCGGCTCGGTGCGGACACTGCGGACCGCCCCGTGATTGGCCAGGCTGCGCCCCTCGCCCCGCCCCTAAGAAGATTGGCAGCTGAATAAACCAATCAGCGTAGGGAAAACGCCGCTCGTGTGCGATGCCGCGGGCCGGGGGCAGGAGGGGGAGGAGCCGCGGCGGGAGCGCTCAGCGCGCACGCGCCGGGCTGTGTCACGGGGCGCGTGACGTCATGTCGCGATATTGAGAGGGCGATGGGAGCCCTGGGGCTGCTCGCCCGCGTCTGGGGCTGCAGCTCGTGGGATCCGATCGCTGCATGCCCGGGCTGCGGGGGCCCAGAGCGATGGCAATGTCTGGCACAGAGGCCCTTTCCAGCTTCAGCGATCCGCAGTTCCCTGAGGGCACCTTCCCCTGCCGGGCCTGCGTTATCTGCTGCCCTCCCGGGAGCTGAAATTCACCCCGGGCAGGCAGGGCAGCATGCAGGAAGTGCAGGCCTGCCTTAGGAAGTGAAAGGAATTTGAAATCTCTTCACGTTTCCCGTTTCTTACCCTTTTCCTCACCCACATGGCTTTGCTGCGCTGCAGGCAGGGCCTGGGAAGGAGCTGAGCGAGGGAGCCTTAGCCCATCCCTGATGTCCCCTGATGTCCCCTGGAGCTGGGGAGCGCTCCCGGGTGTCCCCGGGGCATGTCCCTCATGGCCAGGGCAAGGAGGTGCTCCCAGCTTCTGTCCTGGGAGAAAACACAAGCTGAGATTTTCCTGGCCCTGTAGCTGGATGTGCGCTCCCGCTGCCGCGGTTCCTCAGGGGACAGGATTGCTCTCTGTCCTCCTGTCACACTGAGCCAAGTGTGGGCCTCCTCACCTGGGGACACCTGGGGAAGGGCAGATCTCAGAGCCCTTTCGTGTACTTGTAGAACGTTCATTTCCCAGCAATATGGCTTGAAATGACAGTGTGGGAAATCGAGAGGCTTCATTTTCTATTAGGAACAAGCAAAATTTAGATGTAAATAAATCAAACCCAAGCAGGTCCTTTCTACTTTTTTGTTTCAATATACAAAGGAGCTGCCAGTCCTAACTTTGAGTAGGTGTAATGAAAAGGAACAACTCTGTGTTGGTACCTCCAACACAACAGTGTAAAAAGAAACAAGATTTGTTGTCATCACAAGGCAAACATTTGTGTATCCACTGAAATAACAGCATGACCTGAGCATTTTCACAGCTCATTTAGGACAGAACTGGGAGGCTCCAACCAAAGCAGCAGGGCTGCATTTGGTTTGTGACCTGTGCTAGGAACGTTTGAAGCCACGGATGGCTGCTGAGGAGATGGGGTGTGATGCTCACGTGCAGCCAAGAGAGCAAGAGCTGGACACCAGGCTCACATCTGCATCCCAACAGGAGCCAGCCCTGTGCCCTGGCAGCCAGAGCCCCCTGTGTGCCAGGCTCACCCCGCAGCATGGGCAGCCAGGGGACCCTGCCTCTCTCCCCCACCTGCAGGGCTGCCTGCAGCTCTGGGGGCCCAGCAGGAGCAGCACGTGGAACTTCGGAGCTCCAGAGGAGGCCACAAAGTTCCTGAGGGGAGCTTCCCTATGGGGAAAGGCTGAGAAAACTGGAGCTGTTGAGGCTGGAGAAGGTTGTGTGGAGAGCTCCCAGCACCTTCCCAGTGTGTGAGAGGGCTACAGGGAAGTGGGAGAGGAATCTTTGCCAGGAACTGCAGTGACAGGACAAGGGGGAATGGGATCAAACAGAGAGAGTAGGTTCAGATTTGATGATGGGAGGAAATTGTTTCCTGTGAGGCTGTTGGGCCCTGGCACAGGCTGTGGATGCCCCGTCCCTGGGAACGTTCAAGGCCAGCTTTGGTGGGGCCTGAGCAGCCTGGTCTGGTGGGAGGTTGCTCAGGTTGGAATGAGATGATCTTTAGGACCCTTCCAAGTGAAATCATTCAAGGATTTGATCATTCTACGATCCCTGTCCACCACTGCGGAGCAGCCCTGGAATTCTGGTGATATCACAGCTCTCAGTGCTCCAGATGGCACTGCCAGCAGCTGGAAATGAGCACAGCATGCCCTTCACCTGCTACCAGTGCTCACTTGTCACCTGCTCCCTGATATGCCCATCAGTCCTGAGCTGTTCCTGCCTTCTGGAATTTTCCTGCTGTCTGGACTGAAGCACCAACCCCAGCAGGATGTGCACTCCTGTCCCAGTGAAGGTACAGTGCCATTCCAGGGAGGGAGCACCCCCTGACTGCCCAGGCAGGCTGGAGCTCTGTGGGGATGGTGTGGGACAGGGACCCCACCGTGAGGTTGGGCTGCCTCACAGAGTCTGACAGAGATCAAGGAGAAATAGAAGTAGATATGAAGATATAGATATATATCTTATATATATATATTTATTTATATAGTTATATAGTTATATAGTTATATAGTTATAGTAGATATGAAGAAGTAGATGATGAAGAAATGATGGAGGTGGATGTTGAAGAGTTTGTTGAGGAGCTGGAGGTTGATATGGAGGATGACATTGAGGAGATGGAAATGGTGAACAAGTGGAGGAGGAGCCCATGGTCCTGGGATGAAGACTGAGCCCAGCAGCAGGACACGCAGGTGCTGGCCATGCCCTGCCCACAGGCAGAGTGGGTCCCCTGCTGCCAGGCTGGGGCAGGGCTGGGTGGCCCCGCTCAGGGACACGGTCGGTGCCCAGGGGGTCCCTGGATTGTGGTGGCACAAGCACCACCCCTGTCCTGCCCTGCACTTGCTTTGTCCCACACAAGCCCCATCCCAGCGCCTGGGGCCCGGCTCCCAGCCCCAGCTGGGCTCAGTGCTGGCGGCAGAGTCCCACTGTGCCAGTGTGTGCCAGCCTGGGGGCACAGGGAACAGCCCTCAGGGCTGGGCTGGAGGGGCCATGATGCCTCCTTCTCTTGCAGGAATAACAGAGATTATGGCTGCAGAAATCTTTGTTTTGTACACGTGTTTTATATGTTGTTCCTTGATAGCTTCCTGTAAATATGTTATTAATATTGTTATTTCATTGAGCCTTCTGTAAATATGTTCTGAAGGTTGTTATTTCATTGGGTCTTATGTAAATATATTCTGAAGATTATTTGTTACATCCATCTGTAAATATGTATAGCTAAATTCTATAGCTTGTTATAATGATTTTTATCATGTAAAAAAGTTTATTGTTTTTACTTCTCTTCTGTAAATAAATTGTCCTTGTTTGTCACAGGCTGTCTGTCTTTACATTTGCTTTGGGCACAGGCAGCATTTGCACAGTTGTGGTTTCCCCTTGCCCTGGGTTCCTGAGGCTGGAGGTCCCTCGTCCATTAGGGCCTGGAATGATGGAATCCTGGAATGGTTTGGCTTGGGCGGGACCCTAAAGGCCCTCTTGTTCAGCCCTGAGCAACCTCCCACCTCAGCAGGTTGCTCAGGGCCCTGTTCAGCCTGTCCTTTAATGCCTCTCTGCACAGCCTGGCCAGGGCCTCACCCCCCTCACGCCAAAGAATATTTTCCTAACATCAAATCCACTCCTGTTCTCCATTGGAACCCATTTCCCCTTGTCCTGTCACTACAATTCCTGACAAAGAGTCACTCTCCCACTTCTCTGTAGCCCTTTCACACCCTGCAAAGGTGCTGCTCTTGCTCTCTTGGCTGCACGCGAGCATCACAGCCCCATCTCCTCAGCCGCCATCCGTGGCTTCAGATGTTCCTAGAGCAGGGCACAAATCAACTGCAGCCCTGCTACTTTGGTTGGAGCCTCCCAGTTGTATCCTAAATGAGCTGCAGAAATGCTCAGGTGCTTCTGTGACTCCAGTGGATACACACAAATGGTTGGCTTGGGATAACAACAGCCCTGTTTTCTACTGCCACTGTTGTGTTGGAGGTTCCAACACTGGCTTGTTCCATTTGATTGGAGTGTCCTAGTTTGACACCAGGCTGGACACCAGGCACGCTGGTGCCGAGGCAGTGAGATAATGCTTCAGCTATGCAAAAAGCTGGATGCAGAAAGAATTAGTTACTTTGTAAAAGGGTATGTGAATGAAGAATTTTTTGGAAATCAACAAATTTAGCATGTGATTATAAAATAGGTTGCAATATGAAGGTTAGGAAAGTATAATGTGAACATTAAGTAAAAAATGTATAAAAGGTAGTACTGTGTGAAGAATGGAGGAGTGAGTTTGTGCTGAAGCTATGCCACTCACTCCCGGCATCAAATAAATAAATACCTGCTCTATAGGCCTTTATACGATGGAGTACTGTTTTCTTGCCTAGATTTAGGGAATCAGCACCATGATCAGAGACACAAACCAGCTTCTGTTCCCACAGTTATCCCTATCCTCTGCACTTCCCCAGGTGTCTGCCTCGATGTTCACTGGGGACCTCCCTGTTTGTGACCGTCCAATGCTGTGCTCAGCAGGCACCCAGCTGTGTTTGCACATGAGCTGCCACAGGCAGACACACAGCAACTGCAGCAGAGGCTGGGCCAATTCTTTTTCTTCCAAAATGCAAGAAAGACAGAAAGGCACAAGGATACATGACAGCATCTCTGTGGAGTCTCTTTGTCCAGCAAAATTCAGTAGCTGTTGGTGGTTTTGTGCTACTGCTAATCCCTTCCATGAAAAACAAAGTTACAGGAAGGAGCAACATCATCTGACACATCCCAAGTGTTGCCACCAGTTGTTCCAGGTGCTCTGGCCAACAGTCCCTGTAGCATGGAGTGCAGTCCCCAAAGCACGCTGGCTTTGGCTGCCCTCTGGCACAGAAGCTCCCCCAGGGCACAGGTCTCTGGGGCAGGAGATGGGCACCAGCGCTGCCAGGGCTCAGGGGGTGGCAGGCCTGCTTTGGCAAGGATTCTGACACCCCTGCTGATTTCAGTGGGGTCAGAACAGCACTTGGGCCCTGGCCCACACGTTCCTGGTCTCTGTCACACCGCCACGTTTAGGATGGCCACCAGGCAGGACATGTCCCAAGGAGGCCGTGACGGCTTCTGTGGAGGGCCCTGCGCCCTTCCCGCCACGGCTGCCTCGGCAGCCCAGGGGGCTCCTTCTGCTGCCCTGAGCCCACAGAGCAGGGCAGCCTTTGCTGATGGTTTGAGCTGTTCCTAAAGATCCTGCTGGGCTGTCTGAGACACTTGGGCCAAGCCATTGCTTCCAAGCTGGGCCACTTTGGCTGGGCTGGGTGTGGCCCCAGGGCAGGGGGCAGCGTGTGCAACGGCCCTTGGTGACACGGTGCAGCATGGTAACCATGGAATGGAATGGGACAGGGTGTCCAAGGGCCCTTTGTGACATGGGGTGACATTAGTGTTGGCAGTGACACAGCCACGCCACAGTGCTTGGTGCACGTGACAGGGCAGGACGGGACAGAGTGGTGCTGTGAGGAGCCCCCGCACGGCGCACTCATTCCTTGCTGACCCACAGCCTTTCCGAGGCCTTACTCCTGCAGGTCACCTCGAGGCCAGACCACAGCACTCGGTGACCTGCAGCCTTCCCGAGGCTTCACTTCTGGTGAGGTGAAGCACCATCACTTCTCAGGTGTGCTCGAGGCCAGACCGTGGCATTTCCTCACCGCGGTCCTTGACGAGGAGTCTCCTGTCCTTGTGGCACGAGCCCCTGAGACCTGAGTGCAGGACTTGCTGTCCTGCAGCCTTGCCAAGACTTCACTCCTGCAGGTGCCTTCCAGGCACGGCTGCAGGACTTGCCGACTCTGACCTTTTCCGAGCCTCCTCTGCTGCAAGTAGCCATGAATCCAGGCAGTGCTGTTGAGCAGAGACCTCCAAGTGTCCCCAAGATGACCGGGGTGAAGGAGGAGAAAGAAGGCCCTGGGACTGCCCCAGCACAGCAGCCTGGAGAGGTGGAGCAATTCCAGCCATTGCAGGAGGGTGAGCGGCAGACCTGGGCCACAGGGCTGGTGCCTGCAGCCAGCTTGGCCTCGCCCCATCCCATCCCATCCCATCCCATCCCATCCCATCCCATCCCATCCCATCCCATCCCATCCCATCCCATCCCATCCCATCCCATCCCATCCCCTGGGGACACGCCCATGGACAGGACAGAAGTGGGGCTGGGGCAGACACCCTGGAGCTGTACTCTGTGCCCTGGGGCATCCCGGGGCTGTCCCTGCCTGGGGAGTGCAGGGCTGGGCTGTGTTCTCCGGCCTCTCCCGCAGCCCCTCAGCTCAAGCTGCGCTCGCTCTTTGCCAGGAGCAGCCATGGAGCGCACTCGAGAGCAGGGACGCAGCCGTGGCCTGTTCCGCACAACAGCGCAGGTACCTGCAGCCATCCCCAGCTGGGCTGGGCCTGCTGTCCCTGCTCAGCCCAGCACCACGCTTGGAGCGCTCCATGCAATGTCCCTCATTTCTTGCCCTTCTGCTGCAGATGATTTGCAAATTCATGAAGAGAATTCGGGAGGAAGAGACCAGTGCCATGGGCACTATGGTCAGACCATACTCTCCCATCTTCAAAACAAAGACCTGTGCTGCCCTGCTGGACATGCTTGTGGAGGAGGGTCCTTCCAGTCCAAAGCAAGTAAGCAGCCTGTGGCCTGGCTTCGATCCTCCAGGAATTGCTTGGCCACGCCTGCTGCTCACTGTGAGCCTTTGAGGCCGTGGCAGTGTGGTGGGAAGGGAAGCACTTCTCTGGGAAGCTGGGCACATTACTCCCGCTGGCAGCTTTCCAAGTTTCCCTGTGCCTTCTCCAGGTGCCCAGCATGGTGAGGTACATCCACCAGTGGCTCAATGCTAATGAGTTTCCTGAGTACAATCTGTGCAGGCCCCTTCTGGATCTGACAGAGGCACAGACTGCTGACGTGGTGATGGCTCTCCTGCGTGTGGCCCCATCGTGTGACAGGTACAGGGCCCACGTGCCCAGAGGGCTCAGGGCATCACCCTGCACAGCCTGGCCCAGGTGTCTGACAAACAGAGGATTCCAGGGCCCTGTGGCTCCTCCCTTTGTCAGCCCTGGCACAGCAGCCCCCGAGCCTGCTGCCCTCAGGGGCCAGTCCCCACAGGGCTGGGCTGCCACTGAGGGGCAGGGGGCAGAGGCAGGGCTGGCAGCCAGCTCAGCTCCCTGCTGCTGCCCAGGCCACGGTGATGTGTCCCAGACCCCCCTGACACAGAACTCTGACCCCACAGAGCTGCTACCACCATGTGGAAGAGCATCATGTGCTCGTGCAGGGCTGCAGAGCCGGCCATGCTGTTACTCCTGGATGTGCTGGGCAACTGGCCAGAGCACAGCATGTGCACCTCTGATGGGGACCACACGGCTGTCCCTGCCCTGGCTGTGAGTTTCTGCAACTGACCTTTGCTCACCCCAAGGTCACCTCTCCCTCAGGTCTCCATCCTCCCTCCTCCCATGGCATCTCCCTGCATCAGGCACTGGGCTCAAACCTGGCCTAGGAGCAGCTCCAGGGCCACCAGGCCGGCTGCTGTCCCTACATCTCCACTGGCCTCTCCCTCCCACGCTCGGGCCCTGCCACATGGACACCTGGGCACTGAGCACTGACTCGGGCTGCTCTGTCCTTCGCAGGCAACTGTGGTGATGTGGAAGATGCTGCAGCTGCCCTGTGTCCCACATGCAGTGACAGTGTATTTCCCCCGCCTCTTGGTGCATCTGCTCTTGCAAGTGCTCTTCAGCACACTGGATATACCAGAGGAGGTCGATACCTTCTGGAAGAGATGCCAGGAGCAACACGGCCTTGCCATCAGCCCCAACAGGTGCTCCATGCCAGTCCTCCTGTCCCTGCCATGTCCCCAGGGCAGGAGCCCGTCCTCCCAGCATCACCTGGGCTTTGCTGTGCACACAGGTTTGCAGTGCAGACCCTGAAGGCCCTGCTCTGCCGACTGCACTATGAGGATGTGGTGGCGGCAGTGGAAGACGAGTGTGGCTGGGACACGCTGCTCTGTGCTGGCACGCACCACTGTGCCGTGGCTGTGCTGGCCAGGTGAGCTGTCCCCAAACAGCGTTTGTGGCCTGTGCCTGGGGTGCCCCACACAGTCCCCGTGGTCATGGGCCAGAGGGCCTTGTCACCAAGGGATGGCCAAGGACACTGCAAAAGCCTGGGAGAGGAGGGTGCCCAAGAGCAGCTGCCTCCCAAAGGGCCCGGGTCCCCTTGCAGGGTGGTGGAGAAGGGCCAAGCTCCTCCTGTGAGTCAGTCCATGGAGAGGTTTGTCCCGCTGGCTCAGGGTCTTGGTTCCTTTTTCCTCCCGTCAGAAAAATGCGTCACGTGTCCCTACCCTTGTGTTCTGCGATTGCATTCTACCTGCTCGGGCTGCTCAGCAGAGACGTGGCACACGGGGATTTGGCTGCCATGGCGTTCCTTGTGGAGGTGAGCCTGAAGGCCAGCGCTGCCTCGCTGAGCTGTCTCCCAGCTCTCTGCCCTCTCGGTGCCGCAGCCGCCCGGGATGGAGCCCACGCCCTGTGCTGCTGCCTGGGCCCAGCCCTGTGCGGTGCTGCCCCATCACCGGCCTGTGCTCTTCAGATGTTGGAGTGCCTGGACTCGAGTGAATACCGTGACAGCGTCCTGGAGATCGCATCAAACAAACTGCAGAGCGAGTGCAGGGAGAGGCGTCGCTTGGCACTCAGAGGCCTTGTGGTGCTCGGCAAGAATTCCTCCATGGTGAGAAGGGGGCAGCGGCTGCCGGCGTGGGGCTGGGGAAGGCAGTGGCTTGCGCTTGGCTGGCCTTTGGCCACTGAGGCAGCTGCTGCCAGCTCTCCTGCCTCCTGCCTCTTGCCTCCTGCCCCAGGGCTTTGGCACAGGCCTTTGGCCTCTGGGCCCTGTGGCAGCAGGGTGGCATTTCACACACTTGTGTTCCACACAGGCCAAAAGAATGTGGAGCCTGCATGAAAGGCTCGTGGAGCTCCTGAGGGAAGATGACAGCGATGTGCTGGGGATGAGCATCGCTCTCCTCAGCCGTTTGTTCCTGTACAACGGTGGCCCGATAACCATCCCCCTCGGCCTGCAGCTGGCTGAGGCGCTCCTGCCGCTCTTTGACAATGTAAGGCTCTGTGTCTCCAGCCATGGCCGCTGGCTGCTGCCTAGGCACTGTGCCCTGTGCATTTGCAGGCCTGTGCCCAGGTGGGCCTGAAGCAGCTGATGCTGAGGTCTTTCTTTCTTCCTTTCGTACAGGACGGTAGCCAGGTGCAGCTGTGCTCCATGTTCATCTTCCGAGAGATGATGGATTTCTTGCCAAAGGAGGGAAAAAAGGCCCTGAAGTCCCACGTGCAGCAGAGTCTGCTCCCACTCTCCCTGCACTGCCATGACGAGAACCAGCGCGTGGTTGATGTGAGGACTCGGCAGCTGCCGTGGCTCCCTGGCAGGGCGCTCGGTGCCTCCTGCTCTGCTGCCTCGCAGGCTGCAGCTCCCTCCTGGTCTTGGTCCAGGGATGCAGGTCCTGTGCCCTGGGCTGCGGTGCCATCTCTGGGTCTCTGCTGTTCTCCAGGCCTCCCGGGAAACGCTGCTCTGTTCTGCCCGTTTCCTGAAGAGGAAGGATCTCCAGCAGATGCTGCGGACGGATCAGACCTGGAGGTTCGGCGAGGGCCTGGTAAGGGCGGGCTGGAAGCCCCAGCCCCAGGCTGGAGAAGCTCAGTGTGTGTGGCTGGCAGCTGTGCCCTGCCCAGTGCCGCACCCAGGGGCGCCAGCCTGTGCCCCACACGCTGCTCCCTTCCCTGGGCCCCGCGGGCTCTACTCCAGCCCCCTGTGGCCCCGAGCCGTGTGCCCATGGAGCCCCGGCCCAGCTGGCCTGTCGGGCAGGGCGGCACCGCGGCTCCCCGGGCAGCAGCCGGCCCTCTGCCCCCTCCAGAGCCCGGCGCCAGCGGCTGCTGCCCGGTGCCTCAGGGCTGGGCGGGCACGGGAGGCCGGGGCTGGCCGCAGGCAGTGCCCGGCCGAGGGGCAGAGCCCGCACCAACCCTTCCCTCCTGCCGCTCTCTGCAGCTGGCTCAGGACAGGAACCGAGCGGCCGAGCACCTGCACCGGGCCCTGCTCTACCTGGACAGCCCACAGGAGTCCCTGCGAGCGGCGGCCATCAGGTTCATCGGTGAGCCACGAACCTGGCTGGGCTCCCTCCCCGCCGCAGCTCGGCCCCGGCCCCGGCTGCTGCCCCGGCCCTGGAGCCCCGGCTGCCCTCGGGGCTGCTGCTGCCGGCCTCTGGCAGCCGGGCCCTTGGGCTGAGTCAGGATGCGGCAAGGGCTGGGCTGAGCCCTGCCGGGGAACGAGGCCGTGTGGCCCCAGGGCTGGCAGCGCCGCTGGCAGGGAGCTGTGCTGCTGGGACCCTGACAGGCTCTGTGTTCCCAGGGATGGCCGGGCAGCACCTCCGGGGGAACAAACGAGAGCTCCAGAGCATCTGCCAGGGTGAGTGAGGGCAGCGGGCTGCCAGCCCCGGCTGCCAAGGGGAGCTGCAATCCCTGCCCCGGCTGCCGAGGGCTCTGCTCCCTGTGGGGACCAGGCCTGGTGTGGCCAGGGCACACACAGAGATTTCAGGGGCACGAGTGCCAATAGTGTCCAGTGGCTTTGGGCTGATCCCTTTGGTCCCTGCTCCCTCCTGGCCATGGCCAGAGGCACCTGGGTTGGCCCTGGCACGGGGCTCTCCTCGGGTCCCCGCAGATCCACATCTGACCGTGGCTCTGTTCCTCTCTCTTGCAGCCCTTGATGACAAGGCACAGGACATCAGCCCTGCCATCGGAAGGCTGGCTCTGGAAACAGCCTTTGTCCTGCGGGCAGTAGAGACAGCTCCAGGCTCCATCTTGCAGAAGTGGCAAGATGGATTCCGCAGGGCATGCAAGAATCGGCCTTGTCTGTGGGCCCGTGGCTGGCTGTGCTGCTGGAGCTCTCAGGAGAGCTGATTTGAGAGGCTCTCTGTCTGCCGGGGCCATCTGAGCCAGGCAGCATTTTTCTTTAGGATGGTTTTTTTCTTCTTCTTCTTTGTTCTTCTTTAATATAGAAATATAGAAATAGAAATATATAGAATATAGATATAGAATTATATATAGAAATACAGAATCTGTTCTCATATCCAGTGTCCCAGGAGCTTTCTCTGGTGCCCAGTGTCCACAGGGCATAGGGGGAGAGGGGAAAAGGGTGCTTGTGCTCAGCAAGCTGCCCAGGGGAGGAGTGGGGAAGGGAAAATGGCCAGAAGGCCCTCAGCCTTTGGTGGTTCTGCTGAAGCCTTAACGCTGCCCACAGAGGAGCTGGGCAGGGGCTGGAGCTGTGGGGATCCCTGTGATTGTGGTGCCTGGAGATGGGCACAAGGCTGCTCCCAGCCAGGAAGCACCGTCTGTGTCCTCCTGCCCGTGGGTTGCTGGCTGGATTGCTGAGGGCTCCGAGGCTCTCTCAATCCAGCTCCTCTGGAGCTCCATCGGGGCTGCGCCGCTGCCGGGCAGGTTGGCCGGGCTGGGGGAGACCAGAGGGGCCGGGCTGGTGGAAGCCCTGAGGAATTGGGTGTCAGAGGCCACAAGCAGCCCCCGGGCAGTCGTCTTGTTCCTGCCACCTGCTGCTCTGGTGCTTCCTCTGAGAGACTCCCATTCCTGTGCAAAAGCCCTCAAGGCTGAGCCTCAGCAGCCCCGAGGTGCCCAGGCTGGGCTGGCTGGGGACAAGGAGGCCAAGGAGGCCCTGGCAGGGCACGGCCACTGGGTGCTGCCAGGGCAGTGGGCAGAGGCAGGGCTGGCGGCCAGCCCAGGCCCCCGCGCCTGCCCAGGCCACGGTGCTGAGACCGAGGCTCCCCTGACACAGAGCTCTGTGTCTGCACAGCTTCTGCCTCCATGGGGAGGGTGGTGATGTCTCCTCGAGCAGCGCTGCTGAGTCGCTGCTGCTGAGGCGGCTCTGGACAGCGCAGAAACAGCACCAGAGCGTGCACAGGAACAGCCCTCAGGGCTGGGCTGGAGTGGCCAAGATGCCTCCTTCTCTTGCAGGAATAACAGAGATGATGGACACAGTCCCTTCAGTATGTATGTTCTATAGGCTGTAGTTAGGTTCTTCTGTAAATACATTTCTTAGATTGCAATTGTTATAGAGGTCCTTTCATTGTAAATACATTTTATAGATTGTTGCTATGAAGATTCTTATGAAGTAAATACATTCTGTATTTCTTTGGTGGTGGTGGTGCTGTTGTGTAAATAAATTGTCCTTGTTTGTCACAGGCTGTCTGTCTTTGCATTTGCTTTGGGCACAGGCAGCATTTGCACAGTTGTGGTTTCCCCTTGCCCTGGGTTCCTGAGGCTGGAGGTCCCTGGGGGTGCTGGCACAGCCACCCTGGGGCTGGGTCCCCGAGCACAGGAGGGAACCACTGGCGGCGCTCCCGGCACTGGGCACCGCTCGTGTTCCTGGGCTGCTGCAGAGCGGTGTCCCCAAGAGCAAAGCTGTCACCAGCAGAGAGGGGGCTCTGACAGGAGCAGCCCCTGCAGCAATGCAAAGCAGGCAGGAAACCTTCTGCCACCCTTCCTGCTGCAGCCACAGGGACTCCTGGGCTGAGAGCTGGCATCAAGCTGCAGGGATGCAAAATCCACATTCAGGCTCTGAAGGCCTTTATGGCCTTGGGAATTGCTGGAGCCAGCATCTGGGGAGCAGCTTTTGCAGCTGCAGGGGCTGATATTAAGGGCTTGGAGCCCCCAAAAGCTCTGGCCCTCCTCTGCTTTGCATTGCCCGTGCTCAGATTGTTCAAGAGACAAAAGCCAAGCGAGGGGATCCTGCCCTGCTTGCGTTTCTGCAGCTGGCAGCGGCCACCGGCCCCTGTGCCCCCCTCGGTGACGCCTGGAGGGGCAGCCCTGGCTGTGCCGGGCGGGGGCTTTGTGCCCCGTGGGTGCCGCAGGTGCTGCGGGGTCGCTGGGAGAGCTCTGCCGGCTGCCACAGAGCTCGGCGGGAGGCGATGCCGGCCCGGCCGGGGCTGCGGCACCGCAGGGCCCGGGGCTCCCGCAGCAGCCGAGGCCGCTCCGCAGCAAGCCCGTGGCCCAACAGGTGCCCGGACTCGGCCAGCCCTTCCCGGGCAGCTCCCCCCCGAGCCCCGCGCTCCCCGAGCATCCCCGGGGCCCTGGCGGAGCGGTCCCCGCCCGGAGCTGCGGGGGCTCGGCCCGGCCCGGCCGGAGGCTCCGGGGCTGCGGCAGCGCCGGCCCCGCCCGCCCTGCGCTGCCCTCCCGAGCGGCCCCGCACGGGCTCCGCTCCGCCAGAGCCCCGGGGAGCTCCCGGTGCCTTCTGAGCTCCGGCCGCTGCTCCACAGCCGCTGCTCGCCCTGCGGACCCAGCCCGGACAGCCCCGAGCTCCGCCAGAGCCCCGGCACCAAAACCCTCCTGCCCCGGCACCAAAACCCTCCTGCCCCGGCACCAAAACCCTCCTGCCCCGGCACCAAAACCCTCCTGCCCCGGCACCAAAACCCTCCTGGCCCTGCACCAAAACCCTCCTGCCCCGGCACCAAAACCCTCCCGCTGCCGCTGCTCGCCCCGCGGATCCAGCCCGGACAGCCCCGAGCACTCGGCACAGCTTCCACAGCGGGCTGGCAGCCTCGTTAATAAGAGTTTACAAACACCCTGTGCCCCGCCGAGAGAGAGACAGCGTAAGCAGGACCCTCATTGACTCTGCCCAGCCCGTGACAGCCTTTGGGATTGTGTTATGAATGTTTGAAACCATTGATGGCTGGTGAGGAGACGCCTGTGTGATGCTTGTGTGTAGCCAACAGAACAGCTGAACACCAGCCTGACAGCTGCAGCTTTGGACTTCAGTTTTTACCAGTGCAGCTTTGGGAGTGGGATGAGTAAATCCACATATGATGCTCAGATCCTGCAGTCACAAAACTGAGAAATTTTAGATTATTTAATTGGCCCTAGCGTGCTCCCATTGGATGCTTATTTTTTTTCTGTCTGCTCTACCAGTAGGGATTAGCTCAGACATTTCCTGCTGTCAGGGACATGTCTGCTCTCTAACCCAATCTCCTGCTCCCAGTGGGAGCATCCCTAGAACAAGAACTGAGCAGCCATGGGTTTATTTAGCCACACCTTGAGAATCTCCCAGGATGGAGACCTCCCCACTCCCTGGGTGACCCTGTCCCAGAGCTAGAGGATGTGTCACTTGCCTGCCTTTGAGTCCTTTCCTCACTTGAACACTGCTTGCTGGTGACCTTGGGCCAGTGACTTTAACCTTTGCATCAGTGTCCCAGCTGTCCTAAGGGTTGCAGACAAGCCCCACAGCACCTGTGCTAAGCCCCACAGGAAACCCTTTGCCCCAAACCAGGAGGGTTCCTGACCCACCTAACCTGCTGTGGGTGGATTAAGGATAACACCCTGGGACAGCAAGGGAAAATCCCAGGAGGGCACCTTGAAGTGGGATGCAGTAAGAGGATGAAAAGGCAGCCCTGACCCTGGGATGTGCCTCCAGCAAGCTGGACAGTGCCTGTTGTTACATTTGCCTTTGGTCACCCTCCACAGAGAGCTCATCACTCACTGTTGGACAGGCTGGGACATGGCTGGCTCTTTATCCTGCTGCCTGTGCCTGGAGCTGTCCAGGTCATTTTGAGCTTTTTAGCTCTGTTCTTATAAAGGAATGAAGTTCTGTAGTTACAGCTCTCCTGGAAGGTTGGAGCAGAGCCATGGAGATGCTCCAAGGGTGGAGCCCCTCTGCTCTGGAGCCAGGCTGGGAGAGCTGGGGATGCTCACCTGGAGAAAAGCAGACTCCAGGGAGAGCTCAGAGCCCCTTCCAGTCTCTAAAGGGACTCCAGGAGAGCTGGAGAGGGACTTTGGACAAGGTTCTGAAGTGACAAAACCAGAGGAATGGTTTCCCACTGCCAGAGGGCAGGATTAGATGGAATATTAGGAAGAAATTCTCCTCTGAGGGTGGTGAGGCCCTGGCACAGAGTGCCCAGAGCAGCTGTGGCTGCCCCTGAATCCCTGAAAGTGTTCCAGGCCAGGCTGGACAGGGCTTGGAACAACCTGGTCTAGTGGAAGGGTGTTGGGGACATGGACATGAATATGGAAGTGACAGGGACATGGAATGAAGTGAACTTTAAGGTCCCTCCCAGTCCATATCATTCTGTGATTCTATAAACACCCACCCTGTTTGTTTTCTGGGCACAGGAATCCTACTCTTTCCTTTTCCTCTCTGCTGCCCCATCCATCAGTAACTGTGGATTCACACTGTAATTAATACAGATCCAGGCTGTGAATTTGACAACTGATAATCCAGTCTTTTCTCACTGGAAAACTGCTCTGGGCCAGGATCCAACTCAGAGCCCACCAGAAGCGAGGAACAAATTTTAACAAGGGTGCAGAAGCACAAAGTTTTCTCAAAAAGAAGCATTTACCTTCTCAATCCTCAGTCCTCTTCAGGGTCCTATGTCTCCCCTACCTGATATTTGCTCTGAGAAAGGGCATAAAAAGCTTTGGTTTCTAAGGAAAATATTGCAAAAATACTCCAAGTTCATGCAAAAAGCTGGGAAAAAAAGCTCTGTCCTTTCCTTGGGAGTTCCTGGAATGAATGCACCCTGCTCAGAACAGGAGAAGTTATATAGAGAGCTGTGACTTGCCTTTTCTGTATGTTTTCCCAGTTCACTCTGGAGAACGAGATTTTTTTTCAGAGTAATCCAGTAGCCCAGGGAGGATTTGTCGATGCAGGTTGCTCATGATCTCTGCTACAGGATCAGAGAGCTGCAGTGCAGCTCAGAGGTTGAATCATAAAAAATATGGCAGACATGGTAACTATTTGGCATGTTCCATGCAACAAAAGATGAACAACAGCAACTGGGCCATTATCTTTATTTGCTAAAATTAGAGCCCCGCAAAGTTTAAAGAAATGCATTTTATATTTGTAAACCTCTCCTGTCGCTGTTAAAGAGCCTTCAAAGATGGGCTTTGTGGCTTTGGGCTGTCGCATCCCCTTTCAAAGGCTGCGCTGCGCTCAGACAATTGAAACTCGAGCCAACATCAGCCACAGCGGGGTGGGGGGGATGAATAGCTGTGCCGTGACCCTGCTCTGTCACTCAGCCGAGCCTGACACTGCTGCGAATGGGAGCTCTGCAGCGGCTCCATCCCCCGGGCATCCCGGGTGCTCCAGCAGCTCCATCCCCCGGGCATCCCGCAGCACATCCCGGGTGCTCCAGCAGCTCCATCCCCCGGGCATCCCGCGGCACATCCCGGGTGCTCCAGCAGCTCCATTCCCCGGGTATCCCGCAGCACATCCCGGGTGCCCCAGCAGCTCCATCCCCCGGGCATCCCGGGTGCCCCAGCAGCTCCATCCCCCGGGCATCCCGGGTGCTCCAGCAGCTCCATTCCCCGGGCATCCCGCAGCACATCCCGGGTGCCCCAGCAGCTCCATCCCGCAGCACATCCCGGGTGCTCCAGCAGCTCCATTCCCCGGGCATCCCGCAGCACATCCCGGGTGCCCCAGCAGCTCCATTCCCCGGGCATCCCGCAGCACATCCCGGGTGCCCCAGCAGCTCCATTCCCCGGGCATCCCGGGTGCTCCAGCAGCTCCATCCCCCTGGCATCCCGCAGCACATCCCGGGTGCCCCAGCAGCTCCATTCCCCGGGCATCCCGCAGCACATCCCGGGTGCTCCAGCAGCTCCATCCCCCGGGCATCCCGCAGCACATCCCGGGTGCCCCAGCAGCTCCATTCCCCGGGCATCCCGCAGCACATCCCGGGTGCCCCAGGCGTGCGGGCACCGAGGGCACGGCCACCAGAGAGGCAGGAGCTCGCTTGTCCACAGCACTGCCCAGCTCCGCACGGGTATTTGATCCCCTGCGGCTGCCGCTGGGTGCAGAGCTGGGCCCTGCCTGCCCCTCTGCGCCCCCAAGGAGCTGCTTATCGCTCGCATTTTCCCTATAATGAGGGAAAAAAGCCCCTTTGGGTTCTCCTGTGCATTTCGCAGAGAACCCAATCTAGCCCAGTCTGAGGTTTTGGGCAGCTCTGTTTTACCTCAGGATATTTGGGCATCAATGCAGAAACCTGTGTTTGCAATAGAGCGGCCCCAAAGGCACGGCAGGAGGAGATGATGTGATGCGCAGCACCAGACCCATAAAGACAGAACAATAGGGCTATTTTCATAGAGGAGAGTTCGGAGGTCTCCTCGGGGAGTGAAACCTCTCGCTGGCCCATCATCCACAAGAAAAACAAGACAGCTCTGGAAACCTGGCTTCCCTGAGGTATAAGCAACAGCTTCAGCCAGGGCGTGACAGAAATCTATTGTCTCTAAGGCTATATTTCGATGCAAAACGCTCTGGTAAAGCCAGCAATCCTCCTCTCCCCCACGTGTGGCTATTGTTTGAAGTGCAGAACAATTGAAGGGTGCTCTCATGGGCTAAAGATAGCGCAGCAGCTGGTGCTGTCCTTTTCCCTGTAACTGAGAATAAAACAATGCCCGAGTATTGTCTGCATTGCTGGAGCGGTGACATCGGACTCTGCCAAGGGAGCATCTAAAAGATCAATGAAACCCGGGTTTATTTATAAGCGGGTAGTGTCATTTCTTCCCCAAAGTAATTTCACTTCCTTGGCTTTTCCAGCAGACCCTTCTGTGCCGTGAAGTGGCCGTGGAGCGAGGCACAAATAGCCCGAGCCTGGCAGGAGCGGGGGTGGCGAATGGACCTGCCGTGCCAGGCTGCTCCTTTGCTTCCCGAGCTGTTCCCAAGCCGTTCCCAAGCCTCTGCAGCACCAGGGAGGGTTCCAGCCATGGATATGGATCCCCCTGTGCCGGCAGGGAGCAGGCACAGCCCCAGGGCTGGACGGACAGGGACCCGGCAGCTGGTCCTGGGGGCAGATCCCCACCCACACCGGCACTTCCTCGGGGAGCTTTGATAATATCCTGAGCTGGGAGGAACCCCCAGGATCCCCCAGCCCAGCCCTGGCCCTGCCCAGACCCCCCAACAACCCCACCCTGGGCATCCCTGGCAGCGCTGTCCAAACGCTCCTGGAGCTCTGGCAGCCTCGGGGCCGTGCCCATTCCCTGGGGAGCCTGGGCAGTGCCAGCACCTCTGGGGAAGAACCTTGCCCTGACATCCAGCCTGACCCTCCCTGGCACAGCTCCAGCCGTTCCCTGTCCCCGTCCCAGAGAGCAGAGATCTGTGCCTGTCCCTCCACTGCCCCTCAGGAGGGAGTTACAGATTTCTGGGCAGGGTTATTTCACTCACCAGGCAGGTGGGAGCACGGACTCTGTGTGTGTGTGTGTGTGTGTGTGTGTGTGTGTGTGTGTGTGTGTGTGTGTGTCCAGCTCAGCTGCTGTGCTGGGGTGCTCAGGAAAACCCTGAGCCCAAACATCATGGGACAGAGCCTTGTTTAGGGACAGGGGATGGTTTATAGGGGAAAGCTGCTGTCTGCAGTCCAGGCTAGAGACTGGATACCTGGAACCAGGCATTCGCTGCAGTTTTGACACAGAAAAGCCCATCTTGACTGATGTGCCATAGTGAGGTGAGAAGTTCTCTTGTCGTGAAGTGTGGACATGCAGCAATATTCCTCCCTCTGGGGTCCTGAGAAAGGTCCAAGCTGAGTGGATCACATAAAGAACTCCCATGCCTGTTTCCACTCCACTTTGAACAATTGTCCCCTGCCATGAGATGGACTGAGCTCGATCTCGTGTGAGGGTTGATGACCCAGAGCACTGGGGAGGCTTCCCATGGGGTGAGGGAGAAGGTGCAAGAGGGATGGAGACAGCAGGGGGCTGGGATGGGGTCATCCCAGGAACTGGGTCTGTGGGTTTGCTGTGTATGTACAGGACAACACCCACCCAAACTCCTCCAAAAATCTCCCAAATCTGCTCCCAGATCTCTCAGCAGATGGAAATTGGTGCAAAACCAGAGCAGCTGGGGCACTGCAGGGGCAGACCATGCCCACAAGTGTCAGAACTGCAGCCCAGCTCTGGTTCTGATCAGCCTCTGCCCCTCCCTTGCAGCCTCCAAGGCAGCTGCTGGTCATGATTTCCAAAGGCTGCCGTGTTCCAGGGTCTGTCCTGGCAGGCCAGCAGCAATTAAGGTGCTATTAAGTGTTCAGATGAACATCAGGGCAAGATTCTCTTTATTTTCATTGTTTTGAAGTGCATTACCAAAACCTCACCGGAGGCCCACACATTCCTGTAATTTGGCAGTGTTCAGTACAACCTTCATTCCTACACAGATGCTTTATCATGGCAATCCCCAGAAGAAAACCCCCAGAACCTCAAAGCTGGAAAATTCAAGGCAAACAAACAAAACTCTCCAATTTTCCCAGTCTCCAGTGACCTCACTCTCTCCATGCTTGTGTGTGACCTTGCTTGCTAACTCTATACACTAATTTCTCATGCCATGCCTCTTCCAGGTACTTTCTCATTCCTGATATTCATTTTGGAGGCTCCCAATATGAAGACTCAGCTGCCCCCATGCCTGTGCTGCCCGAGGCTCGTGCATGGCGAGGTGGGAACCACTGCAGGAGGGTGCTGATGGCAGCAGCAGCTTTGTGTGTGTGTTCATGAGGGGTCAGAAGGCAGCACTGCCAGCCAAAGGACAGCCAGCTCAGGATGGGCACTGTCCCCAGGGGGGACACCCAGGCAGTACCCATGGTGGGAAGTGCCCAGGGAGCTGTGAAATGAGGGGATCCTGTGCTAACCCCATCCTAGACCCCACAGGAGCACCTTAACTTTGGGATGTGCCCCCATCTCTTCTCACTTCGAGGGGGCTGTGCTGGGCTGCTGGCTGCTATCTCTGTCACCCTGGTGGGACAGGGCTGGGGGGGCTCAGGGGTTTGCCTTGGAGGGGGCCTTGCACTCCAGGCTGAGCTGGAGGGATGTGAGCGGTCTGGCAGCACTGGCCTGTCACCTCCTGCCTTGCTGCAAGCAGACATTCCCACTCCATGGAAATATGCCTGAAATAGCCCCTCTGCAGATTGTCTTTATCTAATCAGCTGCCTTTGCACCCCCCTCCAGTGCATTTCAGGGAGCTGATAGTGGGGATATGTTAAGTGTGGAAACCTCTAGCGAGCTGCCCGACACGGAGAGTAATTCTCCTTCCTGCCACTTATCAGAGCCTGTTAATGGGAAACATTCCTCCTGGGGGTCAGGGAGCAGCCAGGGGATTTCTCTGGAGAGGGTGGCTGAGCCCCTGGCACCCTCCTGGCTCTCCAGGGCTGGGCAGGAGCTGGTCTGAGCACAGAATGTTCACTGAAGGGGCAGCTCTGCTGTCTGGTGCTGTCCTGTCCCACGGGGAGAGACTTGTCCAGCCCTCGGGGGCCTGGCTGAGGAGCTCCATCCTTTTCCATCATAGCATGGGACACCAACACCAAGCACAGAGCCCAGGGGGAAGAACAGCGGTGTCTCAGAGGTCAGGGGAGATGATCTCACTGCTGAGGGTGGGCATGTTGGGCTGGGGGATCATTTGGGCAGGCTGTTCACTCTGGGCAAGAGCCACCTAAAGAAAGCTCCCCTCTGCTCAGGCTGAAGCCATGAGCTCCTCGTTGTGCCCATGGGATTTTGTGGGAGCTCCACAGGATGCTACTGCCCTTCCCACCTGCCTGAGCAGGGCACAGCTCAGGCCTTGCCAGCCATACAAGGATGAGCTTCCCACCATCCAGAAAAACCACATCACAAACACCAGCGCCAAAACCACCCAAACCTGGCGGAAGAACCCTTCAGCAGCTGCTGGAGTGACCAATTCACATTTCCCCTGTCTACAGATCTGCTTGGCCTTTGATGGACCCTGCTGGAACCTCTTCAAAGAGGGAGAGAAACCAGGGCGAACAGAAGGAACTGCAGGAGGAATCTCCGAAAATAAAATCGCTTTAAAGATAAGGCAGGGGAGGGGGTGAGCAGAGTGTGGGGCGAGTCTGTGCCCTGAGAAGAATGTGTGAGGCTGGGCCAGCTGGTGGGTCTGGGCCAAGGGCTCATCCCACTGCCGGGCCGCTTGTGGCAAAGGTACTTGGCACACGATCCACCAAAGCCTCGGGTCCCTCCAGGGAGTGGGTGGAAACCTGATGCCAAGCCCAGGACAGAGAGGCAGAAGACCACCAGGGTAACCTCAGAGGGACCTGGGGTCCCCCAGAGGCTGTGGCTCTTCAGGATGCTGGAACTCTGCCATCTTGGCAAGATTGAGCATGCCATGGTCAAGAGGGACCTCAGGACCGGTGTCCCCGTGGTCTCCCCTGGGGGTTGCAGCAGATACTTTGGTGGAGTCCAGCTCTGCACTGGCTGCTCACAAAGGAAATGAGGACCTGCACTCCTGAGCACTAACCTGCTGAGGAGTGCCCACATGGGACATGGAGCCCTGCACCCCATTTTATCCTGATGTACCCAAAGTCCTTGTTCATGCTACAGATTCCCCTCCATGGGAGCATTTCGGTTCTTGGGGGAGTCTGGCACCGTGCAAAGCACTGACATTGCACTGCACTGCCAGAGGGCAACATCAACCCATCCCCTAGCCCAGCCATCCTCCCTGCTGGGGCTCAACACACAGGGGATGGGTGTGGAGTCCTCCTCCACCCTGGGAATCTCCCAGAGTCTCTCCAAAGCAGGGTGGGAGGGCAGGCACCTTTCTGTTGGGGGTTGCAGACATGATGGCACTGGGAACCCAGACTGGGGGTGGGGGGAGCAGCAAACCTGTGCTGGATGGAAAGACTGACCATGGCTGGGGCTCGGATTCAGGGCAGGTGCTGGGGCGGCAAAAATCTCTCTGCAGCCTCGGCTGTGTGCCCAGGCTGAAGCCACACGCCCAAAGCAGCCTCCAGTGCTGCTATTCTGGCTGTGACAGAGCCTGTGCCACATCCAGCCTGGGCACAGCTGATCCTTAACCACTCCCTGCCTCAGTTTCCCCCACTGTCAGGAGGATACAGCAGCCCCAAGTTACTTTGGGGTGTGAGATGTGCTGAATGGGGAATATCAAACCCTGCAACCACGGGTCCTGGTTCTCCAGGGTAGAAACCTCATTGCACTTTGGATGTCAGCAGCTAAATGGCTTTTCCTGGAGCTGGCACAGCCCCAGGGTGTCCTGCTCCCCTCTCAGGCAGCCAGGATGGAGGTGTGCTGCAGGCTGCAATCACACAGCACCTTTGGGTGCTCTCTGGGTAAAATGGTGTGCAGGAAACCCAGCAACCTCTCCGTTGAGAGATTATGAATTTGGCCTAGCCACAAAACAACCTCCCATGCCAAGGTGAGGAGTTCAGGGAGCAGAACCTGCAGGATCAAGCCCCAGGTTTCTTCCCCTTCCAGACAGTCTGTCTGGGAGAAGCTAAACCAGAGCTGAGTGAGAAATTGGGATGTTCCAGCTGGAAAAGCCAGCAGCCACACACATCCCACCAAGCAGCAGCTCCCCTGGCACGGTGTGAGGCAGGAGCAATGGGATTGAGTGCTCAGGTGCAGGAGGAACTGGCAGAGCTCTGATTCCTCAGCTCCTCACTGGAGCAGGCAGAGCAGGCTGGGAGAGCTGTGCTGCCTTCCCAAGCTGCAGTCTCTCACTCTGCCTTTGTACTCGCCTGACAATACAGGAATAAAAATAACCAGGCTGCATTTGCAGAGAGATAAAAGTGAAGTTTGCCTTTTGTGTCTGTCCGGGCAGTGGGACAGCAGCACCAATGGAGCTGTGTGGACATGACACATGGGAATTTCTGACATATCTTTTCCCACTCTGACCTTGACAGACACAATAAAAAGGGGCTTTGCAGCATGCACAGAGCCACTCAGTCCTAGCACCAAGGTCAGTAATACAGAGCATGTCTGTGTGCACGCGTGTCCCCTGTACTAACCCGCTTCACCCCTGCTGGCTGGCTGAGCCCAGAGGACAGGGGCTGGCTCTGGTGGCACAGGGGAGGGTGGGACAGACCTGGATCATGAGCATTTTTGCTGAGGACTCTGTGTTTTTCCAAGTTGTGGCTCCATTCGTGATGCTGTGGCGTTCCAGAGCTCTGCAGGGTGGTACTGCATTAGATGGGTATTAAGAAGCACAATCATAAAAGCGCTTTTCCAAGCAGCTGCCACTCCAGCCTTCGAGAAGAGTCTTCCCAGGGATAATACATCCAGCCTTGCTTTTATCTTGCTGCAGTATCGCTCAGCAGAACAGCCCTGGGTCTTTGTGCAGGGCACCAGGGCTCCAGCGGGTCTGTAGAGCTGAGACAGGTTTTAGCTGAGCTTATCAAGGAAATGGGTGTTATTGACAATCTCACCTAAAGTGGGAATGTGGATTTTGACACCAAAGTGATTCCAGCTCACCCAGCTGGGACTTCCAGTGAAGGGATGACAGCATCAGGAGGGAAAGTGTTCAGTAATTGTCTCATTAATATAATTTTTATCAGCTAGCACTGTTGCTGTCTTCTCTCGCTCCCTAAAATGAAAAGCTTGTCTGGTGTCGCTCTCGGTTCTCAACCCAGTGGTGGGCACTTTCCCCACGCACTGACCCTTTGTCCCTCCCTCCTTTCAGTGCTCAGGTGCCTTTCACTCTTCCTTTGCTGCTGCCAAGTCTCCCTCAGCTGGACAAGATGTCTCTGCTGGACATGAGCGAGTTTGGGGAGGCTGCTCCGTACCTCCGGAAAAGCTACACGGAGCAGCTGAAGCTTCAGACGATCCCGTTTGATGGTGAGAGCCCCTGTGTGTCCCCAAGCCTGTCCCTCTGCCAGGGCTATCTCAGGAGTCCTCCCTGCCCTTCCCCTGTGCTGCTCCTCAAGCCATCACGGGCACTGCAGAATTCCCCCAGCACCCTGGAGGGTGAGAAGATCTCACAAGTGAGAAAAGCAGGTTTTTGACCTTCCCCTGGTTTGCTGAGGAGTGGGTGGAGGTGATCCTTCATCTCCCCCGACCCTGAGGGCCATGAGGGCTGAGGGGCTGGTGTCAAAGCCTCCTGCAGCTGTTTCCTTTTGGAGGTGTCCCCTCTGTCCCAGCCACCCTGCTCTTCCATGGCTTGCCATGCTCAGGATCCAGGGCCCAACTTGTTCCTTTGCAGTTTGACAGAAGAGAAGAGATTTGCTTCCTTACACTGCCCTCTTCTCATGGCAGTCTGAATGCAGGCACACATTTCAGATTTCTGTCAGGCTAGAAGCTGATCCCACCAAAGTAAAAAGCTGCCAAATATGCACAAGGCAAAGAAACCCCAGCTCCTATGAACAAGAACATAGGAGGAATAATCACTGTCCTTCCACACTATCAAACTGCATTTATGTGGCTTTCAGTTGACAATTTCACATGGTCTCCTACATTTCAACCTGTATTATATCTTCTTTCCTTTCCTTTCCCTTCCTTCTTCCACTTCTCCTCCAGGAAAGAAGCGAGCTTGGATCCCAGATGAGAAAGAAGCCTACATTGAAGTGGAAATAAAAGAAAGCTCTGGTGGGAAAGTCACTGTGGAAACCAAAGATAAGGAAGTAAGCAAATACCTTTCCTTTTCCAAGGCAGAGCAAGTGTGTGTGGCAGGGGGATACGTGTGACAAGATCACGTCTGAAGCCATGAGCTCCTGCTGATAACCCTGTCCTGCTGCTCAGTCCTGCCCCGGGGGGACACACACGGCACTGTCAGCACACTCAGGCCAGCTCCTTGCCAAGGGTGGCACCAGTTCAGCATCTCCCACCGAGGGGTTGCTGTCGCAGCCCGGGTATCCTGCGGGACACAGCCAGGGCAGCCTGGGGCTGGCCCGGCACGGCTCCTGAATGGGGGAACACCCCCAGCACAGCCCTTTGTGATGCTGAGCCCGTGCCCGGCTCACCCCGGAGCCTCACAGCACAGGTAAGGGGCCAAGTGGCCAATTCCTGCTCCTTTTAGCCCAGGTTTGCAGTGGGGTGAGCTGTTGGGAGGACAGGCTGTGGCAGGAGAGAGGCTCCAGCTTTCCTCGGCAAAACAAGCAAGGACCAGCTGGTATTTGTCAAGATAATATCCAGCGCAATTAGCTGCAAATGAGCTTAATTAATATTCTTTTCTTGGCTATGGGAGTCTCACGGCTCGGCAACTTCACTGCAGAGCAGAGACTCACCCTGGTATGAAACTGGGAAACAGAACAAGGACCTCACCAGGCGGTAGATGATAGACTTTATTATTTCTATTTCTTCTCTAGTCAGACTAGCACTAAGAAGGGTTTGTGCCTATTAAATGTAAAAAAATAAAAATAAAAATATGCAATTTTCTTTGAAAAATGTCAAAGCTTTGAAAATATTTTTGTCCGAATTTTGGAAAGCGAGCAAAGAGATTTGCCTTCTCCAAAGTAAAATTTGTCAGAGAGGAGTCATAAATATTAGAAGTTCACTCAGATATTTAGAACGCATTCAGATTCTGAGAACAGAGCAGTTTCCAAATCCTCTTTTGCTGTTTCCTCTTGAAATTGTCTTTTTAATGATTTGTCATGGATTTACAAAATCAGAAACTATATCAGCTTTCCCTGGATAAGTATTTTCAGCAGAAATCTTTAAGAGTCATAGAGCCCTCCCTTATCCTTCTGTGTACCCTCCTGCTTTTAACACCTGGCGCCTTTTAACACCACGCACTTCATCTTCAAGATGAAGATAAACCTCTGAAAGATTTCATTTAATCTTTATTAACAAGACCATTTGCTAAATCCAGCTTCTCCCATCCAGGCCAGATACGTAATGTGATATTTTCCCCGTGCTTGGTCTCGTGGGATTAAATAAATCCAGTTTTAAGTGATGGGGTACAGGCTTCAGCTGTTTGCCTAAATAACCAGGGATCTCTTGGAGCAAAAGACAGCGCTGGCATGGGCTTTTAGGTTGGGAAGGAGAACACAGGATGGGGGTGTCAAGCACATTGTGGGGGAACAGCTTGGACCCCTCTGTCAGGCTCAGCAAGAGCCCCTCTCCCTGAGGAGGGAACAAGCTGGGCTTTGTGGCCGGGTGCTGCTGGGGCTGCCCTGGGCCTGTCACCCCAAAAGGTTGGGCAGCCCTGCCAGGATGGCAGCAGGCACTGGGGCCAGGGCTGTCCCCGGTGTCAGGTTTTGGGGCAGAGGGTGTTCGGTGAGGAGCGGGCTCCCTCTGACGTGTCCCCTCCTCTGACAGACACGGGTGGTGAAGGAGGACGATGTGCAGCCCATGAACCCCCCCAAGTTTGACATGATCGAGGACATGGCCATGCTGACCCACCTCAACGAGGCCTCTGTGCTCTACAACCTGAAGCGCCGCTATTCCCACTGGATGATCTACGTAAGCCCGCGGCACCCGTGGCGCGGGGAGGCGAGGGGGCACCGGGGCACCCCCATCCCTCATTACCCATTCTCCCCCCACAGACCTACTCGGGGCTCTTCTGTGTCACCATCAACCCCTACAAGTGGCTGCCCGTGTACACGGCGCCCGTGGTGGCCGCCTACAAGGGCAAGAGGCGCTCGGAGGCACCCCCGCACATCTATTCCATCGCCGACAACGCCTACAACGACATGCTGCGCAGTAAGCCCTGTCCCGGGGACCCCAGCCCCAGGGGCTCCTGGCACCGGGGTGACCTCCAGCGCTGCCCTAACGCCGCCTCCTTCTCTTGCAGACCGTGAAAACCAGTCCATGCTCATCACGTAAGTGAGCGGAGCCCCCCGTCCCTGCATGGGCACCCTGTGCCCCGAGGAGCGCCCCCGCCACTGTCCCCTCCCCATCCCGGCAGCTGTCACCCCTGCCGCCCGGGCCAGCTGACAAAGCTGGGCTCCCCCGCACCCCGACAGCTGCGGGAGCTGCCGTGGGGCGCCCCGAGCACCGGCAGCCTCCCGGGAGCCGGGGGAAAGCAGAGATGGAGGCCAAGGCCGGAGGGAGATGGTGGCCGGAGGGGCGGCGGCGGGGGAGGAGGGTGACGTGGGAGGGTGGAGGCCAGGTTGATTTCAAGTGACATATAGATAAGGGCTATATAAAGGACTCTAAAGGACCCTTCGCCGCTGCCAGGAGCCACGGACATTTTTAGCCTCGGCCATGGCCTAATTAGGAAAGGCAGGGGCTGCGGAGGGATGCTTGGCGCGTGTCCGGTGGCGGCTCCGCTGCCCGCTCCCCCCGGCTCTTTGTGATCTGGGATTACAATGGGAGAGCAGCTCACTAACTATAGGCATGAGCTCAGCGGGGCCCGGCAGCCCCCCGCAGCCCACGGCGGGCACGATCCAGCCCTGCCATCCCCGAGATGCCCCAGGAAAGCCGGGCGTGCTGGGCCCCGGCTGATCCCGGACAGCTGCGGCGGCCGAGCCGTGTCCGCAGCGCAGCTGAGCCCCCGCGGCAGCTCCGGGAGCCGGGCACGGCCGGGGACACCAGCCGGGGACACCAGCCGGGGACACCAGCCGGGGACACACAGACAGCCCGCAGCTCCCAGGGCCAGCCCCGAGCAAAGCACGAACCCGGGGATTGAGAGCTTCAGCCTCGCCATCCCTCCGAGGCTTTGCTCTTCCCTCCCGGCCCGGCAGGGTGGCTGCGATGAGTTGTGCCTGTTCTTTGTCTCATGCCCTTGATCTGTGTATTTCTGTTACTCTAAGCGGAGAATCTGGTGCTGGTAAGACTGTAAACACCAAGCGGGTCATTCAGTACTTTGCCATTGTCGCAGCCTTGGGCGATACGCCGGGCAAGAAATTAGTAAGACCTTCTTTTGAAACAAGTTCTTGCTGTTTTCTTCCTTTCTTTCTTTTTTTGTGGGTTTTTTTTTTTTGTTTTTTTTTGTTTTTTTTTCCCTCCTTCCCCTTTCTTCTTACTTTTTCTTCCCCAACTTTTTGCGTTTGGAAACGTGTTTTGGTCTGACCCACCCAGGGCTTGGCTTTTCCTTGACTTTTGAACAAGCAAGGCTTGAAATTATTCTGCTCAAGGGGAAATGGAATTTTTTTTTTTTTTTTTTTAATGTGGCTGCTCAATCTGTGCAGCCTGGAAGAGGTGCTTTAGTTGTTCTCTTTCTCTTCCTCCTTCAACACCCCAGTGATCTTCTTAAGGAGCATTAAAGAGATGAAGTAAACCTTCCATTTCCCACCTTGCCTCTTTTAAGCCTTGCTTTTCAGCATTTTCTCCTTTTTTTTCCCTCCTTTTGTTAATTTTGACCCTTTTCTACCTTGTGCCTTTCTTGCTTTTGTTTTGAATCTTGCTTTTCTTTGGTGCTGGTTATTTTTAAGCTGCCCTTGCAATTGCTTATTTCTTCTGGATACTTTGAGGCTCCAGCCTGCTTTCCCCTCGTGGAAGCAAACTGGCTGCTTTGGGTATCAGACAAGCAATACTTCAGCATTGTTTTCTTTCCTCTTCTTTGAGTCTGAATTTAACTGTTCTTGCTTTTTGACGCATTTCTTTATTTTCTTGAGCTAATCTATTTAACAACTTTTTGGCCTATCCTATAAAGTTTAATCCTCCAAGTTTTTTTTCTTGGAATTTTTTTTGGCACTAAATGGTCATGCCCTGCTTTTCTGACCATGCTTCTTGTGGTTCTTGCCTGGCTTTTCTGGATTTCTAAAGACAATTTTCTCTCCTTTCTCTAGGCAGCTCTTGCCACTAAAACTGGGGTAAGTGTTGTGGGCTCTTTAATGTTGAGAACAGAGTTCTGCTGCACCACAGATCTATGATGGGATGAGGTGTGAGGTCTCTACCTTAGGTCTGGAAGCAGCACCAGGGCAGTGTTTAGTTCTCCACTTGGCTTTGTATCTCCCTCCTTCCCATAGCTGGGTGTTTTGCTGTTTCATCTTTCTGCCTTTCTGACTCCAACCTCTCCTTCAAGGGATAATTACTCTCCAAACATTCATTTCTAGCCACTGTTTGCTAATGGGAGTGCTGTGGGCTCCTCCAAAGGTGAGGTGAAGCCTTCACACCCTGAAGATCCTCCTCAGCCTCAAAGCCCAGCTGGGGGTGGTGGTGCTGAGGGGCAGGAGAAGACCCTCTGCCCCAGGCAGCCCTGTGCCCTGTGCCCTGCTGATGCCCAGCCCTGGGCTGGCGCTGCAGGCAGTGATGGCCTTGCCTGGGGGACATTCCTGAGGTGTTTGCTCCGAGGGAACCCAGCAAAGGTTCATCCCCTGGAGCTCCCCAAGGGCTCAGTCACACATCCTTGGTCCTTGATTTCTCTGAGCTGGTGCACACCCTTGGCTGGGGGATGTTTATCATCACATGAGCGACCACAGACAGAGTCAGCTCAGGGGTGAACCCGTGGGTCTTGGGGCTGCCCTCACTGGATCTCCCAGGCCAGGTAATTTTAGGCCAGGCTGAATTTAGAGGCAAGAGATCGAGGGATACTCAGGTGATGGTGTGTTGGTAGCTGTGATTCACAGCTTCTCCCTGTCTCTTTTGCCCTTCACACGTCTGGAGCTGCAGAGGTAGGGGGCAGAAAGAGAAAGAGTGGCTCTCTGGAAAGAGAGGGTGGCTCTGGATGGGCAGCCCAGAGCTGGTGCTCCCTGAGGAAAGCCCTGTGGATTGCAATGTGTCAGAGCATGGGCAAAGCTCTCATGAAAAGTCCTGCAGGTGCCTGTGCCACCAAACTCTGTATCAGGTGTCAAAGCCCACCATCCTGCATGTGGTTTAGCACTGGTGTCTTGCTCCTCTTCTCAAATCCTTGTCCTGCTGTGCCTGCATTAGGCAGAGGCTGTCTCTTTATCTTTGAACAGAGAAACACACATGGAAAAACAAGGTTAGGAGAGGATTCATCTTAGCTCAGGATGTCAGGTCATGCCATCCTGTGGTGTGTTCCCATCACACTGGGACCCTGCAATGGATGTTGTTGGTGTAGGGACCTCTTGTTTCACAGTATGCTGTTGATGTGAGCTGTCCTAGACTTTGGTTTGGTGGAAGAGGAAATGCCCAACTTCAGAGGCTGAAATGATTCAGACTTGTGGTGACAACACGAGCTTGCTCTTGGTTTGCACAGCGTAGCTGCTGAGAAAGGGGGTGACACTGCTGTGTGCAGAGGGGACAGCAAAGGCCACACTGCTGCAAAGCCCAGCTGTGCTGGGCCCTAAACTGAGCTGCATGGCCTGGGCAGACGAGGAGATGCCTGGGGAGCAGCAGGACCCTCGGACAGCTGAGGGGTGCAGCAGGACCCTCGGACAGCTGAGGGGTGCAGCAGGGAGCCCCTGGCACTGCTCCGTGCTCCTGGTGACAGATCCCCTCTGGCTGTGCAGGAACTGACACATCCTTTGGTTTTGTTCTCCAGGGCACCCTCGAGGATCAAATCATCGAGGCTAACCCAGCCATGGAAGCTTTTGGCAATGCCAAAACCATAAGAAACGACAACTCCTCACGTTTTGTGAGTGCCTCAGTGGGCCAGGGAGCTGTGGCTGTTGGTGTGGGCTGTGTGCACGGAGGGTGGCACTGTGTTCTTGTGCAGTGACAGCCACAGGCAGGGAGCTGGAGCTGCTCCCTTGGGGCACTGGACTGCCAGAGCCGAGTTTTTCTGGTTCCATCAAATGGTGGCCAGCACGACCAGCACCGGTGTCACAGCCTGTGGCTGCAGAGACATCCCTGGCAGGACCAAAGCTGGGAGGGACAGGGGGCACAGCCTGGAGTGCTCTGGGACAGACAGGTGTGGCCCTTCCATTTTTGCTAAGCCCAGCCTGGCTCTGCTGTGGCTGCAGAGCTCCTGTGCCTGGAGGGAAGGGGGGCACTGCTGGGGGAGACCCTGAGCCCAGCACAGAGCAGGGGCTGCAGGCACGCTCGGTGTCACAGGGCCCTGCAGAAATGGTCAGTGGTAAGAATAGACCTGAGGACAGGGGTTTATCTGCTGTCAGTGAAATTTCTGCCTGCCTGGTATTTAAACCCTTGGGCAATGCTCTTTGAGCTTCTTCACATTACAAACAAGAGCACTTCACCCTTTTACAGAGCCCAGTAAGTTGCCTGGCATCAGCAGAAGCTCAAGAAGTGGGAAATTAACTCAGTTCCTAGGGGCTGTTCAGAACTGTTCCTCTGTGGGCAAGCCCAGCACTTACCTCCTGTGTGTGTTTTCAGGGCAAGTTCATCCGGATCCACTTTGGTCCCTCGGGGAAATTGGCCTCTGCAGACATTGACATCTGTGAGTGGCTGCACTGGGGAGGGAATTCATCCCACTATTTGTGCTCAGCTCTGGGAAGGAACAAGCCCTGTTCTGACCCCTCTGCCCTATTTCATTCTAGATCTTCTGGAAAAATCCAGAGTGATCTTCCAGCAACCCAAAGAGCGAAGCTACCACATCTTCTACCAGATCCTCTCTGGGAAGAAACCAGAGCTGCAAGGTAAGGCAGCCAAAGATGCAGCACAGCCCTTGGAGCAGGATGACACAAGATGGAACAGCCCCAGAGAGCTCTCTTGTCATCTTTGAGGCCCACAGGAATGAGCAGACCCAGCTCACCATGCAGGTTCTGCCCTTGAATGCTTTGCTAGCTGTGGTGGATCATAGGATTGGTGGATAATTCAGGGTGGAAGGGATTTCAAGAGGTCATCTAGCCCAGCTCCATTATCCTCACAGGCTGAGAAGCCACACTAAAGCCCTTCCTGCCACAGTGTAGGAGCAGAGGTCACCCAGGGTCTATCTGCAAGGTGGGAATGTGCTTTGCAAAGCTGCCCTCGTGGGGTGGTGGGTACAGCACGGACCTCAGCGAGTGCAGGCTGGAGATTTACTCATTTTGGGATAGAGGGAAATGTTTTGCAGCCTCCTCAACAAGTGAGATGACCTGTTTCAGGTGAGCTTGGAAACAGCTGACGGCTCTGTCTGGGCACTGGTGTAGATGTGATGGCCAGGACAGCCCCACCTGATGTGATCTGATCTGAGTGTGTGCTGGGGCAGCTCTGTGCTCTGAGCAGCCTCCTGGTGCCTCTGAGCAGCCTCCTGGTGCCTCTGAGCAGCCTCCTGGTGCCACATCACACTCAGGAAGCCTTTCCCCACGCAGGAGGATGGCTGGCACAGCCCCCTGGGGTGGTCAGCTCTTGGCTGAGGGCTCCTGAGCTTGGTGCTGAGCAGCACCTTATTAGGCAGGTCTGAGAGAGCAGTAATCTTATCTGGAGTCACAAGGGCATGGTGGCCACTTCTAAATCAGTCTGCAGCCAGGCCATATCCCAAGATAGCAAGCAGGAGGCAAGCACAGAAGAGGTGGACCCATGTGTGGACCTGCCTGAGCTGGAAGAGGCTGTTCCTTCCCCAGCTGCTGCCCTCTGCTTGAGGCTGGGGAAGCCTTCCTGCTCCATCTGTGTGCAGGGCTGTCCCTCTGCCCAGGGATGTCCCTGCCAGGCTGGCCTCACCCTCTGCATGTCATCCCCCACAGATATGCTGCTGCTGTCCCTCAACCCCTACGACTACCACTTCTGCTCCCAGGGGGTGACGACGGTGGACAACCTGGATGACGGCGAGGAGCTCATGGCCACAGATGTACGTGCCCAGCCCTGGGCCTGGGGAGGGCACAGCCTTCCTCTGGGCAGCTCTGGCCATGTGTCCTGGCTTTCTGTGGGTCCCTCTTTAAATCAGCTGGGGATCCCCCCTGGTTTATTGGTTGTGTGGTTGTTGTGAGCCTACAAGAAAGGGCAGGGGGACTCTGATCTCCACTGACAGCCTCATCCAGGCAGGGAAGGGAGAGTAATTCCCTGCACCCTGTGGCACATGAGTGCTTCCCGTAGTGCCCATGAGAAAGATCATCACAGAATCGGTAAATTTGGAAAAGACCCCCAAGATGATTGAGTCCAGCCTGTGATTTATCTCCACCTTGTCCCCAGCCCAGAGCTCTGAGCACCACGTCCAGTCCTTCCTTGGACACCTCCAGGAATGGGGGCTCCACCACCTCCCTGGGCAGCCCCTGCCAAGGCCTGACAACTCCTTCTGTGAAGAAATTCCTCCTGATGTCCAACCTGGACCTCCTCTGGCACAGCTTGAGGTTGTTCCCTCCCATCCCTTGTTCCCTGAGAGCAGAGCCCAATCCCCCCTGGCTGTCCTCGCCTGTCAGGAGATCAGTCAGGTCTCCTCCTGAGCCCTCAGCTTGGAAAACCTCCTCCTTGTGGGTGCTAGGCTAGTCCCTTTGCTTTCAGATAGGTCTTGTGGGAGCTGGAGCCACATTCAAAGCCCATGGACAGGATTCCTTGCTCAGGTGCCCACCAGAGAGGGCACGCTGCCCAGCCCCAGCACGGGGAGAGTACCTTAGGAGATGGTGGGAGAAGGAACCAACCCTCACCTCAGCACCTCTCTACTGCTTTGTGTCTCCTCAGCACGCCATGGACATCCTGGGCTTCAGCAACGATGAGAAATACGGCTCCTATAAAATAGTGGGGGCCATCATGCACTTTGGGAACATGAAGTTCAAGCAAAAGCAGCGGGAAGAGCAGGCAGAGGCTGACGGCACTGAAAGTGAGTGGGGCTTTGTGCTCCAGACCTGCCCAGGCTGGGATAACTCCCCATGCCTGGCCTCTGGAGGTCAGATCCCAAACATCCACACTGTCTTAGGCCCTGCTGGGGGTGCCCCAAGGGCTTGTCCTTGAGCAGGAATATCTGGGATAGTCTCTGCAAGGTGGTCTCATCTGCATCAGACTTGTCCCAGCAGCATCACAGGGTGTCACACCCCAGCTGGGCTTCACCTTGTGCAGTCTCCTCCTGCTCCTCATCTCTTGCACTTCACTTGACAGCATTCCAGGCACCCACAGGGGATGAGCCAGGCTGGGAGCAGGACCTGCTCAGCTCCTGAAGAGCAGTTAGAGCAGGACACAATCACTGTCTAACACTTTTCCTGGTTTGTTGCTCAGCAAAATCCAGTGCAATTCATGGATCTAAGAACAGTCAGGCTGCAGAGCAAAGCTGGAGGGAAAGGGTGACTTTCCAGCATGTGGAAGGGTGAGAAGGGGGAGCTCTAGCATGCACTTGGAAGGTTTCAGCAGGGATACAGCAGAAATGATTACCTGGATCAGTCTTTGTCGTGTTAACATTCATGAAGGAAAAGTTCTCTTTGCCTCAGGAGTGGCAACACAGGCTTTAGGTGCTACCTGGTAATTAATGAAGGTTTTGATATGGCAGTGATTCCCCTACAGAGGTGATTTTCTAGCTACAACCTGCTATTAGGACTTTATGAAAGACAGTCACCTCTCTTCTGGTCAATTCAAATTCAGTGTGTGGAAATTCAAACCTCCACTGGAAAATGCATGGAGAATCCCAGATCAAGATGACTAAAACCTGATAAGCACTTAATAAGGTGCAGCAGGCCTCCAAACAGTAACTTCTCAGTCAGGAGGTTCAAACTTTAAAGCATCATAGACTATGCAAGATGGAAAATCACATTAGACACTGGAGGAAGCTTTGGAGCAGGTGTAAAATCTAGTGTGGTTAACACTAATCATCATAACAGCAGGTCATTTTTAATTTTGATTCCTTTTCCCCTTCCCAGACCTTCCTTGTGAGCTCCTCCTGCCTTTGTTCTGCTTTGCAGGTGCTGATAAAGCTGCCTATCTCATGGGAATCAGCTCAGCTGACCTCATCAAGGGGCTGCTCCATCCTCGTGTGAAAGTGGGCAATGAGTACGTGACCAAAGGTCAGAACGTGGAGCAGGTGAGTGACAGGACACGTGTCCCCTGCTGACTCTGGGGTGCCACTGGTGCTTCAGTTCACTGTCTTGGGTGTAGGAGGAGACTCCAGAGCAGCAGCAGAAGGTGCATCCACAGTTCTTGGCTTTCAGGAGCAGGGAGAATGGGTGGCAGAGCTGGCTGATAGCTTTGCACATTAAGCCAGGCTGGAGATTCAATGCAGTGTCTTTGAAATGTGGGCTGGATCAGCCAGAGGAGGTCCAGGTTCTATGGATCTGCTTCAGGGACAGTCTATGAAGAGCTCAGCCCTGAAAAGTAGAAGACTCTAGATATCTGAACACTCATCTGGGTTGATCTTGTAGAAGACTCAAACACACCAAATTGCCAGGTTCCAGCCACACCCCAGCTGGGAGCCCAGACCTGGCCTGAACAGTGCAAGCCAGTCCTTGAGCACAACTCAAGGGGACATCAGGAGCTGGTGTCTTATCCAAAGTGGGCTGTGGGCTCCTGCCAGGCACAGGGCTTCTGAAATCACTTTAAACTGAATTTCTATCCTAAGACCTCGGTGGCAAGATAGGCCAGGTAGGCAGGAACACACCTGTGAGGAATGTAAAACTAATTTTGGAGCTTGTACTGTAAGCACCAGCTCCTTGGATCTGTCTGTCCTTCCTCTGTGTGCCAGGAGGAGCTGGCTCTCAGCCCGTGGCTCCTGCAGGAGCAGGGAGCAGCTCAGTGTGTGCTCTGTTTGCCGTGGCAGGTGCTCTACGCTGTGGGAGCCCTGGCTAAAGCCACCTACGACCGCATGTTCAAGTGGCTGGTGACCCGCATCAACAAGACCCTGGACACCAAGCTGGCCAGGCAGTTCTTCATCGGGGTGCTGGACATTGCAGGCTTCGAGATCTTTGATGTGAGTTCTGCAGGCCCCTGCAGTGGGGTCAGGGGTGTTACCACTGAAGATGAACAGATCACACGGACACAGGTCGAGGTGTGGTGAGAGAAAGAGAGAGGTTTATTTTTCCTCCCAGGATTTATAGATTTCTGACCATGGCCAGGGATTGGATGGTCAGGATAACACTTTCTCACAGCACTGGCCATGAGAGATGTCCATCACAAGATGTGTAACAGAAAGAATGTACACATATCTATGTTTACAGTTACTGTCCTGGGAAAGTCTTTAGAAAACCATGTCAGCAAGCTCAGAAGCTGAGTTTTCAGGGTGACACAGGGGAGCGTTGTAGGGACGACTCAGTCCCCTGGTGTTTGAGAGCTCTGTCTCCTCTAAGGAACTGCTGGCCTTGATGAGGAAAGGACTCTTGTGTGAATTGATGTATCTGGAGCAAACAGAGAACTCTCAAGGAGAGATTTACCATTGCTGTGAGCACACCTCTAGTGATCGCTGGCTACCTGCTCTGGTGGCAACACAGCTGAGCCTGGCAGGGATCGCCCTTCACAGCCAGGCAGAGCACAAGAGTGAATCCCTTCACTGCTGGAGCTCCTCCTTCTCACTCAAATCTCTTTTGTTCTTGCAGTTCAACAGCTTCGAGCAGCTGTGCATCAACTTCACCAATGAGAAACTGCAACAGTTCTTCAACCACCACATGTTTGTCCTGGAGCAGGAGGAATACAAGAAGGAAGGCATCGAATGGGTCTTCATTGACTTTGGCCTGGACCTGCAGGCCTGCATTGACCTGATTGAGAAGGTGGAGTGTGAGGCAGGGCATGGAAATGGTACTGCTGGGGGATGGTTTGTTTGCAAAGGCTGCAATAGAGAGGTGCTCTGCTACCAAAATTAAATTATTCCCTCCCTAGTCGGTGGCAAGTGCCCAGCTTTTTTATCCCCACACTTACAGCTCAGAGCTTCCAGCCCCTTGAGACTTTTTTGACACAAATTTTGACTTTATGAAAACATGGATATTCTGTGTCTACCCACTGAGGAGCCACAAAACCTGGTGCAGCCTTTTCCTCCAGAAAGCAATAATCTCTTCCCCTTTTTTCCTACCCACTTACAGCCCATCAGTGCCTTGAGCATTCACAGGTTCAGAGCAGCTTGTAGAAAATATTTCCACCATTGCATGAAGGAAACATGAAGGAAAATTTTTGGAAAGGAGCAATCCTGGAGAGGATCCCTCCTCAGCAATCTGTTGAACCAGGGCAAACTCCCACTTCTTGCAGGGCTGGGCAGTCCCACATGGGCTGGGAGGTCAGAGACAGCCTGGAATATGCAGTCTGGAATATCCAGTGACAGCTTGGCCCTGTGGCCAGTGCCTTGCAGCTGGGTTAGGATGGGCTCTCCCAGGTCAAGCCTATGCTCGGTGGCACATCCCTGCTTTGGGATGGGACGTGGCAGCACTGCGCTCAGCCCTGAGCTCAGCCCTCTCTCCCCCTGCAGCCCATGGGAATCCTGTCCATCCTGGAAGAGGAGTGCATGTTCCCCAAAGCCTCTGACATGACCTTCAAATCCAAGCTCTATGACAACCACATCGGGAAGTCGCCCAACTTCCAGAAGCCGCGGCCGGACAAGAAGCGGAAGTACGAGGCGCACTTTGAGGTGGTGCACTACGCTGGTGTGGTACGTCCTGGCAGCTCTTCCCAGCCCACACACCCTCCCCTGGCAGGGACAGGGCTGTCCTGACCTCTCCTCCACGGGGACAGGTGCCGTACAACATCGTGGGCTGGCTGGACAAGAACAAGGACCCCCTGAACGAGACAGTGGTGTCCGTCTTCCAGAAATCCCAGAACAAGCTCCTGGCCTCCCTCTATGAGAACTATGTGGGCTCTGCTTCAGGTGAAGAACACCCTCAGCCCGGTTTTACCTCGGTCTCCCCCCTCCTCATCTCCATGCCCAGCTGTTGGTGCAGCATCCCTGTCCCTGGCAGCCCAGGCAAAGGGAAAACCCACACTGATCCCTAAAATCCTCCCTGGCCTGAGTAGGGGGGTGCTGCTTTGAGGGCTTGTGTGGGGCTGTAGGGTTGTTGTGGTGGCCCTGTGACTTTGGGATGCAACCAGGAGCTGAGGAACCACCCAGTGCTGGGTGCTGTGGGAGATGTGTTGGTGGTCAGTGCCCTGTTCTGCAGCAGGGCACAGCCACCTCTGCTTTAGAGACAGCAAGGGCTGTGGGAATTTTAGGGGTGTTTGGGGGTGCCCCTGAGTCCTTCAAGGCAGGCAGATGTCTTGCTGATGTGAGTAATTAATATTTCAACCCGACAGAGGAACCTCACAAGCCGGGGACCAAGGAGAAGCGTAAAAAGGCCGCTTCTTTCCAAACAGTGTCACAGCTGCACAAGGTGAGAGCCAGCCCCTCATCCAGGGCCAGGAGGGAAACGTGCTCTGAGGGTCCCACTGGCAGTCCCACATCCCTGCCAAGGCTCTTGGCTTCTTGCACCTCCTGAGGGACCACCAGAGCTCCTGAGGGACCACCAGAGCTCCTGAGGGACCACCACTGGGCCGAAGCTCCCAGCTCCCTCTCATCCCTGGGCAAGGGCCCTGTGCCTGGCAGAGTCCCAGCGCTGTCCCCGTGCTCCTAGGGCAGGACACGAGGCTCCAGGCTGGGAGAGCTCCCTTGGAGCTGGGCTGGTGCTGCTCCTGCCCCCGTGACGCCTGTGGCAGCTCCTCCGCCTTCGAGAGAGCGGCAGTTAAGACTTGTAGTGATGTTTAGATAATTAATTACATGAACATCACTTTAAGTCTGTGCTACTTCTCTCCTCATTCCTGTCAGCGGGAAGGACAGCCTTTGGGCAGAAGAAAATGCAGGAGGATCTTGCAGGTCTCTGAGCAGGCAGCTGCCTGTCCTGGGGGGTGACCTGACCCATTTTACAGCTCAGGATGTCACACAGCTCCATCCCCTTGCTCATCCAAGCCAGAGCTCAGCAGCTGGAAAGCAGCACAGAGGGGTGTGTCCTGTCATGACAGCCTTGTGGTGACAGGGCAAAGGTCCCAGCTCTGAGGCTGCCACAGCCCCAGGGGTGTTTGGACACTGCTCCCAGGCATGGGGTGGGGTTGTTGGGGTGTCTGTGCAGGGCCAGGAGCTGAGCTGGGTGATCCTTGTGGGTTCCTTCCTACTCAGGACATTGTGTGATTCTTTGCCAAGGTGTGCTTGAAGAAGGCAGCTCTGTGGCAGAGCCCCTGTTCAGGGAAAAGTGTGATTTTCTTCCTTCTGGACAAGTCACAGGCCCTGGGGAAAGGTGTCTGTGGTGAGGAGTTGCCCTGTGGTGATGTGGAGCTGTGGGAAGCTGTTCCCTTCCCAGAGCTGATCCTGGACAGGCTGAGCCTGTACAAGCAGGGGAAGGCAGCTGGAAAGATCAAGGGGAGAGGTGTCTTGGAGAGAAAATGAGACACAGTCTGGCTCAGCAGGGCCCTCTGTCACAGCCAAAAGGGGTGAAGCACTGTGGAGGTGCAGGGAAATCCTGCATATCCTAACACTGTCTGCCTGCAGGCAGTGTGGACACCAGCACTGGATTGCTGAGCACAGAGCTCAGGAATAGGCTCAGTCCCGTGTCCCTGGCTCTCCCCTGCAGCAAAACTTTACCTACAAAGAATCGGGGAGCATCTGGCACAGAAAACTTCTGTGGCACAGCAAAACCTGCCAGTGCCTTTGGCCTGTCCCTCTGGCCCAGCCCAGCCCCCTCTGCCATGGGGCCAGCCTCCCACCCTGGCAGGAGGCACTGATCCTGCCCCAGGTGGGGATGGCTATGGATAGCAGGAGGAAATTCCCCTTTTCCCATGCCATAAGGGACTCTCAGGGTCTGCTCCCTCCCTGCCTGTGGGGGAAAGGGGCTGGAGAGAAGGAGAAGCATTCATTGCAGGGAAGCAGAGCTGTCCCCTCACCCGCTGTGTCTGCCCTGCAGGAGAATCTCAACAAGCTGATGACCAACCTGCGCTCCACCCAGCCCCACTTCGTCCGCTGCATCATCCCCAACGAGACAAAGACCCCAGGTATGGCACAGCTGAGGCAGCAGTGCCCCTGGGGACAGCCACACGTGGGAACTGGCAGGGGTTCTTGCACCCACCCTCTCCCCAGCCCATTCCATGCTTCCACTGAGCCCTGACCCCACCTCAGTGTTGAAACTCCTGTGACCCAGATCAATCTCTGCTGGAGAGAATGAGCTTTGCCAGCTTTTTTGTCTGTGCAGCCTGGCCCTTGTGTAACAGCAGGCATGGATGAGTGGTCCAGGCTGAGTTCCACCATCCAAGGCCCAGGCTGCAGCTCTGTGCTCAGCACAGACCTGCAGGACAGGCTGACAGCCGTGTCCAATCCACGGGATGTTCCCAGGGTCCAGCTCCATTTCCTCTGTTTTCTTGGGCTGAGCAGCTGCTCCATGAGTGTCCTTCCCCCGCAGGAGCCATGGATTCCTTCCTGGTGCTGCACCAGCTGCGGTGTAACGGTGTCCTGGAGGGGATCCGCATCTGCCGCAAGGGATTCCCCAACAGGATCCTCTACGCAGACTTCAAGCAGCGGTAACCCCCTCTCCTTCCTCACCCAGCACGTGTTTCAAGGGCAGACAGACTTGTCCTGGCTCTGAGCTGCTCCCCAGCTTGTGAGAGCTGGTCTGAGCCCCCAGCCTGTCCAGTTTGGGATAGCTCTGCTGCTGGCTCTGGGGTGCCAGGCATGGAGAGTTTGGGATGAGATCTGGATGTCTGAGGTGCTGAATGCAGGGGGAGGGTGGCAAGGCTCAGGCCCCTCTGATCCTGGCTCAGATTTCTCTCTGCCCTTGGGATGGATCCTGAGGGTTCTCACCTGAGGGTCCCATCCATGCTGCTTAGCCCAGGCCGAGTGAGGACAGTGACCTCCTTGCACAGTCTCCATGATGTTCAGGGGCTAAAATCTGCCAGGGTTCCCTGCAATCCTGTGCCCTGGAGCAACTGGTTCAAAGCTCCAGCCTGTGGTGCAGCCCCATGGCATGTCTGGGGCTCTGGGGCTCTGGTGGAGCTGCTGCTGCCCTCCTGCATGGCCTCCCTCTGCTCTGCCCCGCAGCTACCGTATCCTCAATCCAGCAGCCATTCCAGAGGACAAGTTTGTGGACAGCAGGAAGGCCACAGAGAAACTGCTGAGCTCCCTGGAACTGGACCGTGCACAGTACAAGTTTGGCCACACCAAGGTGAGAGCGGGCAGCTGATCCTTGGGAGGGAGAGATTTCCCCTCCTGTCACTCGGTGCCTGTCTCTGCCTGGCCACAGCCCTGCTGTAGCCCTGCACTCTGCAGGGTCGCTGTGGCCCTTGAAGGGACTCAGGAGGGAGATGCAGGTTGGGAAGAGAAAGAGCAGCTCTGAGCAGGTCACTGCTGCCTGGCCTCATCTCACCCACCACATCATCTTGTCCCTGCTGCTCAGGGCAGATCTGGTTCCCTGTGCCATGTGTGGGTGCACCTCTGTGTTTCCCTGGCTGCCTGTGTCACCCCTGAGCCCTCTGTCCTTCTGCTGGTGACTCCACTCTCTTGCCCACAGGTGTTTTTCAAGGCTGGTTTGCTGGGCTTGCTGGAGGAGATGCGAGATGAGCGTCTGGCCAAGGTCCTGACAATGCTCCAGGCCAGGATCCGTGGGTACCTCATGCGTGTGGAGTATCAGAAGATCATCAGCAGGAGGTAGAGCTGTGGAAAAAGGCAGAACTTTGTGTGTCCTTGTCTCTTCTGCACGTCTGTGGGTTTGATCTGTGGGGTTTGCCTGTGTCTGGCAGTGACTGGTCCTGAGGGATGAGGGCACACCTGGAAGAGGTCTGGCATGGCCCTGCTAGGGAGGATCTAGGTGTGCAGAGCCTCTGCTTTCCACTGGAAGATTCAGAGGGAGGCAGAGTGAGGAGAGCTGAAATCCAGGCCACCCCACCCATCCCAGCAGGGCCAGTGCAGTGTGCAGACCATTCACCATTCTGCCATTTGTCCAGCTGGTGGAGAATGGAGCCATATCCAGCCCTGCAGAAGCCAGGATGGGACAGGGGGAATGCCCACCCCAGTGATGCTGTGCTTGTATTCCCCCAGGGAAGCCCTCTATACCATCCAGTGGAACATCCGTGCCTTCAACGCTGTCAAGAACTGGTCCTGGATGAAGCTGTTCTTCAAGATCAAGCCTTTACTCAAGTCTGCTCAGACTGAGAAGGAAATGTCCAACCTGAAGGAGGAATTCCAGAAGCTGAAGGAGGCTCTGGAGAAGTCTGAGGCTAAGAGGAAGGAGCTGGAAGAGAAGCAAGTCTCCATGATCCAGGAGAAGAACGACCTGGCTCTCCAGCTGCAGGCAGTGAGTGCCTCACCCTCTCCTTGGGGATGTTAAGACAGTGCAGGATCTGTGGATAGAAGAAGGAGCAGAATGTCCTAGAACCTTCAGCCTCTTGCAGTTCTGAAGCTGCCTCACTGCCACAGTCTGTCTGAATCACAGCCTAGGACTGCAGGCCTGGAGTGCCATCACACCCTGGGGCTGTCACAGGGGTTTGTCATCCCCTGGCTCTGGGAATGCTGTTCTCCACACAAAGGGCTGGGAGGGGATGGAAATGTCTGCTTGCCAGATTTTGTGCTGTTTTTGTGCCAGCGTGTCCTTCCTCTGGAAGGATTGAGTTGCTCTTTGGCCGTGGTTAGTGTGAGTGGTTGTCCTGTGAGCCCTGATGATGGGCAGTGACTGGAGCTGTACTTTTGGTACACCTGAGCACCTTGGGCTTACTCTGCCCCTTCCACAAGGAGAAAGCCAGGACAGCAGGGCTGAGAGCAGAGTGCTGGGGCAGAGGGTGAGCACTGGCTCTCCTCTGACTCCCCCAGGAGCAAGACAACCTGGCAGATGCAGAGGAACGCTGTGACCTGCTCATCAAGTCCAAGATCCAGCTGGAGGCCAAGGTGAAGGAGCTGATGGAGCGTGTGGAGGATGAGGAGGAGATGAACTCGGAGCTCACCGCCAAGAAACGCAAACTGGAGGATGAGTGTGCAGAGCTGAAGAAGGACATTGATGACCTGGAGATCACGTTGGCCAAGGTGGAGAAGGAGAAACATGCCACAGAGAACAAGGTAACCGACCTCCCTGCAGGCTTCAGCCTCGCTGCCCTGGGGCCTCAGTGCTTGTGGGGACACCTGAGAAACATCTGGGATAAGGCTGCTGGTGTGGGGGAACTGGGGCAGGGCAGAGGGAAAAGGGGAGGGTGAGAGGGAAGAGCCCTTTGTGTCCTGCCTCACTGCCCAGAGGTGGCAAATGGTTCTGTGCTGTGGCAAGTGATCTGAGGCATGGAAAACCCAGCTGGTGGGGCCAGCCTGGCCAAGGGGAGGGGGGCTGGCTGCTGGTGGGGACTCGAGCTGCTGTTGCCCATGGATGGACTCCTGCCTTTCAAGGGTCAGGCTGCTGCAGCAGCTTTGCACCCCCTCCCTCTGAGAAGGTGCTCCAACTTTTGTCCTCACTGATCCAGGTTAAAAACCTGGTTGAGGAGATGGCTGGTCTGGATGAGATCATCGCCAAGCTGACAAAGGAGAAGAAAGCCCTGCAAGAGGCCCATCAGCAGGCCCTGGATGACCTGCAGGCTGAGGAAGACAAGGTCAACACACTGACCAAAGCCAAGGTCAAACTGGAGCAGCAAGTGGATGATGTGAGTCGTAGGCCAGTGAGGATAAAGCAAGAGAGGTTTGAGTCACATCTCCAGGAGAGCCCAAAGGCTATCCCTGGGTGGGGTCTGGAGTGTGGGATCATTACCAGATCCCCCTTTGATGTGGCCAGTTGATGAATAATCCCACTGACAAACTACCCCTGAAACGAGAGGTGGTGTAGAACACCTCATGGAGAGCAGTCCTGGGCTGAGGGAATGGGACTGGAGACAGCTGGGAAACACCTCTGGCCCCCGGGGGATTGGTGAAGTTCCCCCAGTGGAGGACATGGGTAAGGGTGGGGCTGCTGAAGGTCCTGTCCCTCCCTACCCCATCTTCCTTCATTCTCCAGCTGGAAAGCTCTCTTGAACAAGAAAAGAAGGTCCGCATGGACCTGGAGAGAGCAAAGAGGAAGCTTGAAGGAGACCTGAAGCTGTCACAAGAGTCTGTAATGGATCTGGAGAATGACAAGCAGCAGCTGGATGAGAAGCTCAAGAAGTGAGTGTGTGACACGTGCCCGGGCTCTGGGCTTGCTCTGCTCCTCTAAATCCAGCAGAGGTGTGGAGTCTGCAGGGCAGCTGGGCTGTGGCTCTGGGCACGGCTGTGTGACCAGTCCTGGCTCAGTGGGGGCTTGGTTTCCTCGGGCACTGTGCAGAGAGGAGCTTGTGGCAGGCTCCCAGACCAGGGCATGATAGACCTGCCTTTGTACATGGGGCTGGAGAGGAGGGACCTGCCTGGCAGGATCCAGCACTCTGCTGGGGCCTCAGCTGCAAGGACACACTTCAGTCGTGTCCCATCCTCACTGGGGACCTGCAGAACACCTTGGGACCTGAGGGAAACCCTCAGAGCCAGTTGTCTGCTAATTTGGCTACTTCAGCCTTTCCTGTGAGCCTTCCACGAGCTGCTGCTTATCCCTGCAGTCCCTTCCCATTGTGGGTTTGTTCATCCTCTGGCCTGGGTGTAAGAGTGCAGGGAAATGTAGGAGCCAGAAGGACCTGTCAGGACAGTGTTTCTCTGACCAGAGGCTCTGTCTGTACAGGAAAGACTTTGAGATGAGTCAGCTGAACTCAAGGATTGAAGATGGGCAAGTGATGGAGGCCCAGCTGCAGAAGAAGATCAAGGAGGTCCAGGTATGGTGGGAGGAACTGTTCTTACATCCTGGGCGTCCAAAATTTCCATTAGATGTGATATGGGGGGGGAATCTGCATGAGCCAGTCCCTCTCTGAGCACAGGGGCATCTCCTTGGAAAAAACTGGCATGGGTAGCAGGAACCAAGCCCTCAGCCAAAACACGGTGGGTTGAAAATTAAATAATGGGCTATTGAGGTGAACACTATCACCAGCCTGAGGAACAGCTTCCAGGGTGTGGTTCTCTATCCAAAATAAAACCTTTCATATAGTAACCAAACTCTGAAAACCCAAATCTAGGACACTGGGCTTCTTCCTGTCAGAGACAGGTCCCCACAATCATGAAATAAGCTAATGGCAGCTGGATCCCGGTGGCAGGGACAGAGGAGAGCAGGAGCTCCAAACACGCTACCGAGGAGCACCTGCCTCCCCAGGCAGCCCAAGACTGGTGGCTTTTTGCCTCCCATCATCATCAGAGATACTGCTCCACTGTGGAGAGCAGAGATGCTGGAGCTTCACCCAGAGCTTGCAGCATCTGCCCTTTTCTGCGTGTCCAGGCACGCGTTGAGGAGCTGGAGGAGGAGCTGGAGGCCGAGCGAGCCGCCAGGGCCAAGGTGGAGAAGCAGCGGGCGGAGGTGTCGCGGGAGCTGGAGGAGCTGAGCGAGCGGCTGGAGGAGGCGGGTGGCACCACGGCCACGCAGCTGGAGCTGAACAAGAAGAGGGAGGCGGAGTTCCTGAAGCTGCGGCGGGACCTGGAGGAGGCCACGCTGCAGCACGAGGCGCTGGCGGCCGCCCTGCGCAAGAAACACGCGGACAGCGTGGCTGAGCTGGGCGAGCAGATCGACAGCCTGCAACGTGTGAAGCAGAAGCTGGAGAAGGAGAAGAGTGAGATGAAGATGGAGATTGATGATCTATCCTCCAACGTCGAGTACATCACCAAGAACAAGGTGGGTCCTGGTTCTCCACAGGGCTGGTTGATCTCTCCTGTGGACATCAGTGTGACCAGCACAGCCACGTCCATGGGGTGGTGTCTCAAATGGCTCTTTGCCATGGCCAAGTCCCTGTTTTGGCCCTTAGCTTGTCCCCCTGTCACTACAGGATGCTTTACTTGTCCTAGTCAAGCCTGGAGGCTGTGGGAAAACATTTCCTGGGAGGCTTGACAGCAGAGAGCCACTGTTAGCCTTGCAGAGAGCTGTGGCAGGCTCCTGCTCTGCGCCTGGTGTGCCCACAGCACCCACCGAGCAGGGCAGGGTATCCCAGGGTGGGAGAGCAGTGCTCTGTGGCCAGAGCTGAGCTCAGCCAGGCTGTGCCTGGTGCCTGCAGGCCAATGCTGAGAAGCTGTGCCGCACCTACGAGGACCAGCTGAACGAGGCCAAGGCCAAAGTGGACGAGCTGCAGCGACAGCTGACGGACGTGAACGCCCAGCGGGGCCGGCTGCAGACCGAGAACGGTGCGTGGGGCACAAGCCAGGGCTGCCCAGCTGCCTCAGGAGCGCTCTGACTCTGGGGTGTCTGGCTGGGGGAGTGGGGTTCAGCCCGGCAGCCTGTCCTCCTCCTTCTCCCATGGAGGGAAAATCTAGATGTGCCTCAGGAGGGGTTCCTCACAGGCATCCTTTGCCTTTAACTGGTTGCACCTCTGCCCATGGACCAGCTCGCCCTGGTGGGGACACAGCTGGATGCTGCAGGCTCTGGGGGAGTGTGGGCTAGTGCAGGTTGCAGCCCTAGAGCCCTGAAGTAGCTGTCTTGGCTCTGTTGCACCCAGGGGAGCTTACTCGGCTGCTGGAGGAGAAGGAGTCCTTCATCAACCAGCTGAGCCGTGGCAAGGTCTCGTTCACACAGAGCATTGAGGAGCTCAAGAGGCAGCTGGAGGAAGAGACCAAGGTGAGGTTTCAGGGCATGGCTGGTCTCTGAGTGACACTGTGGCAGTGGCCCAGACCCCTGGGCTGGGGAGGTGGGACATACCTTGCACACAGGGCAGCTCTTCCCTGGGAGGAAGAGGAGTTCCCTGCTGCTGCTCCCAGTTGTGGTGCCATGGTCTGTGTCCTGGAGCCAGCTGCTGCTCTCTCTTCCTCAGAGCAAGAATGCCCTGGCCCACGCCCTGCAAGCCTCCCGCCACGACTGTGACCTGCTGCGGGAGCAGTACGAGGAGGAGGGGGAGGCCAAGAGCGAGCTGCAGAGGAACTTGTCCAAAGCCAACGCCGAGGTGGCCCAGTGGAGAACCAAGTACGAGACTGATGCCATCCAGAGGACTGAGGAGCTGGAGGAAGCCAAGTAAGTGCCATGGCACAAGTCCTTCTGGTGGCAACTTTCTGCTCAGCAATGGGCTCTCCCAGACCTGGGGTGACACAGCACGTTCCTGCCCTGTGTGGTGGGATGGCACCGGGACAGGGAGCTCACCCCGGTGCTGTCGGCAGGAAGAAGTTGGCCACCCGGCTGCAGGAGGCAGAGGAGGCCATGGAGGCTGCCCATGCCAAGTGCTCCTCTCTGGAGAAGACCAAGCACCGGCTGCAGACCGAGATCGAGGACCTCTCGGTGGACCTGGAACGCGCCAACTCAGCCTGTGCTGCTCTGGACAAGAAACAGCGCAACTTTGACAGGATCCTGGCTGAGTGGAAGCAGAAGTATGAGGAGACCCAGGTGGAGCTGGAGGCATCACAGAAGGAGTCACGCAGCCTGAGCACTGAGCTCTTCAAGCTCAAGAATGCCTACGAGGAGTCCCTGGACAACCTGGAGACCCTCAAGAGGGAGAACAAGAACCTGCAGGGTAGGACTGGGCTCAAGCACTCCCCTGGGGCTCTGCCCAGGCTCTGCCCTGTCCTCAGACACGTGGGATTGGGTCCCTTGTTGGCCAGGAGAGGACCTTGCTGCCCAGCCCATCCATTGGAGGCATGCAGCAGCCCTGCTGGGATGCCAGCGTGTGTCCTGCCCTCATGCTGGGGACACTCTGGGAGGACAGGCAGAGCCACTTGGCATTCTGAAATTGCTCCTCTTCCCAAATGGTGCTGCTGAGTGCTATGGCTGTGGCATGACACTGCCTTGGGGGTATTGGTGTTGGACAGACAGGTCTTCCCAGGTCCTTAATGCCTCTTCCCTCTCTCCCTGACTGCAGAAATGTCCCCAAGCACAGCCTTGGCTGCTCTCTGAGGGGCTGGGGGACATCAGCTGAGACTGGGCAGGGGGATGGGGACGTCACTCGCGCAAGGCTGGCCCCACAAACTCCTTCCTGACCAAACTCCTTCTGTCCCTGGCAGAGGAAATTGCTGATTTGACTGACCAGATCAGTCTGGGTGGAAAAACCATCCATGAGCTGGAGAAGGTGAAGAAAGTTCTGGAGAGTGAGAAGAGCGATATCCAGGCAGCTCTGGAGGAGGCTGAGGTGAGTCCTTGTTTCCCATACATTCCTGCTGCCTCCAGGAGCCACTGGCCCACCCTGCAGCTCTGGTTGGATGCTGCTGGGGGTGACAGCCCTGAGCCAGGCTGTGACCCCTGGGAATCCCATTCTTGGGGGTCCCACAACCACTGCAGGCACTAGGGTGGCTCCACCTGCTCTGCCCCATAGCAAGGGCTGGGGGACAAGGCTGGGGTGGGGTGGGTGGCAGGGGAGAGGCCCCTTCCAAGGAACCACCTTCCCATGGCTGAGCTGTTGTCTCCAGGGAGCCCTGGAGCACGAGGAGAGCAAGACCCTGCGTATCCAGCTGGAGCTGAACCAGATCAAGGCTGAGATGGACAGGAAGCTGGCAGAGAAGGACGAGGAGTTTGAGAACCTGAGGTGTGTGGGGTGAGGGGACAGGCTGGGACGTTGCTGTGGGGCAGAGCTGGCACCGTGGCACCCTGGGTGTCCCCAGGGCACGGGGCCGATGCGTGACCTCTCCTGCAGGCGCAACCACCAGCGCGCCATGGACTCCATGCAGGCCTCGCTCGACGCAGAGGCCCGGGCCAAGAACGAGGCCGTGCGGCTGAGGAAGAAGATGGAGGGGGACCTGAACGAGATGGAGATCCAGCTGAACCATGCCAACCGCCAGGCTGCCGAGTTCCAGAAGCTGGGCCGCCAGCTCCAGGCCCAGATCAAGGTCGGGGCAGGCTGGTGCTGTCCCTGCTGCCAGCCCGGCTCTGTGCTGTCCCCGCTGACCCCACGCTGCCCCACAGGACCTGCAGATCGAGCTGGATGACACCCAGCGCCACAACGACGACCTGAAGGAGCAGGTGGGTGCCCTGGAGCGCCGCAACAACCTGCTGCTGGCAGAGGTGGAGGAGCTGCGGGCAGCGCTGGAGCAGGCGGAGAGGAGCAGGAAGCTGGCAGAGCAGGAGCTGCTGGAGAGCACCGAGAGGGTCACCCTGCTCCACTCGCAGGTGAGGCACTGCCAAGTCCCATGTCTGCACTGGTGGGAGAGCAGGAGTCTGTCCAGCAGTGGTGGATGACCAGCCCTGGTCACACTGAACCTGCTCTGTGTGCAGAACACGGGTCTGATCAACCAAAAGAAGAAGCTGGAGGCAGACATCTCCCAGCTGAGCAACGAGGTGGAGGATGCAGTGCAGGAGTGCCGCAATGCCGAGGAGAAGGCAAAGAAGGCCATCACGGATGTAAGAGAGTGGTGGGGATTGTTCTGCATGGTTGGGAAGGGTCTCACAACATCTCCACTGAGCCCCTGATCTGGCAGGGCTGCCTGGCCTTGAGGTGATGTCCCCCTGCTCTTGGCCTTGCAGGCTGCCATGATGGCAGAGGAGCTGAAGAAGGAGCAGGACACGAGCGCACACCTGGAGCGCATGAAGAAGAACATGGAGCAGACCATCAAGGACCTGCAGATGCGCCTGGACGAGGCAGAGCAGATTGCTCTCAAGGGGGGGAAGAAGCAGATCCAGAAGCTGGAGGCCAGGGTGAGAAAGTAGGGGCAGATCCCCGGCTGTGTTCTTCAGGAGCTGACTCTGGGGGCTGCCCCAGTCCCTGTGGCACCAGACTCTGCCCCATCCCTCTGAGGACAGGTGGTGCCTCTGTGGGACCAGGGGACAGTCCCCAAGGCCCTGCCAGCCTGGGCCCTGCTCAGGATGGTTTGTTTTAGCCTCTGCTGTGGCTTGGCTTTAGCTGGGCTGGCGCTTGGGAGCCAAGTGCAGAGCCAGGCTGTGTCCCCTGCAGGTGCGGGAGCTGGAGGGAGAGCTGGATGTGGAGCAGAAGAAGATGGCAGAGGCCCAGAAGGGCATTCGCAAGTACGAGCGCAGGATCAAGGAGCTGAGCTACCAGGTACAGCAGCTCTGGACACAGGTCCAGCCCCCGTCCAGCAGCTCTCTGCTTGGCCTCATCAGAAGAAGCCTGGGCTTCTTCTGGTCTCTGTGTGGGGAATGACAACAGCTGCACAAGCTTCTCCCTGTCACAACATCCTCTCCCTCCTCTGGGTCCTTCTGCCCATTTCCCAGCACCTCCTGAGCTGGGTGGTGGGACACAGGGCGGGGACCAAGGGACAGGTGCTGTGACACAGGGCTGGGTTGGTGGGGCAGGTTGGTGCTGTTTGTGACCTGGCACCTCTGCTGAAGGTGGAGGTGAGGGGCTGCTGGGGTCTGGCTAAGGGAGCTGGGACACTTGCAGGCTGAGGAAGACCGGAAGAACCTGGCTCGGATGCAGGAGCTGATTGACAAGCTGCAGAGCAAGGTCAAGAGCTACAAGCGCCAGTTTGAGGAGGCAGTAAGTGCCCATCACTGCTCTGGGACAGGGGACAGGGCTGTCCCTCCCTGGGACTGCCTGCCACGGCTGCCAGGGGCCACAAGAGCCATGTGGGGAGCTCAGAGCCCACTGTCCCCTGTGCCTCCTGCACCCACCCCTCCCCTCTCCCTGCCCAGGAGCAGCAGGCCAACTCCAACCTGGTGAAGTACCGCAAGGTGCAGCACGAGCTGGACGACGCCGAGGAACGCGCCGACATCGCCGAGACCCAGGTCAACAAACTGCGCGCCCGCACCAGGGACGTCGTCATCTCCAAGGTGGGCACTGCTGGATGGGGGCGTGGGGAGGGGGGCAGGGGCTCCTGCCAGCCCTGGAGCCAGGGGAGTGACCACAGCCACAGTCCCATCCTGCTGTGGCACTGCTCCCTGCCGCCGGATCCCCCCTCTCAGCAAAGCCCTTTGGGGGTTTTTTCCAGCATTAGGAGCCCGGCTGCCCTGCCCGGTCCCAGCTGCTGCTGGAGGTTGGAGGCAAGTGGCTGCAACAGTCACTGTCAGCTTTGCACTGCATGAATAAACGTGGATCTGCCAGGACTGGCTGTTGTGTGTCACAGGGTAACCAGGGCCTTGGGGAGCCTGTGCATCCCTGGTTTTCACAGGGATGCACAGGCAGGAGAGAAACCCAGTCCTCCCTCTCCCAGTTCCATGGCCCTGGATTGGGACTTTCCTCATAGCTCCCCACCAAAACACATCTGCAGGGGACCAGAGCTGAGGCACGAGGCAGGACAGACCTCAGCCACCACTCCTGAGAACATAAAACCCCCTAATACAGCCCTAGAGGAGGTTATGGCTTTGGCAAAGGCACTAGAAAGAAAGACATCTCCACTCATTTCTTTAAAATAGATTTCTTTAATAGTTTCCATTTAATATGTTTATTTGCAGTTAGCAAATTGGAATTAATCAGGGCAGCATGAACCTCAGCAATCCATGGGACAGTGCAGACTTCCAGAGGTATTTATCAGTACCAGGGGTCCCACCTCCCTCCCATCCCAGCCCAGAGCCCACTGCCACTTCCATGGCTCTGGTCCCTCTCACCGTGAGATTGAGGCATCTGGCATGGACAGACATCCCAAAGGATTTGCCTGTGACCCTCTGTGCACTGGGGCAGAGCCTTTTCCCTGGAGCCCAGCACGCTCCAGCCCTGAAGGAGCTGCCAGGGGTTTCTTCCCTGTGCCCTTCTCTGCCGACTCAGCCCAACAGCAAAGCCCAGAGTGTGCTCCCAGGCCTGGGAGGAGCCCCAGAGATGGAGTGGGCTCAGCTCAGCTTCCCCCAGGCCCACGGGCAAGGCCAGAGGCAGCTGTGCCCCAAACTGTCTTTAAATCACAGAGGGGAGCGAGACTGCAGGGTTACAGAAGCAATCAGTGGATGCACCAATTAACTACACTGTGGAAAAGGCATCCCTTAACTTAAAAGCCTTTTAATTTGAAGCATTTATTTTAAGTGTACATCTATTACAGTTAAGAAGAAGCAAAGATACACCAAAACCACAAATACCCAAGAACAAAAAAAAGTACAGATGAGAAAGAAATGAGCTGAGGGGAGGGAGGGGCAGGGTGGAGGTGACAAGGTGAGGAACAGAGGTGAAGCTGCCATGGGAAGAAACTCTCCAGGGTAGCCTCACCAGAGCAGGATGCAGCTCCCAGGGAGGGACACCAGGATCCCCAGGAGATCCTGCAAGGCTCCGGCTTTATGCACAAGCTCAGGAGCTCGAACCACCCTGTGAGACCACAGAGGGACACTGAGGTGTGGGAGAAGAGAAGGGAGAAGGGAGGTGTTCAGAGAAGTCCTGTCCCTGTGCTTGGAGCCTCCTTCACTCCTCCAGCCCCAGCACAGTGAGCCTCAGGCTGGGTTTCATGCTGCTTGCAACAAGACAGAAGGCTGCAGCTCTGGGACATCCTCACCCCTTCAGAACCTGGACAGAGCTGAAGTCACCTTGTCTAATAAATTAGAAAATATTAAAAAAATTCAGATGCATGTTTCAAAACTGGTTTCTTTTAGCTGTAGCTGCAAGACAGGTTTCTGAGTTAAATACAGTGGCTTAAGTGTAGTGTATCTCATTCCTGGGTATCTGAATGTGTTGGAGCAACATGGTGTTGGTGAGCAGGCAGGGCAGGTGCAGGTTTGGCAATCAAGACTGCCAAAACCCCATTCCCCCTTTCCCAACATATCCTATAAAGTTACTTTCAACCAGGAGTGTTTATTCCCAGCATTTAACACATTCTGATTAAAACAGATCCAGGAAAAAAACGGACATCTCCAGTAAATATTGCACTTTCAAGATTAATGTGTGTGTTGATATTAAGGACTGAAAGCAGAGACTGACATAACATAGCAGGTTAACATCAAGAGCAATGGTCCTGAAAAGGATTTTAAAACCAGATTAGTTACCCAAGAAGGGACAAGCCGCCAAGTTTAAAAAATTAGTACATTTTAATGCTAGTGCTCCTTGAAAAAGCCACCCCCTGTTGCAATTCCACCACCACTGCAATGTCTCTGTTCTCCAGCAGTGCTGAACTCCTCCAGATGGGAAGGATCTGCAGGAAGGACAGCAGGAGCAGAGGTTCTCTCCTAATGCACAGACAGGAGAGAAATGATCCAAAAGGATCAAATGATCCAAAAGGCGATGGTAAAGAGGTGACTGGAGCTGGGGCTCTCAGGAATTAAAAGCACACACGCACACACACTCATGCTCTAACCAACCCCAAAGCCCTGATTCCAAAGCCCAGCGGAAGAGTTACACCTGCAGGAGTCCTCGTGGTGGCTTTGCACGTGGCTGGTGCTGGGGTCCCGCTCAGATGGGCTCCTTGGACCTCACACTTGGAGGGCAATTGCTGTGCTTTTCCACTTGCTCATCCTGGCAGCCCTGAGAGAGCCACGCCTCAACCAGCACATACAGAGAACCCTCAAGTCAGCAAAACCCCTTCTGCCAGCCCCGCCGGACTGGGAGAGAGGAAAAAAATGATACAGGCTGGTTTGTGCAGGTGATAATTTTTATCCCAGAACAACTGGAAGATACATCCCTGAATGTGTTGCCCAGAGAGCTGTCCGAGTCTCGGAGGTCAGAGCTGGGGGCCGGCAGGGGCGGGGGTGGGACGACGCTCCGCAGCTCCGAGCTGCACACACACACACACTACACAGCGTATCCCTGAAAATCCCCGGGCTGCGAGGGACCCTCCCAGCTGTCCGTCACAGGCTGCAGGGGGGAATTACTCCTCGGAAAAGTCTCTGTCAATGTCCATGTACGCCTCGTCGATGTAGCTGACTATGGCACAGGGGGACGTCCGGTCCGGACTGAGCAGTATCGAAACAGTCTCTTTCCAGTAGGTAAAACTAATACAGGAGCTCTGTGGGCACAGACAACAGCAGGGTCAGTGGAGGCCACAGCAGGAAACACCTCCCAAAGCTGAAAATCACTTCCTGTTCAGCCTGAGCTGCCCAGCCCCACAGTCCCACTCTGGATTCCCCATTGTGCCCTCTGTGGATTCCCTGGGGCCCAGCAGGGTGCTGAACAGGGCTGGGTGTTGAACAGCTCCATCCTGTACAACCAGCTGCCCACTCTCCACATTCAGTCAAGGAATCCCAGTGCCTCTGGCAGCTGCTAAGAGCAGCCTGGGCTGACCCCAGCCCACCTGGGCCAGTGCACCCATAATCCCAAACTTCTCCTTTGCCCTGCACTCCAAACACAAACCAGGACCCTGTGGTGCCACAGATAAGCCGATGCTGGAAGTAACTCCCACTCCCGAGATGACACAAAAACCAACACACCCCCCCTGCATTATTCCCTCAAAGCCCAAGGGCCACCCCAGCAGCCCAACACCAGACCATGTGTCACCCACATAAATGGATAACTGGTTCTTTTTACCCACCAGTGACCCAGGACAAACCAGCTCAGACACAGAAACCTGCAGGCTGTGCTCTTTTGGCTTCCAGCAGCTACATCAGGTATTTTTCCTGCACTGTTTGCCACTCAAGGAAGAGGGAGCAGTCTGACTAAGGTGCTAACTAGCCTGGGAACTGGATTCTGTCCTGCCTCCCCCTCCCAGGCCATCCTGCCAGCCCTGCCTCTCCACCCCACTCAGCACTGACAAGCCTCACTTCGGTGTGCCAGAGCTCAGGCTCTGTTTAAAGGGAAGCCCAGCACCTGCCTTGTGGCAGCCTGACTCTGAGGTGTGAAAAGCACCACAGGAATGACACTGGGGGCAGAAATTCCTCCCTTCTTTCCCTTCCCAACCTCCCATTTTTGCCAGGAGACATTTTTGCCAGGTGTTGCTGTGATTGACTCCTGCCATGCCAAGAGGGACACATACATTTTCTAAGCAGGTGCTGTCTTTATCCTTGTTGAGGTAATGCTGCTGCCAGAATCGCAGGAGACTGTGGAAGTTGTTCAGGATGAATCCAGGGTATTTTTCCGTGTATTCCATCTGTTGCAAGGTGCGCAGATAAAAAGGGAGCTTTTCTTTCCTTCGGGCCAGCATTAGGATAACTAAACTTGTGTTCAAACAACTGACATTTTCCTGGAAGTAAAAGTGACACAGCAAAAAAATCTAAATACCGAGATACCTGTTGTATCCCAATAAAACAAACCAGTGGAAAGCACAGAGTGGAGGTGTTCCTGCACACAGCAAGGAAAAAGGGACCAGGGAAACCAGGCTCCTCCCTGCTCCCAGCCCTGCTCACCACTCCAGCCCCAGTAAAGCAACTGCAAGGTCCCTGCCAGCTCTTTACCTGTGTGAGTGTCTGTACATGGATAATGTTAATGAGACGGAAGAGGAAGGACATTCTCATGGACATCTGGGACATGTAGGACAACAGGCGGCACTCGGACAGGACTTCAGCAACTGCAGCAAGAGCAGAAACACAATCACCACGTGCTGGAGGTTCAGACAGGCTGATCCAAGCACCAGGGCAGTAAGAACTGGTGCTCAAACTTTCAGAGTGCCATTTCCTTGTCTAACCCCCAAAAGTGTCAAAGCCCAAGTTTAAATTAACCATTATCACCAGTGAATACCCTCCAGTCCCACCCCATTGCTTCCTGTTCACCTTTAGCATCAGACTGGTTCTCAAACCGGTCCAGGGACAGCGTGATGCAGCGAACCAGCATGTTGGAGTCCACCAGAGAGCTGTTGATCTGATTTAAAAATATCTGGAACTGAACAGAAACACTTTTTAGTGCTGAATTTAAAAGATTTCAATATATTAATACTCGGGGTAATTACCTTTTTGTTATCTCTAACAAGGTAAGAGGAGACATCACTCCCAGCCCTGCCTCACCCAGCCCAAGCCAACACTGGCACTGAGGATCCCAAAGGATCCCTTAAAAACACTCTGGAATGGAAAAATGCCATCCTGGCATCCCTAAAATCTCTTTTGAAGCTATGTCACTCCAATGAAAGTGAGATTCCTTCACTAGGAAGGAATATGGTGAAGGAATCACACAGAATGAGAACTAAACCCCATTAGAGATCAATAAACAGGAAGCACACAGGAAATATAAAGACATTCTCTAGAATGTTTGAGTTAATTTACCAGAGGAAAATAACCCAAAAATAAATACAGTTTTCTTTTAAAGATATTTATACATCCCTTCTCCAAGGTCTACCAGACCTAACAGCAATGAGGGAAAAATTACAGTAACAAAAGCAAGAGCAAAAGGCCATTCAGAACCTACCCACCAGCTGATTTTATATGTCCTAAGTGTACAAGAGCATGAATCCACTTTGCAAAGAGCTGTCCACTGACGTGCAGCTAAATTTTATAGTTAAGTACATAAGCCACGGCTTCTTAAAATGTCTCTAAGTTCAAATAACATCAAACATCTACATCTGTTTGCAGTATCAAGTATTTTAAGCCTTATTCATAAAGGATTCCCACTGCAAGCTCCAGTAAAAGATTTTTTGGAGCTGTCTCAAAGTCCACAACTATCCCTTAACCACAACTCTGGCAACTTCACAGGAAATGTTCTGCTACCCTTGAGCCTGACCTTAGACCTGCCTGATCATGGAACAGGGTAATGTTTGCTGAGCAGCTCAGCACTCACTGACTCAGGACAGCTGGAGCACTGCTGAAAACACTGAGGGACTTTGACAATTCATCCCTTAATGTTTATTGTTTATTTAGAGCCCCAAGCTCTAAAACCACACCAAACCCAAATGAATCTGAGTTTTAGTGTGGAGTAACTTGAGCCAAAGGGGGCAGCTTTTACAAATATTTACCTTTTCATCTGTGTTTATGTACTTGTTGAATCTCTTGAATGCATCAATATTAAATTTCATCAGCTCTCCCAGAAGGTCAAAGTAACTCTGAAGCACATCCCGTGACTTGCACTCACTATCAACAATGCAGTAGAGAATATGCTGGCAGGGGAGGAAAACATGTTATTGCCACAGCTCAGTCCCAGGCAGCAGCTCAACACAGACTGATTTCATCAGTATTTAAAGCTTTTATCTTCAAGTTCTTGGGTGACTGAATGTCACAACACCAAACTAAAGACAACAATTCAGATGCTACAATAACTTCCTGGTGATGCAGGTTATACAAATGGCCACATCTGGCTGCCACAAGCAGAATTCACAGCTATTTTTTAGAAGTGTTTCCAGTATTTGTCATAGTTACACAGGAATAAGGGGCAGTTTTTAATTTATTATTATTGTTGTATCTACTGTGATTTCTCCAGTAAACTGTGATCCCAGCTTATCCCCCCAGAGTTTTTATTCCCCCACTACTGCAAGGGGGCAGCTTGAGTGGCCTTCACTTCCCTGCTGAGTTTTAAACCCAGCAGAATATTTAACATTACGTTTTTATCCACTTTTGGTTCACTGCAGATAAATCTTTCTTGATTGCTATGGAGGATGCCTGACATAAACTTATTTACCTCCAGGAGTCCTCTCTTGAGGAGGAACATCTGGTCTGCATAGGAGGTGGTGCCTCGCAGAAAACTTTCAACTGCCCTCGCTTGCCAAAACCTGAGAAGGAGAAGAAAGGTGCTAGTTTTGGGGCAAGGGAAGTACTTGATCATGAGTGTAATTTAAATACAGGTTCCTGATCTGTTTCATTCCACTCTGAAGCTGGAGTCAGACCTGTTGATCCTGCAGAAAATCACTGGCTGTGATTTCTTCACTCCTGCACTGCCACCACAGCACTACAAAGCCAGACCCTTCCACAGCTTATTCTCCAACATTCTCAGCTGCTCTAAGCTGGGTGAAACCAAAGCTGCATCCCAGGGGTCTCAAACAGCCCAGCAGAGGCAAAGTGAACCCACCTGAAGGAGGATTCTGCTGGTTCCTTCTTCATGACCTGAAGCAGTCTGGTCAACAAACCTCTCTTCCCATCACAGACAAGGCTCCTGCAGCAGGTAGAGAAATGACAACTGAGTGGAAGGGCTGGGCAATCACTGAGCACTCAATCCAGTCACTGCTCCAGAGCTTTTGATGATCAAAATCTCAACATTGAAGTACACAGTACAAATATTATGCTAGTTCTACCAGCAGAAGAGTTCTCCTCACTGCCTTTGGTAAATGTCTGCAATACCTGCAACACGACTTCCTCGTAAGTCCGAGAAAAAAACTTTCTCTCAGAATTTTAATGATTTCAGAAATACTGATTCACAGCTTGTGTGAATCAAGTGATAAGAAAAAAATACTACATTTGAGCTTTGGAATGAAAGAAACCCCTTTTTTCCCTCTCAAAAATGTAAAGGAAAGTCTGAATTCCATTTAAGAGGCAGAGCAGAGTATGGAAAGCTGGATGCTACATGGGGTTGTAGTAAAAGCATAGAGGCTGTACAACTGCAATACTACTTGTATTAAACAGCACCTTCAGTGGAGTATCCACCTGCATTAAACTCATACAGAAGTAGTGCCTTGATCTCACATCGTATCATGAAAAGCAACACGAAAACTAAATGCTAAGGGTGAAAAAAATCCCAAGTTCTTCCCAATCAGACACAGTATTATGATAATAACTGTAATCTAGAAATCCTCTTAGAGATTCCCTTTTGGAGTGAGGTAAATCTGCTCTGTGCAGACCAAGTCCCTGCTGATTCCCTGTATTTTGACAAACTAAATTGTGCAAACAGCCTTCCATCTGCTGAGGTTTATACACCAGAATAGTGTACAGCAGAATTAAAGAGATTATTAGATCAAAACAGTCCATCTAACAGATACTCAAATGTAACAAAAGAGATTCTGTAAGTGGTTTAACATGTTAATCTAATTTAGCTTATTCTGGTTATTATCTGCTCTTAAAATACCCTGAGCAGACACTTGGATGTGTTCATGCAGCCTGGAAATGGACATTTATGTGTGCACACACTGCTCCTGAATGCCAGAATTAAGATTTATCAGCAGGAGCACTTAATGATTTGAGGGATCACAGTTTACCTTCCAGGTCAGTCTGCAATGCTGACCCAAGGAAGGCCAGCCAGGCAAACACAGCACATCATAGTGAAGCCTGAGCATGAACTCAAACCCCTTTTTAGGGGTTTTAAAGTTGCTTTTGTTTTTAAAGCACCTTATTCTGAGCATGAGCACACCTGAGATTTGCTAATGACCATCAGCATCCCACAAACCTGGACACCTCCCACTGAAATGAAAGTGTGGTGGAAAGACAGAGGTAAAACAAAGCAGCTGATGTCCAACTTCCAGTCTAAGTGCTTCCAAAACTCTAAAGTGCCAACCTACACCCTCAGTCCCCTCTCACCTGTCAGTGTTGACAACTGCATCCACTTCAGGGATGTTTGCTTTATGGGAGATTGCACTCAGCTCATTCAGCTCCTGGCTGTTCAAAAGGAGATACTTGTTCCTGAAGCAAGAGAGTGGGGGAGGAGGGGAGAGAAGCAGGATGAATACAAGAGGCAAAAATGCAATTCCACGAAAAGCAGAGCCACAGGCCCACAAGGGCTGCAGGACTGGGCAAGCTGCTTTCTCCTGGCTGCTCTTCACAGCATTCCTCCTCTGCTCCCTGTAGCAGGCAGCTGCAGCTTGGGAAAACCCCCTCCAAAATTTACCAAGTGCCACTTCCAACACTGACCAGCCTTGAGATGATGGTTCTTTGCTGACTTGCTTGGGATATTATGGTTTGTAAATATTTTCTTCTGGATAATGCTCATTTAAAAAAAAAAAATCTCAGCAACATTTTGCTGAATTTAAGACCAAAATAAATATTAAATAGCAAACTTCTTCACAGCTTCCTGAAGTTTTTCTCTACCCTATAGTGATTGTTCTTTTTAAGTAATAAATCTCTTTCTAAGCAAGAAAGCAGAAACTGTAAAAAAAGGACTCAGTCGTCCTGGCATTTTATTTTCTGAACACACTTTGCCCTGAAAATACTTAAAAACATCATAAAATGTAAAGATCCAAATAAAAATAGATATAAATGCCAGGGATGCACCTGAATTTTTTATCAAATACCGAATTTTTCATAATGAAAATAAATTGCTTTGTCTGTAAAGTGAACTAAATGCAGACTAAATCTGACAAGAGTATAAATGTAGTCTAGGGGCTCCCTTTGCCCAATGGCAGTGTGCTCCCTGAGACTTTCTGCTTCCAAATGCTCAAAATCAGACAGCAAAGATTCATTTTCAGGAAAGCTCAGGGAGCAGAGGATGCAGTGATGAGTGTGAGGTTCCTTCTTGCTTCCAACACTGTCATCAACTCACTGAGGCTCTTGTGTAAAGCTCCCTTTGATGTGGATTGAACAGGTTTCTGCAATGAGAACAGAGCCCTTCTCCCCCTGCAATGAACAGTTCTGCAAGTCTGGTTTGGACACAATTTCACTGAATTAATATCAGCATACAAGTACTTTGCCCTCATCTTGTCCTCAGTTAACTCAGCTTATCTGTGATTTCACAGAAAGTTCATGTAATTATTTAAACCCCTCAAACAGATTCCACACATTCCACTTGCTCAAATGTTACAGCTGGGAGCTGTTTTCTGCTCAAACAAGCCTGAGATCTTTGTAGCAGCCATTTAAGTAGTAACATCACCTGTAGAGATTTTATTGGAAAACCTGGAATGATTCCCAGCCAAACAATGTCTTGCATGAAGGATTTACAACAGGTCAGCACTCCCTCCCTGTCTATGTCCAGCAGCTCCTCATTCTTTCTCAAAGTTGATATTCCACAATCAAAAAGGCTGATATTTAAAATCTATCCAACAGAACTAAAATCCTGCACAAAAATAGCAGCCTGGCTCTAGGAATGAGCAGCACCTGAAGTGCAACATGCCTCTAACACAGGAGTTTGTAAGGAAGTGGAAAGCATCTCCCAGGACTGAATGAGAGCAACAGGACACTGATGGAATGCAGGATACAATTCCACAAGTCACAAACACCTCTGCACCAGCAGCACAGCATTAAATAGCACCAAGCAAACTGCACCCACCCTCCAACTATTCCAGCAGACCCAAGTTTTCCTAAAGGATGCCTTTAGAAGGCAGACAGGAATTTTCTTCCTATTTCCCTGGCTCACTGTCAGCTCTCAGTAGAAGGCCAAAAAGAAGGAAGCTGCCTCCTTATTCCTTCAGCCAGAAAGTGTTAACTCATCCTGTACATGTTTCAGCTCATCTCAACACGAGACAAAATGGGCTGGGTTTAAGTGCACCAGACATATTCAGACATGCCCACCACAGAGCAAATTCTTAGGCTGTTTCAGCAAGAGCTGAAAGGAACATGATGTTTAGGGACAGTACAATATTCCCTTCACATGGAGCCTGCTCCATGCCCAGGACACCTGAACCACAACCAGGCAAACAGCACCAAGCCACAACCCACCACAGCTTCTCATACTCACTCATGGTGGTCACTGAAGCTCTGAAGAAGCCTCAAGAATTGTATTTTTAAAGTAATGTCCTAAAAGGAGACAAGAAAGGTAAAAAAAAAATTATTGCTTTAGTATTTTTGGCTATCATTAGTTACCAAGCTGGCATGAAACAGCTGAATGGAAAACCTTTCCAAATCAAACCCCTTTGGACAGCAGAGCATGTGACTTGCATAAATGGAGAGGCTGCACTTCCCAAAACAGAAGTGAAGACTGCCTCCAAGCCTATGCACACAACAGGTAATAATTCCTTCTCACTACACAGGCAAAAAAGCTTAGAATTGTACTGATCAATTCAGAATGTCTAGGTTTGGAAAGAAAAAAAAAAATATAAAGAGTCCAACACAAAACCCAACCCCTCTAAACATGACTGTGGCACAATTTGTAGTCTGTGCCTCTCCTAAGTACCATTTCTTTGAATTTTGGTTGTCTTCTACCTCTAGCCTCCAGGGTCCAGAAATTTACTCCTTTTTCAATTCCCAAAATGGACACGTTCCTTAAAATCAACAAACAGGGGGAGAGGATAAATTTGCCCTGCTAAATTGATAGCATGAGCCAAGGATAGACTTTAATGCAATAAATAATCCCTCAAAATCTGAATGCTACCACATCTCAAGGCAATGATTACACAAACACCCAGTTACTCAGCACAGCTCCTCAGTATTGTGTGCCAAGATGAAAATCCATGAGAGAATTCCAGAAGTTCCTCACCGGGCTGCAATCACAGTTCTGGTTGTGTCCATGCAGAACCAGGGCTGAGGCTGAGTGCTTCCTCCAGATGAGTTTGTCAAACAGGTTATTGAGGCCAGGAATGAGTCTGAACTCTGCTATCATTTTATGAACCTGAGGAACAAGAAAGGTACAAACACGTCTGCTCCAGCCTCAAACATTGATTTAATGCAGTCTGGCAAAAGATGGGCACAATGATGTCATTCTCTGACAAAAGGATGTCTCAAACAGCAAGTGTTTGTGTTAACCACAGTGCAGCAGTTTCCATTTGGTGGACATGGATAGAAAACAGGCATTTTGGGATAAAGCTCTCCAGCAGTGCTTCACCATGTCTCTGGAAGCAGCTTTGGGCACCAGGACATCACTTCCAGCATTCCACACTGAAAACGCATCTACAGCAAAAAGCAGAGCTGGGATACTCTGCAGCCACTCAGTCCCCTGAGTGTCCTTTCCCTCTCCAGACACATGGCTGCAGCTCAGGCAGGCCTCTGATGACAACAAAACCCATCAATATTGGTTTTGTTCACATGACCTGAGCAGGAATCCTGAGCAGAGTCCAGCAGTAACACAACCACACCATGCTGCTCCTTCAGGTTAAAGGGAAATGGAACTTCAGAGAAAAAAAATGTCAAATTGCTCAGGTTCATCTATCAGTCTGCCTGATACATTTTTTATTCATATAAAAAAAGCTAATATTTTTGGTGTGAACATCTGTTTAATACCTTCAGTCCAAGCTGGGATACTTTTGATGTAAGGAATTTAGAAGATGAGGACAAAGGGAAATAGAAAGTGGGATTCGTATCAGCTGTAGGCCTAGGACAAGCATTATTCCTTGAGATGTGGTTACAGATGAAAACCACATGACTGGAATGTCCAACATTCTGCAAAAATTATGTGCCCAAGTAATGGACATGTTCCTTAAAATCAACAAACAAAATCACTTAAAAATACCCCAGGTTGTCCCAAGATCCAGAACTGTAACCAGCAGCATTTCAAGCAGATCAATCTACTTTGTTCTATTTACTCAAATACCTGCATGAACCAAAATATCTGAAGCTGACGCTCTTTTACAGGTTTTAGTTCTAGTTTGCAGCAAAGCAATGGATTTTTGCACTCCTCTTGGCTGTAGCCACCAGCTTCATGGAAATCACATTCCTGCTGCTGGACAAATACACACCTGGGGAGCATCCAGCTCCTTCCCACCCCACCCATGCTGCCCTGACAGCTGAGCTTGGAGTCCTCTGGTGCTCCATTACTTTGAAACACTCTTGGACACTGTGGTTTAGTCACAGCAGCTCTGGGGAATCTCTCTGAACAAAGTACTCCCTGTAGTGCTCCTGTCCCTCCATGGCAAAGGCACAACAGAAGGGAGCCAAGCACATGAGCTGCCTGCAAGGGCCTCAACCCTCACTAAAGGAAGAACTCTACACTCAGTTTTAACTCCTGGATCTGCTCCTTTCCAAACGACTCACATTTCAGATCTGTGCAGTTTAGTTTGCTCAGCTCTGAATTCTCACCTGACCAAGCTCCTCAGTCACATCACTGCCTCTGCATCACTCTTTCTCCCAGAGCCCAAACTCATTACAATTACTCTGCCTGAGGATGCCAAGACAATCCCTGCTCTATATTCAACCTTCAAGCTACTTTGGCTTTTTTCTGCTGCCATCCAGCTTCACAGGAATTGTTCTGTTGCTTTTTCAACTAAAACTGTCTCTGCTAAGCTGAGTTTCTGTGTGTGCAGTGTGGCTCCCTACAGCAGGAGCAAGGAAATCAGCTGATGGCTCTTCACTACAACACAGACATGCAGGAGAGCCTAGAAAAATACACAAGGAGAGTAATTTAGGGTGTGACCATAATGAGAAGGCCCAGAACTACAGAGAAACACCACTTATTCCCAAGGGTGAGATCATCCCCAACGTGGCAACAGCAAGAGCCAAGTCACTGCTACCACAGTTATCAATTTATGCAAATTAGCCAACAATCAAGTTTAAACCAAGGATTCAGAGATTCATTTGGGGACAGGTCGACTTTGGGAGGCTGCACCTTGCTTCAAGCAAATGCCAGATCATTATGTCTATTATCACAGCAGACTGAAGCAGGTTTGTGATGCCCTTAATAAAATTCTATGCAAAATCAATCCAATCTGAAACCAGCAAGCCCTTTGGCTGCTCAGACTGGTGCCACAGATCCTGTGCTTCTATTTCTTCACAGAAAAGAGACCAAAAAGCAGCTGAAATGCTTGTCTGAGGGTGCTATTGCACAGTGCTGTGCCTGCATTCCAGAGCTTCCCATGGAGAACAGCTCAGCTCCAGCTCTGCCTCTGCCTGGCCCTCAGGAAGGGCAGGGGATTCACATCTGACAGACAAGTCTTATGCAGATTAAGGAATGAAGGATGTAGCATGTGTTTTAAAAGCAGAGGATTTCACAAAACAAAACAACAGAAAAACCCCAAGCCAACTCCCCCAGAAAACAAGCAAACAACCAAAAAACAACCAAAACATAAAACCTAAAACAAACAAACAAAAAACCCCCCTGTCTATGGACAAGAAGAGTTTGGGAATGCAGTAACTCAAATCCTTCAAGAATTCAACTCCAGTCCTGAATCAGATCCTTGGCTTCCCCATCTGCAGAAATAGCAGATGAAGGGTAAGAGTCGTGTTCCCAGGAAATTAAAACGTAAATTCATCTTCAAAGCTAGCTGCTTCAGCAGCAGATTTTTTTTTTGCCTTGTCACATTTGACAGGAACACACCAGAAGTGACCCAGGGAAGGAAGGAATCCAGTACCCCCAGCTCCCTCCAGCAGCAGCAAGATGAATGCAAGCAGTTTCTGTAGTATCTATAAACCTGCACTCTAGTGGAGAACTCAAGCAGAGATGAATTATCTGTCTTGATACAATGGAAAAGAAAAAGTCCTCCTAATAGATCCATGTTTGGTAGTTTCAGTTATGTTTTGGGCATTTTATTATTATTTATTTATTATTTTAAAGCATTTTATTTAATGCCTAACAGAAACAGCACTTCTAAAAGGAATGACAACATGATTAGGAGTTGTTTATGGTAGTGACTGTTGTTTCTGCAAGAATTACTGGTGCCATCTGCTTCCTCTTATGCAGAATCTGTCTCTTTTAATGCCAAGTGTCTGCTCAGAATCTCAACACCCCAAGATGCTTTGAGATGGAAGGGATGTTAAAGCCCATCTCACTGCCCTGCCATGGGCAGGGACACCTTCCACCAGACCAGGCTGCTCCAAGCCCCAGCCTTGAACACTTGCAGGGATGGAAGTCCACAAGCTCTGCTGTAGGTTTGGAGGGAACAGCTCAGTTATGTTTGGGACTGAACTACAACTGCACCTGTATTCAGATTTAGAGATTATGGGGATTGCCCTGGGGAGTGTTTGTGACTGATACCCTGGGAGGTTACTACCAGAAAACAAAATGCTCCAGATAAATGTGCTCCTGCCCACAACACAGCCTCTCCTGCCTAACACAACAGCCTCTCAATAACTCACAGCAGTCTGGCCCTCCCAGTGTCCAGGACATCTGAATGGCCCTGCTATCCCAAGTTCTGCTGAGCTGAGCTTAGCAGATTGCCAAAGCTGGAAACCTGTCAAAACTGCACCAAGGATTGCTTTGCCTTTCCCTTCACAACCTGCCTTTGACACATTTAAATCAAACCACAGCCAAGCTGCAGTGACTGGCTCCTCATAAGCCTGTGTAAGGCAGGAAAAAAATTTCTATTTTTTTTTTTTAATTTCAAAAGGAAAAAAAGCAAAGGAGCAGATGAGTGGAATTTCCAGGCAGTGACCAGTGCAGACAGCACTGAAGTGCATCTCCCCAGCTGGGAGTTTAACAGCATGCTCACACTTTGCCAAGACATGGCAATATGCTGCAAAAATCACCCAGGGCGTTTCCAAAAGTGAAAGCAGCCAAAGAAGGGTAAGGCCTGAAGAGGGGGGGCTCCATCCAACCTGGCCACCAGGGCACCAAAAGAGGGGAGTACACCTGACTGCAGCTCCTGCAGCATCCAGGATCCTCACACAGGAGGCATCCTCCTGCACAAGAGCAGAGCTCTGCAGAGCAGTGTGTTGCTCCCAGGGAAACACTGCCTGTTTTCTGGACAGGGCTGCCAGGATGGGACTGCCCAGCTCTGCACCTTGAGCTTTGCCCTGCTGTTTCTGTGTCCATGCCCTCACTCATGAGCACTCAGGTTTAAGGAGACACCAGCTGTGAGTGTGAGCATCCACTGGGGCTCACCTGGTTCCTCTGCCTGCCCATGAGCAGCACACAGAGAACATACAGCACCTCCAGCTTGTACATGATCTCGTGCATGATCTTCATGGACTGGGGCAGCTGTGTCCTTGTGGAGGTGTTGGCCAGTCCACTCTCATCTGAAGACTCTGAAAAAGATGGCAAAGATGTGAGACTGAGGCAACTTCAACAAGAAAGGATTTGTTACAGTTGATGTTTTTACACTGAACACTGCAGATGAAGGAGCAGCACATCTGCTGGAATTTTCTTCTTAACTAAAAACAGTGATGTACAGCAAATAACCAATCTGAATTACATACTAGAGAAAAAAATATAGCTGAAAATTTAGAGGAGATAAAATCAGATTTTAAAAATTATTTTTCCGTAACAAACTAAATGGCAGCAGCTCCCTAAAATAAGTAGGCTCACCTAAATGAATTAGTAGACTACTGCATCAGGGCATAGCAGAAAGGCAATAGAAGTAGATGGGAGATTACCAGAATCACTTACTATTAAATATACTTTCATTTCATACCTCAGTAGCAGTATTCTTAGGCCACAGTTAAACAAATTTCAGAACATTAGAGAGAATTACCCTGCTAAGAGCAGAAACAGGAGTACGAAGTACTTTGAGTTCTACCAGACATACACTGCATTTTTGTCATACCAAAGGGTGAAGAAACAAACCACACACATGCTCCAAAGCATTTTTCTACAGTTGTATTAACACTTCCACTGGAACAACTATTTTTTTTCCAATTAACTTCTTTAATTTAGCTGGAACTACTTTTCCTTTTTAAAGAAGGGGCCACTTGCTTGGTGTGGAGCATTTGATCCCAAAGCCATGAGCCAAAGTTTTAGAGTAGAATGCTGGTGGAAGCCACACATCTCAGAAGAGTTATTTTAATCACTCCAGAGGAGGTCAGGGCTGAGGATGCACAGCATTTCAGTGTTAGCTACGTGTGCAAAGGGCACACATTGCTGGAGAATCTCTCCTTTGGCTAACTTTAATTCAGTAAAAAATCAGTGCTATGTGAGAACAAAACAGGAGTCAGACCTAAATGTTGATATATGAGTCCTCCAGGAAAGAAAAGGAGAATCAGGACGAGATGGAAGGAAAACAACATGTGGTAAACCCTGAGAAGGGTTAAAGACATGCATGAACTGCTGGTGGGTGGAGGGATGCAAGCCAGGTACCTGTACTGCTCTGCTCTGCCTCTTCATTTGCCACTCTCATCAGTGCATCCAGCACGAGGGCATTGTCCAGCCAGGTGTACCATTCCTCCAGCTCCTGCAGGAAGCTGGAAGTCCCTGTTGTTTCAGACACCTTCCGTGTGGCCAGTTTGCACAACCGCTCAATGAAGCCTGGAATATTCAGAAGTGTAGCTGGAAAAAAAACCAAAAAAAACAAACCAAAACAAACAAAAAAAAAACCAGAGAAATAATTTTATTACAATTTAAGATCATAAGGTACCAACACATCTACATTAGGAATACAGAAGTGTATGGTTCAAATGATCTGGTTAAAAAATTCTGAAGATGGAAGAATTCAGTGCATTCTCCTGTTAAGGACTGGAAGAGAGCATCAGGAATAATTCAGTGTTGTTCTCCAGTCTTATCAAGGAACTGATCTGGCTGAAAACTAAGCTGGCAGAAATAGAGCAGCAGCTTTTGCAAGTGGCAGCTCCACCTCCCCATTCCTCCTTCATTTCCCCTCCTGTGGTGCTGGTCTGTAGTGCCTGAACTGGCTCCCTGCAGCAGCAGGGAGGGAAGGGGACAGCTTTTAAAGTACCAGGTTCCTGAATTAGCTCCTCATGGAGCAAAACAGGTGGAGAACACACCACAGCAGCTCCAGGTGTGAGGGTTTTAACTGGGCAACTGCACCCTTAGAAAGAGCAGTGCAAGGACAGAAATGTTTGGGGAGGTGCATTTTGCCCTAAAGAATGACTTAATTACAGGACCTGTTTATTAAAGATACATGGCTAAAGCTTCACTTCCCACTTCCAGGGCAAGGAGAAAAGGACAAAGAATTTGGCCATGAACATTACATGAGAGAGCTGCATCTCTGAAAGAATAGGCTCCCTGATAAAATGTTAAAAATAGAATATACAGTACAGCCTTAGAATCAGTCTCTGATTGTGCCCATAAAAATGATCAGCTAAACATTTGCTTGGCATGGGCCTACGCAAATATCTGCTTCAGAAGCCCAAAAGCTTTTCAGCACAGTAAGAGCTGAAAACAGCAGATTCTACATCTGATGGTACTTTAACTTTTTCAGTTCCTACTCAATTCTTCTAGGCAAGACTTCTGCACTGAGAAGTACTCAGCAAAATAAGGAAAGCTACACTGTGCCCAAAGTTAAGGCTCAGATCAGCCCCACAGATTTCCAAGGCTGATTTGGTAACACTGGGCAACATAATTAATATTAAACACACTTCTCTTTCAAGACATCCTGTTCAGGACAACATCAGATAAAATCAGAGAAGGAGCTGCTCCAACAGCAACCACACTGCAGGCAGCTTTAGTTTAGGAATTCATATTTTATGGAGGACACAGAATTATTGAGAGCTGCTAATGGGAAGACCGTGGATGTGGCTGAGACACAGAAAATAAACCAAATTATTTAAAGCCACTTAGAGAATGCTGAAATGACAGAAATTAACCCACCTAATTAGCAACTGAAAATCTGAAACCAAAAGCTATGAAGTTTTACTAACAGGAAAGATTGTTTCCAGGAAACAATCTGAGAGGAGTGAATCCAGAAAAATGCTTTGTAAGACACAACACTTTCAGTATCTTTCAGAAACATAACACTGTGTGACACTGAGAAGAGGAAAATTTTATACATTGCTGAGATTATTCTGATTTGTTCACAGCACAACAATTACCTTGATTAATTTCAGCTCGGGAAGGGCCCAAGTTTTTTTTCTGCTGGGCATTTTTGGCCAGAAGTGTGTGCTTGTCATCACTGCCTGTGTCGAGCTCTGAGATGGTGACAGCCAGGATCCTGCAGAAGTTGGCCAGCTGCTGCTGGTCAAAGCTGGACACCAGGCTTGCCAGGTTGGGAATATCATCCAGCTGGATCATTTCCTGGGGAGGCAACACCAGCTCAGTCACATGGGATGGTCAATAAGTGAACACTGGCAGATGCTCCCTGGGGAGCTCTCTGGGTTATTCCAGTGTTAGCTGGGATTTACAACTGTTGTCAGGCTTAGCAATTCCAAAAGTACAGATATCCATATTTAAAATACTATGTTTATATTTACAAAAAAAATTGAGGCCTTTTTAAACTAAAAAACACACAAAACAACAACCTAATTTAATACATAAATTATGTTTAGGTATTAGAAGTTTCAATTTTGTTTTCAAATTCTGTCTTTTCTTTGAAATTCAGATAAGAACTTCTAAATTATTTCTCAGTCTTTTCATCAGAAGTTCTTTTAAATAAAGATGTTGAAAACAGCTTTCAGAAAAAAACCCCACATTTTTGTTCAGATAAACTAAGCTTGCTTCCTATTTCAGGAAGTACATCAATCTCAATCTTATTCTAAATAATAAAGTATCAAGTTACAGACTCCTGGCCTTCTCCACAAAGTGTACAGTCACTTTCCAATCAAGGTTTTCCCAAGGTTACACCTCAAATATTTTACTTGCATCACATCAGGGTACTGAGCTGCAATGATGCTGGTAAATAAGTTCAATAACCATGTTGGTGCAGAAGATTTAAGTGCCCCGTGTCCCCAGCCTACAACTTCTCAGAGGTGACAAACACCCAGAAATACAGAGGAAACCTCCCAGATGTGAGGAAGACAAGTAAAGTATGTGAAATACAATCAGCAGGCAAGGATGAAAACTGAATTTATATGAGCTTCATCTTCTTTATCTGTAGTATGGGCTGTTCGTTAATGACAGTGAGGGACTCAGATCATGGGGACATAGCTCCCATCATTCTCTGAACTGGGTAAAAGCACTACAAGTATAACACCATATGAATAGTTTGGCTTCTTTATGAAAAGTGATTGAAGTTATTTACCACTGTGAACAGGCAGGTTTCAAATAAGCTGCAAGAACTGAGAATGGCAGCTGAGAGAACTATCCTCAGCAACTCTTCAAAGAAACAGCTGTTTCTCCTCTACTGGGCTGGAAAGCCATACAAATGATATTAAGAAAGTATTAACCAACCTTTTTAACTCCCAGGATATCTTCAATCAGCGTTGCAGTTTGTAGGAATGTCTTTTTGTTTGTCATCAGTGTAAACAGGAACAACACAAAGTCGTTTCTCTCTGCCAGTCGCCTTGTGACTCCTTCCGTCTGGAAATGAGCGCACACAGAGCCGGTGAGAGCCCACCCGAGCAGCCACAGGGCACAGCACATGCAGCACAGCCCTACAGGCTGAGCCAGCTGCTCCTGAAACCAGGAAATGTTGTGTTCGTGGCAACCAAAACCATCTCCAGTCCTTGTCTGAAGTCAGCATGGTGCTGGCAACACTGCTGGGATGAGGCTTCAGCTCGTGGCAGCCGTTTCCTTGTCTGAGTCTAAAGCCAACCCTCCCTGCCTGGGCACACACCACAGGGACCTGGCTCTGCTTTGCCATACAAAGTGTGATCAGCTCCCTGCCATGGTCTGCACACAGCAGCTCCTGAGCCCTCAGCACTGCTCTGTCTGAGCAACCTGCATCAAGCACTGGCCTAAAAGAACGGGGTGATGAACTCCTAAGTCAGGCTGAGGCATGAAAACCCAAGTGTAAAGCTGCCCTTCATGCTCTGAGCTCTGCTGAGAGCACAGCCAGGCTTTCCTGGAACTCACAACTACATCCCCACTGCTTGCAAAACTGTGTCTTATCCATGACTGACATATTCCAAGTATTCACAGAACCAAAGATAATCCCCCAGTATTTGCAGATAAGCATAAAAATAGCTAATATTGCCCACAGACCATTTGGACACTTCTCATCCAATCCCAGCAATAATACCAAAGTGAATTAAAACAGAGCAGCTAGTCTAGAAATTGCAAAATTGTTTTTTAGCATATCATGCTATTCTCAGTTAGCAAAAGTTGCATTACCTGCAATTAAAAAAATAAATCATCCAAGCCAAGGAAAAAAGTGTTCCCTCTCTTCCCCCTCCCGTGTGCACACAGATCCTTATCAGTGAGACATGATCTAGGTAAGACTCAAACTCTGGAGATTAGACTGATGTTTTTGGAAGAGCTCCAAGCCACTAACTGGCTCTTTTTTTTTTAATTTTTGTTAAATAATGTTCCCTAGGTTATGGCATAATGAGGTGTGCGATGAAGTAAACAATCCTGAGAATGTTCCCTGCATGCATAATCTGAGGCCTTTGCTTTTAGCTTCAAGATTTTAATGACAAGGTATTTGCTGCTTTAACACAGCACCTTCCTTTGCACTGATCTGCCATGACTGAACTGAACTAAAATCCAGCACATGGAGTTTCAGGATCAAATTTAAAACCCTCTGCCAGCCCCAGTTCTGAACAAGACCAGCTGTAGCTGGGCTCAACAGGCATCCACTCCCAGCTCCAGATTTTAAGCTGGAACGTAACAAAGGCTGGCACAGCTTTCAGTGGAAAGACAGAGACAGAAAGATCCAAACAAGGAAACTTCAGCATGACAGTGAGGCTCAGAAAACAAATTATATGAGCAACACATCAAAATAGAGAGTGATCCTGTATTTAACTGAAGGAATTTTTATGTAAAGCTTCAGAGTAAGTTCAAATTACACTTAAAAGAGTCTGTTTGTTGTCTTATCAAGTAGCACATGCAAAAAGTGACCAGGAGAGATGTACTTACACATATACAGGTGTTGTACAGTATGCTTAAACAGTCCTTGATGAGGTCATCACTTACTGCAAAGGAGAGAGCAGACAGTCAGCAGCCATGCCCTGCCAAGGAACACCAGTGGCCGTGGGAGGGACATGGAGAGCTATAGGATAGGTGACAATTTCAGGCTGCCAGCTCAGAGCCTACAGGCAAATGCCTTATGGGACTGAAGCCACAAGAAACACTCTACATCCAACCTGTTCACATCCTCAATTATTTTTATATGCAGGAAAAAAAATGACAGTTCATGCAGTTTTCTCCACTGGAAACTCATGCTTGTTTTCTCAGCACCTGGACTTCATAGAAAATCTTTCAATCTGCTTTACCACAGCATTTTAATATTTAAAATATGTTTTTAGTACAGACCTTCTATTGCCTAAAGCTCCAGTTCAAGTCACTTCACCTTTGAAGTTCTCTGGCCGGCAGGCACAGGGTGCACCATGACATTCCCTTCCCTCAGCAGGGCTCAGGGAACCAGCAGAATCCCAAACAGGGGAAATGAAAACACTGCAGCCAAGGAAAGTTGAGCTGAAGCCACTGCACCCCCTCTCCTCACAGCAATGTGGAAATGAGCAGTCACGTAACAAAAAGTGTGCTGCTTTCCTGAGCTACTCATCTCACAATCTCTGTAGCTCCCATTACATAAACAATGCTTTGTGGCATATTATTAATAATTTTTCACTATAGCTGTAGCCACAGGAATAGTAAGAGTTTCCACTGATTGCAGATTTAGTGCTTTGAGTCAAGCGAGTTGTGCTGAGTGCGTGAATCTCCGGAACTGTGCCAGAAACAGGTGACGCTCCCAAATCCCAGCACGAATCAGTACCACGGAGAACAAAGAAACCAATGATTCACTCCTAAATGAATCAACAGGAAATTGCTGGGATGGAAAGAGAGTAACAGAAAAATAGAACAATTTCTGTCTGAAACAGAAACACCAGGCAAAACTGGGGAAAAGAAAAAGATATAAACCACCTATTTACTTACTTTTCTGCTTCTTTTTCTGTGTAATAAGAGTTGGTCTCATGAGAATTTCCACTAAAAGCTGTAAAAATAAGACAAAGAATTAAGTGAATGATCACTGAGATACAAATAACCAATTAATTTGTCAGTGACAAACCCAAACCTGTCCCTGCAGAAGTCACAGAGGTGAATAATGAAGGCTCTACAATCAAACCCCCACTGGTGTCAAAATCAGAATGACAAATAATAGTTGCATTTACCCTGAAGAAACAGTAAGAGCTCTACAAAATAGTCTCCCACTGGCAAGTTTTAAAGAATTTGAGTTTGCAAGGAGTGTAATTTCACATGCCTCCAGATAACATCAAGGATGGTGATCACACATCTCTTAAAATAAGGAATCTTTAGCAATAATCTGCAAAGAGATGCAAATTTTGCAAAGGCTTTCCCTAAATCTTGCTGGGTTTCACAAACATTTCAGGTCCAGACACAATTTAGCAGCTCCAAAAAGCCACTGGTTGTGTATAGCACCCGGTATGTATATTCACATTTATATTTCTATTTAATGAATGGACAATCAGCTTTCCAAGATCAGGAATGTGGCTCTGACTGATGTACAACTGATCTTTAGTTGCTCTAGTCTGTTCTACTGGTTTACCTTAAAACATTTGAAAAAACAGCACTTTATTTAAAAATGAAAGCTGGCAAACAGAAAGAACTGATTACTTCTGCAAGAGCTACTGCAAATGCCAGTGGTTTTAAAATTAAAATAAAAAATTTTAAAATTGTTAACAGCAATGCAGGCATCACCCAGTCAGTGCCAACTCACAAGATACTTAAGAGCTTACAACTTGATCTATTTGTCTCATCTTAACATTACCCTTCTTTTAATGAACTACTGATCCAGACACACAGAAAACCACCTGACATCACTGGAAGCAACATTAAAAGCACTGACAAATAAATAAATAAATAGGCAACTTTTAAGAGGAATATATATTTTCTAGCAATATTTGTAGTAGTAGCTGTAGCATTAATAGGGTAGAGAAAAATGACTGCAGTAATACAGATCTCATATTAATGGATTATGTTTTAGGAGAAGCACACCTCAAAGTTTGGGGTTTAGAGGTTTATGCTTTAATTCTTGGGTTTTCTGCCTCTCACCAGAGGCAGAAGGAGCAGAAACGGAATGATAAGATGGTGTTCTTTGGGATGGGGTTACATTTAGATATAAAATCTATGAGATTTGTGTATTTGCACTTTCAGGCCTTATTTTACATGGATTCACATAAAGGAAGGAGCCACTGAGCTGGTTTTGTTCTTCCTAGATGTAAAGGCTGTCAGAATCCAAAAGTATTTTAACTCTTACACATTGTAGCCTAGAGTGTGCACTGCAAACTGTGTGTCCTTCGAAGTTACTCATGTTCCACTGCTCAAAACATTGCAACATAAAATCAGCACATGGCACACACAGCACCAGCAGATCCAACTTCTTCCCTTTCAAATCCTAGAGCAGGATTTTTGAAAACACACAGTACTGGCTTCCATCACTGCCTTTAATCACATTAAACTCACCTCTATCAGCCAAATCTCTGACCATAGCACCAGGTAATTGCAGTGGATCTGATACTCACCATCTCCAGCCCAAGGGAAACAAAACAACCAAGCCCCAGCCAATCAAACCAAAAACTTGTCCCCAATACACACAGATTCTGTGCACTACATTAAAGTAATTTCTACAGAAGTACCACTATTTCCCTTTAAAAATAAGGGAAATTTAAAATATTTTCACAGTGTTCTCATTTGCTTGGGTACCTGAAGGTTTTTGCCCTCAACTGACAGCAGCAACCAAAGCAGTGCTCATTTCAAAACAACATAAACAGCAGTTTTAAGTAAAAGTAAGCTAAGAGTGACAAGAAATAAATGGCAAAATCTGTTTAGCTAAACTAAATAAAAAGAGAGTGTCAATTAGTTCACTGGAAAATACAAATCATACATTTCTAATGAAAGCCAAGCCAGAGAAGGGCACCATAAAACTGAGCAAATGGGTATTTGTGCAGTGTAGAATTCATGCAAATAAACAAAATAACAAATTGCCAGGATGGCCACAGAAATCTTCCAGTTTTGTTTAAAAACTTTGCCACAGATGAAGCAATAAACACAGACAACATGGTTAAGACAAAGCCCTGGAGTGCTTAAACTGCCACAGACCCCCCAGTGCTAAGTGAAATTCTCACTGCTCCAATGCCAACTGTGTTATTTTATCTCACAATCAGGAATCATTTGAAACTGTCTTCACTCAGAACTAAAAGTCTCATTTTTTTTAAGGTAAAAACAGACTGACTAAAGAAATAGCCAGGTATTCTATATTATATAGGAACAAAACACCTCACTTTGGATGTAATACCTTGAAAAATACATACTTTTCCTATTCTGATTAACAGAAAGAGGAAGAAATCTAATGCTTAACACTAAATTGGCAAAGCCATTCTGTAGTTTGCATTTAGATGCTTCAAAGACCTCACTAAAGAGATTTTTCAGTGGGTTGATTATCATACAGATCTTTTCATACTGAAAAACCACACTTACATCGACTCCTCCAAACAAGTCAAATGTGTATGTGTTTGGGAAACTGGACTCTTGAGCAGCTTTTCTGTCCTCTGTGACATAAACCATGGCTTCCATTGAAAGGAGAGGAGAAATTTCCTGCATGTAGAGAAAAAATAAAGAGATGGTTCAAAAAGAAAACTCTGCATCAGTGTAAACACAATTATCTTCCTCTATCTGTGTGATCCACTGACTAATCATTACCTGCATACCCAGCTCTTACTTACCAGCCAATTTTGGACAGATACCATCATGCAGACAGCTTAAAAAATGAACAGAGTATGATCACAGTAGACTTTAAAGAAAGCCACAACAAAATTATCTCAAGCTTTAGGAAGAAGGGTTCAGCCATTACCTTTAGGATGCTTTGGCACTGGGAGAAGTCGCTGTTTGGGTGGCTGTGCTCATACAGTTTCTGCAACAGCAAGGGGATCCCATTCCATTTTGCCTGTTTATCCCTTTCCTTCAACAAGGCCTCCGTGATCTGCAAGGAAAGAAAGTGATTCCCATGTGTCCAATACTTCATAACCAGGAAAATAACCTTATCACCATCCTGGGAAAAGAGCTAGCAAAATCCAGTACCTTTTTCCATGCAGCAATTTATCCAGGAGAGGTAGCTGCGGAATTTTACGGATGCAAAATATCTTAAGCAGCACAGGGCTTAAAGCAGATGTCATTTAGAGTACATAATCTCATTCTGTACTTTTATATTGATTGTGTATTTTTAAATGGGAACACATTAGCCTCTAAACAATTCCATTAGCAGAACTCCAATTGACAGGTCAGTGGAGGAGGAAATGGGTGCCCTGACACTATCTCAAATTACACTGGTCTAAGGTGTAGAATGCTGAGGCTGGAAAGGCTTCATTACTTGATGCATTCAGCTAGAAAGGAGTATTTCCTCAGCCAAGTCCCTGAAGTCATTGGTCACAGCAATGACCCAAACCACAAAGATTTACAAGCAGGAACATATCAAAGATAGAAAATTCCCTCTTTAGTCTTGGGCTGGTTGTAAATGGAGATCACCAACTAAAATAGCAGAACAACAATGCTGGCATTATCCTGAGAAACCACAAAAAAAGAACACTTGGCATTCGTTACTATAGCTCTCCAAACTTTCTTCAATGTTCTTCCTTCTTCCCTAAAGTAAAAAAAAATAATCTTAATTTCATCACTATGTTTAACACCTAAAAATAAAAGTAGCAGCACAAGACTAAAATATTCTGCTTAAAATCCACAGAAGATGTTTTGAAGCCTGAATACTTCCAGGTTAATGCCAGGAGATCTGTCAAGGAGGAGCTTAGGACATTCAATTATAATCCATCACCCAGTCAATGCTGACCAAACTTTTTCTTTTCTGGTACTTCAGAGGTACCTACACCAACCCCAACACAAGGACTTACCCTTGTGCACAGGAGAAGGTAAAGCAAACAATTCCAGCAGGACTTTTGGCTGGGTTTACAAATGTTTTATGTGCCCTCCAAATAAAAATAACAAATAAAAAACCCTCCAATCCTCTGGTCAGCACCTCAAGGCAAACCTTAGTAAACAGAATACCCTGAGCTGGGAGGGACCACCCACAGGATCAGCCAGCCCTGCCCAGACCCCCCAACAACCCCACCCTGGGCATCCCTGGCAGCGCTGTCCAAACGCTCCTGGAGCTCTGGCAGCCTCGGGGCCGTGCCCATTCCCTGGGGAGCCTGGGCAGTGCCAGCACCTTTGGGGAAGAACCTTGCCCTGACATCCAGCCTGAGCCTCCGTGGCACATTTGTGGGTTTGCTCTTACTCCTAGGCCTGGACTCCGAAGGTGCTCTCATTCTGCACCCTTCTGTGGTTAGGCGACATTTCCCTCCCACCTGCTTAAATCTCACTTCTTATTCTTTCAGCCAAGACATTGTTCTCAGACACATTTCAGTGCACAATTTCAAAGGGCCATTCAATTCCTGATTAGACAATTATATGCAAATATACTCCAAATTCTGACTGAGAATTTAACCCTGTTCTCTGTTTGTTATACAGAAGACCAGAGACCTGATTCGAGCTGAGAACTCAGCCTGGCAATGTAGCTGATGTGGGTCCTCACCCTCTTTGTAAGATTCCCAAGCACTTAGCATTCTTTTCCTGATAAAATACCTAAATTTTTAGCTAAATAAGAACTTCAAGGGTCTTGAAGTACCAGGTTTTCTTGCTACAAGCCAAGTGATTGAAGCAGCATAAGCACACCTGGGACATAAAATTCTCTCCAGTTTTTAACTTCTCCCATGCTTTCTGATTTCTCAATCAGAGGAATCAACCAGCACTGCTGGAGAGTGAAACGGTTTCCTTCCGAGCAGGAGAAATAGCAGAGAACCAAACCAGAAAGCCAAAATGACTTCTCATCCTTTGGGCCCTGGGTCAGCTCCTTGGAAGTCACAGATTCCATCTCCCCTTGAGATACCAAGCACAGAAGGAGCCAAAGGAGCTCTACCACTGCCACATCCCAGGTGTGGGAGGAGAACAAACCCACAGGCGGTGGAAGGAACGGGATTAACTGCTGGGCAAAGTGCAAAGAACACCCAGCAAAATGCCAGGGAAAGAGTCCAACTCTCCAGCTCCAACTGATGTGGAAGATACCACAGGCAGGGATGACGTGCACAGGCTGCAATCTCAGGTTCCAGTAGCACAGAGCAGAATCCAGCACTTAAAAGCTCTCAGGAAAGTCCAAAACCCTTTAATTAACATTAAAACCTTGTGTTGGGTTTAACACCACATTGTTAATCACATGTATGCTTCTTGGTTTGGGGCAGGATCCATCTGAGCCACCTCCACTCCCATTTCTGTACTAGCAGGGCTCCCTCTCCCAGACCCAGGCTCCAAGAGGTGGCCACAGGAAACTTTCAGAACTGAAATTCTGAAAGAGTGAAGCAAACATTTCCTTGCTCTCATCATCATATAACTGCTTTCAAAAGAAAAAAAAATATATATAAAAGAAAAGGCTTTCTTTCTCTTGATTTAACATGTCTTTGGTTTCACTGCAAGCTCTGGCTTGTGGTCCCTGCTCTGTATTTGAGGCTGCCCTGGCTCTGGATATTTCCATTGTGGCTGGGTGGTATTTGCCAATGCAAAGATTTTGGATTCTGGGAAGGGATTAAAATTCAATCAGACTTTGTGGAGCTGTCTTTCTTCACAGCCATTTTGGTTAAAAACTGCATCTCCTATTTTCCATAACAGCAGCTAGTCAATGCTTTTCATTTATAAGCAAAATTGTTTTCTTTTTGGGGAAATTTTACTGAATAGTCATCAAAATCAGCACTGGGTCTTTTGGGTCTCCTTTCCTCTGTGGAATTTTTAGTCTCATTCTAGCACAAAAAATGCAATCCAACACTGATATTCTTTATTCACTGAAAAGCCATGGATAAAATACCTGAAATCTTGCAACAAAACTCAAGAAGTTAGGTGAAATCTAGTAAGAAGTAGAGGCTGTAGCTGCCCAGCTGGAAGAGGGATCCATTAAAAGCCAGGACCTCCCTAAGTGCTGGCAGCTGGGTTTGGAATTGTCACACCTTACTGGTGTTAGGACACAACACAGTAAGGATCACTTCCTGGGAAAACAGGAGCAGCGGCGTATAAACCTCCCTAAGAGCCAGGTACAGCAAACCAAACTGGGACAAACACCAGGACTCCACACAGTCACTTCCCAGATTGCTACAACACATCCAGCTCTGGCTCACAGAGAAACCCGAGGAAGGCACACTGGGGCTCCCTGGGGTGATTCTGTTCCAGGAGATCCCTGAAAACACAGCAGCACAAACCAGCTCATCCACAGCTCCCAAGCTGTGTCCCAGTCCAAAGCTGTCTGGACAATCCTGGTTTTACACCCGTGGTTTCCTGAATGCTGCTCCCCAGCCAGGTGATCACCACCTGGTCAGGACCATCCACATCCCCCTGCTCCAGCCGTCCCAGCATGGATTTGCTGGAAAGGCAAGCAGAGACCTTTGGAGAGGATTTAAATTCAGAGAGAAAAAATGTGTCACCAGCCCACCCGTGACTGCAAGGTAGAACAGACTGAGTGGTTTTCTCTTTAAAGACTCCCATGGAAATGGAGCTCAGGATTTCCCAGAAGACTGACACAGACTCCAAAGACTGTTAACTACCATAGGAACACTTTCCGACTACACAGTTTAAATAACTTTTGTGCATAATTTTCCTTGACAGTATACAATGGGCTAAAAAAAGACACTGCACACAACTATTTATTTTAAATTTTAAATTTCCTTCTAATCCAATTGTCTTTTAAATATTTTCAAAAATTATAGAATAAGAAGCACAGAATATCCTGAGCTGGGAGGGACCCTCAGGATCCCCCAGCCCAGCCCTGGCCCTGCCCAGACCCCCCAACAACCCCACCCTGGGCATCCCTGGCAGCGCTGTCCAAACGCTCCTGGAGCTCTGGCAGCCTCGGGGCCGTGCCCATTCCCTGGGGAGCCTGGGCAGTGCCAGCACCTCTGGGAAAGAACTTTTTCCTAATATCCAGCCTAAACCTGCCCTGACAGCATTGATTTGCACGATGGTCAATAAATAATTATGAATAATACCTGCATCTTCATGAAGTTATACACTAATATTTGCCTAAATCCATCCCTTGATCAGTCCAGTCTCCCTTTCACTTGTCCCCCTGCACTTTGCTCGTCCTCCAGGCACAGCTGCTCCAGCAGCACAGGGGCAGTTCCTCCCCACTGCTGTGTCCATGCCCTGGCAAGTGCCCAGCACTGTGCTGCCAGCATTGCCAAAAGATTTCTTACTGCCCTGAGATCTCCTGGAGCTAAAGTCACTCCCAAATCCCTTCCTCTTCCAGAGAGTATTTTCCTTCCCACCTCTTTTTCCACACTGTGACAATTTTCCTTGCCCTACAAAGCAAACCTCTGATTTTCCTAAGCTTGCCTCCACCCCTGTGCTGAGCTGTGGTCAGTGACACCTCCCTGTGTCTTCCCAAAACTGCCAACCGAAGGCCCAGCAATGGTGACAGCAAAGAAATACCAGGAGCTAATCCTCCCTTTGCTCTCCAGGGCAGAGCAAACAATTTCCTGATAAAATTGTGTCTCTGTTTCACATTTTACCCTTCAAACATTTCACTGTCTTGCTGAGTGCTCGCTACAGGAGGGCGTTTGCTGTCATCTCTCAGAAAGCAAAACCAGTGACTCAGGTGTCCAGGCATCCTTCACAGCACTGAAAGGTTCCTGCCGTGACAGACTTCACAGCTATGACACATCACTTAGAAGGTTTTTTTAATTCAATTTCTCATTGCAACCATACATTAAGACTAGAAGTGCTTTTTAAAAAAGCTGAATTTCCATTCTTGGGATTTTCCATGACCACTTCTGAAGTATATATTCAAATGTCCTCAAAGTTTAAAAGGAAACAGGCACAAGATTATGGATCTTGACAAAGATACAGAAGCACATGGTCTCTACGTATTTTTAATGAATTTGAAACCTTTCTACATCCTTTCCTTCAAGCCTTTTAAGCTGTACCTTTAAAAAAAACTCAGGAAACTAATATTTGTGCAATTATATGTTTAATTTTCCTCTGAACAGTAATAATTTAGGAAGTACTTCTGACAGACTACCAGGAGAATGATTATTCAGGATTTTGGGGAGTGTCCCACCATCCCAGCTCTGTACTGCATTTTCCTTTCCAGCTCCTAACAACCATCCATCAGCCTGGCTAAGCCATCTCCTTCCTCACACAACTTCAGTCGTGCCTCTAACCAAGGCAAATGACCCTGCAAGCTTTGGCCTTAACACAACAGCTTCTGCAGGAACACAGCTGCTGGCCCATGGAGAGATTCTGGAAAGCATTCCAAGGGAGAAGCTGAGAACTGCAGCCCTGCAGCTCTGGGGCAGAACACACTGTGGTCAGTCACCAGCTGAGCTCTGATCAAAAACAGGGCAGAGCCCCACAGATATTAATCCTCAAAGGAAACTCTGCTGGGAGAAGTCTATGTAAGTGCACTTAGGTCCAGCCTCTTTCCAGCTCCTTGATCCTTCAAGTGCAGATCAAGATTCCTTCAGCTAGATTCCCTTTCTCCATCCTCCCCAGCCCTGCATGGGGCCCCTCATCCCTTCTCCAGCCAGCCCAAAAGCCAGGAATGAACCCAGGGACACACTGTCCTAGGATAAAACATGCCAAAGCTTCCAGCCAGGCCTAACCATTCCCAGAGCTCCCAGACTACAGCTCTGCTCACCAGAACTGGAAGAAGAGCTGGTCTACCAAGACAAGGAGCAGGTCTCCTGAATCTCCAATCCCCACAGCACTTCCCAGAGCAGGACAATTCCAACACAGACCTTAGACACCAGCAGCTCTCCAAACCCACTACAGGATCTATCACATCAGAACAGAGCTACTAATGTTTGTTTTGCTGACCTTGCTCTCAGAGAAAAATAGATCAACTAATATGTATAATTATATTAAAATTATATTAACTTCTCAATTACTACTTTACCTTGGAACTTCCTAAGTTTCTTCTTTAATTCATTTTGACAGAAAAATAAAATCTGTAGGGCTATCTAAGAAAAAGCAAAAGGAGAACAAGTATCACATCTACCTTCTTCTCACTCATCTTCAGCCACACAAAAAAAATCAGACACCAACACAGCTTAAGTCTAACACAGCCACTTTTTGAGCATTTCTAGTGCAAGACAGAGCTCTGGTCCTGTTACATAATAAAAGCATGTCCAGGCTTTCCAACACTCCCTCACTGTCCTCCCCTGAAGAGGCCTAAGCCTGCTAACACCCACACAATTAGAGCTACTCAAGTGGATTATATTCACGTGAATGTTGTTTTGTTGATGCTGTTGTAAGGAGGGAACAAAAAGCTGACTCAACACCAAAATCTTTTCTCAGGGTTAGGAAGCTACTCCTGCTGATAACTTGTAATAGCAGGAGGTGGAAATCTGGATGTCTGAGGAAGAAAATGTTTTCCTTCTACAGAGCACTTTTTAGAGTGGATAGGGACTGTCCTGCTAAGGGAAGTGTCTGCTCCAAGGGATAGCAAACATGACATACAGACGGAAAAATGGACTCCTTTTTTCCATTCTGATTGTTTCAGCTAAGCCTTGGCAATCCTATGAGGGTGAGAGCAGTGCTGACGCTCAGCTCTTGGGACTGCACCAGGAGCATGTTAGTTTGCCAACAAATCCCTGGTCAGTCCATTATTACACTGATGTCTACAGAGATTCCCAGAGCTGCACCTAAATATCTTCTGGTTTCATGCCACATCCACGTTGTTCACAGCTGGCCTGCAGCAGATGAAGTGTGTACCTTCTTGCTAAGCGGATTTGAGCTTGATCAGCTGAGCCAAAGCGTTCTTGGCTTTCAAGGAACAGCAGCACAAACCTCACCCCAGAGCCTGTGGTCCTTGGCACAGCTGTGGCCCGAGAAGGACAACACACCAGGCCCCTCACAAGCAATATTCTTCCATATTAGAAATGTGTCACTTCTGGAAAGCTATTCTGCTGCTGGTTCACCAGGACCTGCAAAGCCCCTTGCACTGGCTCTGTGCTCAGGGCAGGGCAAATCCTGATCCAAGGTTATGCAATCTGATACCAAGACTGAGGCTTGTGTGCAGGGCAGCAGCTGATGCCAGCAATATGGATAAAACAGATCCAGGAACAAATAATGGCAGTATCAATTGAAATCTGCTTTAGCTAATCAACTTCTTATCACAGAATCATTTAGACTGGAAAAGACCTCCAAGACCGTGGAGTCCAACCTGTGCCTGATCCCCAGCCCAGGGCACTGAGCACCACGTCCTGTTGTTTCCTGGGGACTCCACCATCTCCCTGGGCAGCCCCTGACAATGCCTGAACCATCCTTTCCAGGAAGAAATTCCTCCTGTTGTCCAAACTGAACCTCCCCTGGCTCAACTTGGGGCCATTTCCTCTTGTCCTGTCCTTGCAACCTGGGAGTAGAGCCCAACCCTCACCTGGCTGCCTGCTCCTGTCAGAGAGTTGTGCAGAGCCAGAAGTTCACTGTGAACCTCCTTTTCTCAAGACTGATCCTCCTTCCCAGCTCCCTCAGCCACTCCTCATATGACTGACTCTCCAGTTCTGTTGCCCTTCTCTGAATAATTTATTATTAATAATAAAGCAAGACACCAATTGGCAAGGAAGCCAAGGGCTCTGGGTAGGTGAGCACAGCAGGAACATGCAGAGATCCAGATTTCAGAGCCTCAGCTGACCTCAAAACTGCCAGATATTCAGAGAGCTGTTGCTGTCAAAACTGCTTGTATGTCCCTGTAATATCAGTGATGAACTTTTAGATGCAGGCCTGTCAACAGTGATCCTTCCCAGCTCACAGCTAAGCCCCTACTTTCCTCATACAAGAATGGATCGAGATCACCTAAGAATAGCACACAAAGCTTTGTTCAGGGCTAAATGCCACTGCTGCCCATGGCAGGCACCCCAGCATGGAACTGTGTTTCCCAATCTCCCTGAATTAACATCTTGAGAAGGGTTTCCCCTCCTTACAGGACACCAGCAGTGCAGTCCAGGCAGCACATGACCCTAAACTTCCTTCCAAAACACAGATAGAAAGAGCTTCAAGGACACTCTCATGACTTGCTCTACACCCCAACACAGCAACCTGAGCCACTCTCAGGCTCAGCAGGAACAAATCAGTTGAGAAATGTAAGCAAGGACTCCCATGCTGCAACTGAGGAGTCAACTGCACAAAAACAGGGGATGTTTTGATAAAACATGGAACTTAAAAAAAGAAAAAGAAAGCAGCCAAAACTGCCTTGGGATTCTTTAAAAGTTACATCAAAGTGTTTTATATTTAGATTGTCTACAAACAAAAAACTGATTCAAGGTAAAAGTACCGAAACATGGAATTTGTAAAGTTCAAAATCATTCAGGGAGTTGTTATTCCCCCTGCCTTAGTGTAAGAGAATCACAGAATGGTTTGGACGGCGAGGAACCTTAAAGCTCATTCAGTCCCACCCCCCTTCCATGGCAGGGACACCTTCCACTATCCCAGGTTGCTCCGAATCCCATCCAACCTTGGACACTTCCAGGGATCCATGGACAGCCCCAGCTTCTCTGGGCACTCTGTGCCAGGGCCTCCCCACCCTCACAAGGAAGAATTTCTTCCCAATATCCCATCTAACCCTGCCCTCTGGCAGTGGGAAGCCATTCTCTCTTGTTCTGTCACTCCATGCTCTTATACAAAGTGATTTAAAACATCCTCCTATAGCATTTATGAAGTGCTGGGAGCATTATGTGTCCAAGCTTTAACTCTCAGGGCAGCACAAGGATGCCAAAATTTTTCAAGTAAAACAAAACAAAACTCCAGTGACAAAAACACCACCTCATTCTTGGGCATTATAAGGAGTATGCAACCAGCAGAAGCTTCCTTGATTGCTATAAAAGCTTAAAAGCCCAAAATGAAAACAGTAGCACTGAATTTTTCAAGCAAACCAAAGCCCAGAGGTGGAAGCACCATTACAGACACAACAGAGGTGCATAAGGTTGCTATAGGTTTACCTGACTGAAATTGCAGTGGCTGAAGATGTGCATGAAAGAAAGAGTGCAGAGGTGGACAGGTAAGGCAGTGAGACAAAGTTTGTCCACATGCAGTAGGAAATCCACTCCTAAAACAATCCCAAGGAAAGGAATCAGTACAGGTTTATATTCATACAAATTAATGGCTCTTCTTAAGGATTAACCAACCTAGCAGCTGAGGAAGCAGCAAAGTGAGGACAAAAGAGCTGTAAAAAAACATTTGCTCTTTTACCTCTCTGCTACAGAACAAGGCACAGATATTCATGTTGAACACGATGCCTTAGGATTTTAGCTTTTATATTTTTCATCTATTTGTAACCCTGCAGTTCTCAGTGTATAACTCTAAACTCCACACACAGTGGGAGCTGCTGCTTTCCCAGTTTGGGCAGACACAACAATTCCTCTCCAGGCCTGGCAATCAAGGACACCTCACTGCCTCAGGCACCCAGAGATGGAAACAAAAGTGAGTCAGGGGCAGCAAATTTGGGGTGAATGACTTCATTACCTGAAGCTGTAATTGGAATATTAACCCCCAATATGCAAATGAACCAAACTTATAAAAGTGTGAGACCCTGTGACCCCTGGTACATTTTGGGTGCAGCCCCTGGGGGGCTTCATCTGTCCTGGATGTACCTGAATGCCCTTCAATACACAGAACTGCTTTTTATTCTCTTAATTTTGTCTGGTGCCTGTTTTTAGGTAGCCCAAAAAGGCATGAAATAAATCTTCTCTTAATAATTGCTTGGAGTCCTTGTTTATCAAGGAAAATGCTGTTGTCTGGACTAGTGAATTAGAGAAATGCCATTTTTTATTCCATCTGATCTCTCTTAAAGATACTTCAGCTCAGTAAATCAGCACCTGAATGCAAGTTCTTTATATCAGGTTTCATTTTCCAAGTCTTTGCACCATTCTGCATTTAATCTGCAAGGAAAATGTCAATTATTCTCCATAAAAATAAATTAATAGTCCATTATCCTTTAGCAGCTTTTCCAAAAAAGCCAGTATCAGCACACGACAGGCACAGGCCCGGGGCAAGGAGCTGATTTCATTCCTTGGTATTTCCCAGCATCATCAACTGGGAAAGATGACAAGAAACAGATCTGGAGCAGCTTCTCATAAAACGACCTGCGTTACAGAGCTAAAATGTCTCCTAAGCCCTAATACCACGAGGCTGCCTTTGTCCAGGAAATACGTTTAAATTTCGATGCTGCATTGTTACAGTCCCAGGCAGAGCTTCCTTTCTTTGCAGGGAAGGCCACACGGAGCGAAGAGGCGGAGAACGGCTGGGAAATGCCCGTGCTGCTCTCGGAGCTGCCGGAGCCCGGCCGAGGCCGGGGAGGCGGCACGCGGAGCACCAAGGCCCCGGGACACCCCGGCGGGGCCGCCCCTCCAGCGCCGCGGCAGAGCCCGAGCACCTCCGGGGAGCTCCGGAGCGCCGAGCCCGGGCTGGGAGCGGCCGTTCTCCCCGAGCAGGCCCCGCGAGGCCAGCCGGGCTCTCCCCGGCCGCGCAGCTCCGCCAGACACCCGGGAAGGAGGCGCTGCACCCCCCGCTCCCAAACCCCACGGGCCCCCTCAGGCCCCGCGGCCCTCCCCGCTTCGCCCACCCGGCCCGGGTCCCACGGGCGGCCCGCAGCGCGTTACCTGCGCCCCGCGGGTCAAACCGCGGCCGCTGAGCTGCCCGTGCCGCAGCTGTGCCAAGATGTTGGTGGTCGCGGCGCGGGCCCCGCCGGTGCCGGTGCCGGGCCCCGTGCCGCCCCCCGCCACGGCCGCCATGGCCTCCGCGCTGGGGACACAAACAGCGCTCCCTCCCCTCCGCCCGCTCCGCCCCGCCCCGCGCGCAGCCGCGCCGCCGCCTCGCCAACATGGCGGCCGGAAGAGGCCGTGTGGGGGGAGCCATGGCCGCCGGGGCCCGCCGCGCTGCCCCGGCTCTGCCTCCCGCCGGCCCCCGCCCCACTGCCAGCGGGCTGCCTTCACCGGCACCGGGCTGCCTTCATCGGCACCGGCCTGCCTTCATCGGCACCGGGCTGCCTTCATCGGCACCGGGCTGCCTTCATCGGCACCGGGCTGCCTTCACCGGCACCGGCCTGCCTTCATCGGCACCGGCCTGCCTTCACCGGCACCGGCCTGCCTTCATCGGCACCGGGCTGCCTTCATCGGCACCGGGCTGCCTTCACCGGCACCGGCCTGCCTTCATCGGCACCGGCCTGCCTTCATCGGCACCGGGCTGCCTTCATCGGCACCGGGCTGCCTTCATCGGCACCGGGCTGCCTTCACCGGCACCGGCCTGCCTTCATCGGCACCGGCCTGCCTTCATTTCCCACAGCAAGGCCCAGCCACAAAGGCCCAGCCACACCGTCTTCCGTTTAAAGAAAAGCACCCCGACAACTCCGATCATAGTTCGTTTTTGTTAAAATAAAGGCTTGGTAAGATGGAACACCGGAGCAAGGAACAGTTGAGGCTGTTCTGTGTTGTTCTGAGTCACCCAGCCCACAGCACTAATCCGAGATTAGCTCAGTTGGTCATAATACCGAAGTTTCAGTTCCTGTCTGGGCCACTGACTTGAAGCTGGACTCAATCATCCATGTCTGTGCCTTCCAACGCAGACAAATCTGGGAGTCTAAGCAAGATCCATCTAATTACTCACAGCAGCCAGGGATAAATGAGTTCTCTCAGCTCCAGCCATGCTGAGGAACAACCTCATCTCCCAGGCCTACAACCCCTTGGTTCTGCTGCTGGAAGTTCCTGGATGACGGGACCAAAATGCCCTGGTCAGGAGGGATCTCATGAGCTGGAGATCTGCCCCCATCCCGTAATTTTCCTCTACCTCACAGCTGGGACAATGCTGAGTTTCAGGACCTGACCCAGCACTCAGCAAAGCTGTTGGAGAAGGCCTGGGGTTTGTTTTCTGCAGATTAAATGAATGGCTGGAAAATAAAGAGAGAACAGAACCTACGGTGACAACAAGAAGCCATTAACAAGAGCTTCACTGCTGTCCAACAATGCCTGGTTTTGGGTGCTCCTCCTCAGAAGGGCTGCAAGGGCTGTGTCAATGCAGAATTCCTGCACTGTCCCAGCTGCCATGGGAAAGGACACAACTAGAAGTTCTATAGCTTTCCAGTCCTTTCAATATGCCTGTCAAACACTGCAAGCATCTCCTACCATAGCTCATTCACAACTGCAACAGGATTTCTACCCCAAAAGATAAAATGCACATTTTATTTAACTTTACAGCACCAGTAGATGTCAAAACAACAACAAAAAAATTACTTTCTCAAGGCAACCACACAGCAGCAGAGTGGGCACTGGCCCAGTTGTACTTAAGTATTTCCCTGTTCAGAGGGATTTATTTATCCTGTACCTCTAGCCCACTCAAGTAACTGTAGGTTGTGTGTAGCTTGTTCCAAGCTCCTCACTTTCCAGCAGGCCTGAAGAAAGTCCATCAACTTTTCTGCCCCCCTTTTTGTTTTTCCTTTAGAAAGAAAAACCTCTTGGTTGGCTGATTCATCCTCTTCTGGTCACTGCTCACACCTGTTGCAAAGACACCAATAATATATTTAAAGGTTTGGATGTGCCCAGTCAGCTGAACACTGAGAGGTTCATGAACATCTGTTCAGCTGCACCAAGGCAGAGCTGCAATTTCAGCCTGGGCTGAGTCCCCTTTCCACCCAAGCCTTGTGCGTGGCTCATGTTCAGCCCAGCTGGGGCACTCGGGGGTGGCTGCACTGCCTGAGGTACAGTGAAATACGTGGGGTCCAAAGGGAAGTTAGAAAGAGGAAGGAAATGGGGAAATAAAAGATAAGCATGTTAGATTCTTTAAAAAGAAAGCAAGCTACACTGAGGAATCAATCAGACATTTCCTAGTCCACCCTCCAGCTCAGCTTTTTGTCCAGACATTACCTGGATTTTTACTGAAGTGGTTTTCAGGCAGGAGCTACTACTGACCTACACTGATCTGAAACAGGGGGACCAAGCACTTTCCCATGTTCCAAGTGCTCCTCTCCCCTCATGCCATCCTTCATGTCCAACAGAAACACCAGAGCTACAAATCTGAGCCTTCACCTTAAAAGAAATATAAAAAAAAAAAAAAAAAAAAAAGTTTTCTCCACTGGGCAGCAATTTGTCAACATGAACTACATGTTTATAAAGTGGACAAAGATAAAGATGGAGCATACAGAGAGTGGTAGTGACGCTACAGTACTTCCTGCTTTTCCCCTTATGATGAGAAGCTCAGGCTCATTTTTGTAGAACAAAGTAAGCTGGAGTGTTTCTGTAAGCCTGTAAAACTCACAAAATGCAATAAAAAAGGTACTTTTAACATGCAGACCTTTCTTTTTCTGGACACCTGTTTGATATTCAGGCAACCAGCTGCTTTGAGATCAGCAGCTCAACAGCATTAACAGATGGTATCCGAGTCATGGCTTAGAAAGGAGCAGTAGCAGAATTTAATGGGAAGTTGTTTCACTTCATAATAGAATTCACATTGTGAGGTACCACACTTTCCATTATGAAACTATAAAAATATATTCCCAGAATCTGAAACAAGTTCAATAATTTAAACCAATGATGCAAAGAGGATCAGGTGTTATCTAGGAAGACCTGTCCCAGTACTGCAAGCTTGGAGTTAAAAGATTGACTGGGGCAGCTCAGGAGGGAGTGTGAGCTTTTCTTAGAGTTTCTCTTCTCTCCAGGTTTCTCTGAAGAGGCATCTTTGGGATCTTTGGCATTTTCCCCTTCACCATGGTCAGGAGCTCTTTTTAAAGTGAATTTCTTGGTTTTTTTCTGTGAGTAGAATTCCCTCATCAAGTCTTCCACCTCCCACTGCTCTTCTTTGCGCTTCCTACAGCAGTGCAGGGCAGCAGGGTCGATGGGATGAGCCTCGGTGTTGAAGATGTACCCTCCAGCACTGAGGACACACTCCCCGTACGGTGTGACCACCACATCGAAGTCTGAGCCGTCATTGTGGATGAAGTTGTCTGGGTCAAACAGCAGGTACAAGTATTTGATTGTTTCAGCCAAGAAGAAGGATTCCATGCGATTATCCAGCCTGTGGTCCCTCAAGTCTTTGATCTACAAGAGAAGGAACAGCATGGGTTAAGTTACATCGAATTCAGTAAGATATGAATTTAGGGAGAAAAGTAATACCAACTTGGAATTCATTTCAGTTAAACAGCACAGTATGACACTAACTCACCCTCATAGAATGGTCTGGATTGCAAGAGACCTTAAAGCCTATCCCATTCCACCCCCTGCCATGGGCAGGGACACCTTCCACTGTCCCAGGCTGCTCCAAGCAGCCTGGCCTTGGATATTTCAGGGATCCGGGGGCAGCCCCAGCTTCTCTGGGCACCCTGTGCCAGGGAAGAATTTCTTCCTAACACTTAAGCTCACCCTCAGTTCAGTCTGGCCAAGGAGAAGAGCTTCCCTTCATTTCCCCACTAAAGAAAAAGAAGTCGTAATACTTTTACCTACTTAATCCCAGTATTTTTAAAGAGTTTTTTGTAAAATAGAGTTTGAAGCCTGTTTGAAATCCTCTATTAAATAACTATAGAAATCACTCACTGCACTTCTCAGGTGTTTTGACCAGATTTTCAAGGCATATAGTGGGAAAGCCAAATCACACACCTGGCAGAAGGAGCCTGCAGGAAAGCCTTCCTGCTCAGCTGCAACACCTACTAGAAATGCAGGAGAAGCTTCTGGTGCTTTCCCATGTTTTGGGCTCTGGGGCAACAGCCCACGGTAGAACTTGGCCCACTGTGAGGAAGCTAGGACCAGAAATGTGACCAGCAATTACCAGAGCAACTTCACAGAGAAATACAAGGGGCTTGTTGGAAAAATATCACATTTGCTCAAAACAATTGCTTGACTCAATGGCAAAACATCACTCATGAGAACACCTAAAAGCTGGTTTTTAGCAGCCCTTCAGCTGCCATGGCAGATGATTTAGCACTCACAGTTGCAAACCCACAGTCCACCTTGCTGATTTTCTCTATGGACTCCACGGCGTCTCTCCCCAGCTCCAGGAGCGTGGGGTCTCTCGTGGCACGGTACAGATACATCGCACTCTCAATCAGCTCTGAAAAACACCCAAACATTTGCCAGCACAAAGATTATCAAACCATACACACAGCAAAGATGAGCTATTCCTTGAACTAATTTAAAAATACTTCAGCATAACCAGGTGAACAGCCTGGCTTGCCTGGCTCCAAGCACACATTTTCCTTTCCCTAAGGATGTGCTACAAAGAAATTCCCTCTAACCAGCCTGCAGCAGCTCAGGTAAGAGTGACTAATGCTCCCTCCCACATTCAGCGAGTGGGAGAGAAGAAGCAAGAGACAAAAAGATTAATACTCAGCTGTCAAAGTTAAAAAATAATGCTTCTGGAAAGGATTACAGAAAAGAAATTCAATCCTCAAAATACAGTTTTTAAACAATACAGTGGAAATACTCTATACAGACAACATAAGTACCACGCTGTGTTTAATTACTAAAGGAACTGATCTTTATACTTTAACACCTTTGATAGTTAGGGCTGATGAGTATTTTTGGTAGATTTGTCCAGTGTGGATGTCACCTGAACACTCAGACCAAAAGGAATTTACTTATTCTCATTTACATTTATGGACACACTGATCAGGTTGATTTTTTTTTTTTCTTTTGGTCAGAGTTGTAAAAAATGAGAAAAAAAGAGATCATTTCCTTACAGTATCACAGACAACAGAGAATTCTTCCTAGATGCAGAACTGGAACAGTCTGTTCACTCACTTTCACTTCCTCAATTTAAAGGACACAAGCAGTCCCTTTAACATTTCACATGGCTGAAGCACCCCATGCCAGACAATCTAACACTTAAACATGTCAAATCCCACACTGAACAAAATTCCTTACCAGGCCACCTTTCTATAGTAACACTATGGTTTCCTTCCTGTTTCCTTCCTGTCTTTGTGAGTGGGGGAAACAAAACATGCAGCTTTAACTCTGGAAATCCCTGCACAAATCCATGCAGGAACTGAGTCAGAGCAAAACTGGGGAGGAAACTGTGGTGTAACTAACATTTGATCTCCCAACCAGAGCTAAAGCAGGAGTTCATGTCCCTTTTAATTTCAGTTCTGTTTACCAGGTCTGAGTGGATATCCTTCCCTCTTGTCCACTGTGTATCCCTGGGGAATGTTGTAGAACTCAGGCAGGCCCCCAAACTGCTTCCAGACCGTGTAATAGTTGAGGAAGGTGCGCATGGCATTATCTACATCCCCAATGAGGCTCTGAGAGACAGGAAACAGCAAACAAACATTGGAGTGAAAAAAAAACAGCCCAGGAATTGATGCAATAACACTGCAATAGGTGAAGAAATACCCAGTGACAGAAATGGGTATTTCAGCAGCTCTGAGTGGTGTAACCGACACTGGGGCACGATGCCTTAAGAACAGGTAAAACTAAAAATGCTGCTTTTTTGGTGGATCACATTCCCACACCTGAAATAATATGAAGACTCTGATTTTTTTTAAAGAAGGCTCTGTTTCTTCAGTCAAATGTTTAGTCAATCACAGCATCCAATCTCTTAGTTAGGAAAACAAAGTCTCAGTCCAAACATGAAGACTGATGAGAAAGCAAAGCTCATGATGGGAGAAAATTCACACAAATAAAACTTTTGTGAGGTGATGGAAAATGAGGTGTGAGGTTCTTTTTCCTTGAATTCCTATTTGGATTATGGGACTACTGTCAGTGCCCTCCCATCATGCTGAATGGGAGACTGTAGATAAAATCAACATTTTCTTCAACATCATCTTCTATAGGCTCAGGCTACTGCAGATTTCACCAGAGATCAAACCAAACTTTTCAACCTGCAGAGATGAGGGTTGTATTTGTAATCTTTTTCCTGAAGACCAGCCCCTGACAAACGAACAGAATCACCAGATGCTGCTGGTATGACCGCTCTTACCTGCAGGCCTGGCCAGTATGCCTCCAGGGACTGGAACACAGGCATGGACACCGTTCCTTTGTACATCTGAACCCACAGGTACCAGTCATCAAACTTGGTGTAATTTTTGATAGCTTTGTTATATTCTGTAAAGAAACAGATGGGTAGGTAAGCCATCTGTAACAACAACAACAAAAGAAAAAAAGAAAAAAGCTTATTTTTAAGAATGCCCCTTTTTCACTTGAGCCATGTTCAATGACTTCTCAGGGTGCTCACTTTGGTAACTTTGTTATCACAGACTGTTCAAAAGTATCACAGCAAAGCCCTCAGTACAGTCTTGAATGTGCCCCGTTAGATCCTTCATCTCCTCCTGCCACAGGTGCTGGGCCCCTTCCCACAGAAAACAAACACTCACCTAAAAACATGGACATCAGCTCCTCGTCCTGCAGGAGGATGGCTCCTTTAACCAGGTATTCAAAGTAGGAGTCCACTCCCGCCCCAATCCCAGCGTCCTGGGCCACCCACTTGGCAGTGATCACATCAATGTGGTTCCCCACCTGGAAGGAGTGAAGGACAAGGAGAGAGGGACTTGAAGTGACACAAGAAATCCTGCTCCTTTTTTCAGACCATCAGTTCCACAGATAGGCAGTGTCCATTCCAACCAGTATTTTCTCCATTACAGGACACATTTATCAGCATTAGAAAAGTACAAACTGTAGAAAATACAACTCTTATGCTGGTAATGTATTTTATATATCTAATAAACATTTTATGCTTCCAATATCAAAGCTTCACTGGCCAAAACAACACATTACAATGCTGCTGTAAAAATGCACAATTTCAACATGAAGTGTCTGGTCCTAATTCTGATCTTGCAAAAGTGTACAGAAGGATGGAGAGGTGCAGATACAGAGACAGAGGCCAAGAATGTCAAAGGCACAAGAGCTGCCATGTTAATATTTAAATAGATGATGGCACTCTTCAGCCTGTGAACAAACCCAGCTGATGGAGAATACACAATCATGTCTTTCTTAGCAAACATGAAATAAAGCCAGCAATGATCAAGGATTTGGAGTATAAATCAAAAATAAACAAATCCCAAAGCAAACAAAGGGAAACATTTCTTCCTACAGCCTGTGAATAATTTGTTGTAATAAACACAAGGTATAAATAAATCTGTTTTGCTTCACATATGCAGCATCAAGAGTTCACAGAGGTTAAAAAAGCAGCAACAGAAAAGAGCAGGAGACAAGGAACATGGAGATAATACTGCCAGCTCTGGCCATTCCTGAACACCAGAGCTGTACAGGCTGGTAATGCCTCAGTGCACTTGCCAGGCTCTTGCTCTCTTCCCTAGGCCTTTGTCCCACCAGGCATCAGACAGACCTTTCATTTAATCTGCTACAGCTGCTGTCACAAGAGCTGCAGCACCCAGCAGGAGGCATTTGTGTCCCAGCCACATCTGGTGTGGGCCAGAACAATGGGATAATGTTGGGCTGCTGCAGTAAAGCAGGGATGTGGATGCTGCAGGTGTTCAGGAACAATGTCAAACATGAGCCTTCAGCCCAGCTAGGAGCACCGTGGTTATTTATCCAATTCTATCTCCTCTGTTGATGCTTTTTGATGCCTAGAATTGCATCCACAAAGCTACACAAAAAGCAGCTCAGCACATTCCAAGTCCATTCCTCACTCACCAGCCCAATATCTGAGCGATTTTTCCACAGTGCCTTCAAAGCCTTCCTGGCAACGTCCTCGAACACCGGGTCACCAGTAAGGTGGCTTAAGGTGGCAAACTCCACTATAAACGTGCCAATTCCAGCAGTACAGGTGACTGGGGTCTCCCCAGGGTTTACTCCATGCAGCAGGTTCACTGTACCATAGGGCATCCCAGTTGGGGTCTGAAAAGCTGAAGCACAGAGTTTTGGGGTCACAGAAGTGCTCAGAGTTGTGTTTAACAGACTCTCAAGCAAACACGTGCCTCACATCCGACTGCACACGGCAGGAAGTGGGTCTGGAGTAACTGCAGAGAACAAAATGAGAAGTAGGGTGTGATCCTGGGAGGGTCAGAGAGGGTATCCCAAGGTATACACAGTCCTGAGGAGGTCCTGGGCATCTCTTCCACCTTGCCAGAGCAGCAGACTGCATCCCCACATTCTTTTACAGCACAAGCAAGGTGGTCACTAAACACACTGGCCAGCAAAGGGCAAACAGTGAGGCGGTGATCAATCCATGGGTACACACACAGGAACAGTGCCACACCACAAGGGCACACAACCCAGCTGCAGCCCATAAGGAGAACTTCTTGTCTTTATAAGCTGCTGCCTCAAAGCCTTTATTTATTGTTTATATTAAATACATTTCCCCTCAGTAAGCAATGAGCACACAGCACCTGGCATGAACACATACAACAACATCTTCCCTACAAACTAAACTTGGAGCACTGAGCTTGGAGCTCAGGGACCACAGGACTGGTTTTTGAGCTGGCTCATCCAGCAGTGCATCTCCCATCACAGGCAGCAGCCAGCTCATGACCCCCAGCACAGTGACACACAGCAGACAGGGGCTCACCTGGCAGCAGTTTGCGAGCTGCTTCCTCAGCCATCCTCAGCAGAGGTCCCGAGCACGGCCAGCCTGCTTCCACTTCAACTCCAGCTTTCCTGGAGAGCAGGTGAGCAGAGAGGAGCCCTCCCACCACTGCAAGAACACATCAGAATCTATCACACCATGTGGGGAGGAATGACTCTAATTCAAATCCACAAAAGAAGAGTGATCTGTTTCTTGTTGCTTGTTTGCAGGGCAGCAGAAACGTGTGGAGTGACAGGACAAGGGGTGATGGCTCCAATTTGAGAGGGCAGGGTTAGATGGGATATTGGTAAGAAATTCTTACCTCCAGGTGGGGAGACTCTGGCACAGGGTGCTCAGAGAAGCTCTGGCTGCCCCTGGATCCTTGGAAGTGTCCAAGACCAGGTTGGACAGGCTTTGGAGAAGCCTGGGATAGTGGAAGGTGTCCCTGCCATGGCAGGGGGTGGAATGGATGATCTTTAAGGTCCTTTCCCACCTAAACCACTCTCAGATTCTATGGTATGTTTCTTTTTTCTAGGAAGAGTCAAGAATTTCTGTGTGATGGCAGCTGTGAGTTATTAGCTGTATTTAGCTATTACTTATATAGTTAATACAGCTATATTAGCTAATATTAGTTATTTCACAGGCTTGTCTATGGTCACATAATAACCACAGAGAAATTACACTGCTACAGAAATTGGCACAGCAGTAGTTGGCAGGACAAACAACAAAAGCATAACTAACAATTTTGTGCCTTGACAGTGTCCTTTAGCTGGGTGGCACTGAAGCAGTCAGGCATTCAGGGAGTAGGACTCCAAAAGTCTTTGTGATTTTGAAGAAAAAAACAGAATAATCCTAAAAATTGAGGATCTCTACTCCAAAGGAGTATACAAAAGATGACAGGATAAACTCTGTATGCTTTCAGCAAAAAATATATTTATTCCAAAGCTGAAAAATCTCACACCAGAGTACTGAAAGTGCCACATCTACTTCAGCTTGTGTTTAGACAGGAAGCAAAAAGAGGTGTGCAAAGACTGAAAGGAAGTGATGTTTGTTTGGGGTTTTCTCTCTGTTTATGGGTCCTCTTACTCTGCATCCCAAACTCCCTCTGACCACCTCCTCACCTCTGAGACTCGTACAGGAAGGAAACCCAACACAAACCCCACCTTACCTCGAATGTTTGTTTCAAAGACAGATGCATTGACATCAATATCGAAGTCCACCCCCTCCTGCAGCACGTTGACAACTCGCTGGAACTCGGAAACATTTCCCAAGATCTGCAGAGAGAATCAGGCTTAGAGTTCATGGAAAAACAAAGAGCAGTTCAATATCTGGGGCTGATTTTAATCTGGTTTTACTACTGAAATCAATAACTACAGATATTACTAAAAAACTGACTGACAGTTTCACCTTGTCTCAAAATGCTTTTTTCACACATACTTTAGGTCTTTACTCCAGAGGGTGTCAGGAAAGGGACAACCCTTCCAAGGGGTGATGCAAAAGGAAATGGAAAGTTCTCAGGTCAATGAATAACTGCCTTTTGGCACCAGCACATAAAATCCAGGTGTACAGGTGGCACACAGGGGCCTTGAGCAGGCTGTGGGCACTCAGGGCTGGCTCCTACTCACCAGCAGGGTGTCCAGGGCGTCGATCAGGGTCAGGGAGAAGCTACGGAGGAGACAATCGAGGTGAGACCCGGCGGAGGGGAGCGGCCCATCCCCATCCCCGCCCCGGGACCAGCCCTTACCTGCCCCAGGTGTCCTGCCCGTCGCACGTCAGCGGCCGCAGCTCGTCGTACGGGAAGGCGCTCTCCAGGTAGTGCTCGTAGGCGTGGTAGAACATGGCACGCACCCGCTCCCTGCGGCACAAGCACGGCGCGCTCAGCCCCGGCCCGGCTGGGCCCCGCACCGCCCGCTCCGTACTCACCGGTAGGAAGCCACGTCCAGCCCGCGGGCGGCCGCGCCGCCGCCCACCGGGAGCCGCAGCGCCCAGAGGCACAGCAGCGGGCCGAGGAAGCGCTGCACGGCCGCGCCGGGGCCCCGCATGGCCGGACCCGCACCGGAGCCCCTCACCGGGACTCGCTCCCCGAGCCCTCCCGCTCCCCGGCCCCGAGCGCCCTCAGGGCCGCCTCAGCCCTGGCCCCGCCCCTCCTCCCTATCCAGCCAATGGGAGCGGCCTTCACCTCTCCTAGCCCCGCCCCTCACCGCCTGCCAGCCAATGGAAGATGTCTCCGCCCCCGCGCGGCCCCGCCCTACTGCCCCCACCAGCCAATAGAATAGGTCTCCGCTTCAGCTGGCCCCGCCCCACCTCCTCTCCAGCCAATGGGAGCGGGGAGCGCTCCGCGCCGGTGCGGTGCGGGCCGCGGAGCGAGCGGCGGTGCTTTGGCGGCTCCCGGGGCCGTGCTGCCGCCTCAGCGGCCTGTGCGGCCTGACCGCGGCGTTTGTCACCGGCACTGTTCGTGCCGTACCTCTGCGGAGGCTGCAACCCGCCGGCTGCATGGCACGGGGCAGTGGCGGAGCGGGCAGCGCTTTGGGTGCTGCTCTCAAGCCCCAAAGCCTGAGATAAATAAATGAAGCTAGCGAGTGTTGTGACGCTCCCACAGAAATGAGGCGGTGCCACCCGGGAAGGTGCAGGTCCCGTGTGGGACGAGGCCGCGCAGCCTGGCACCGTGCGGTTCCTGTGGGGAGCTGGGGCTGGAAATGGGCCGGAATGTTTGTGAAGCACTGGGGCATTGCTGGCCTGTAAGAGTCTCTCCTGACAAACCTTCCTCGTGCTGTTTCTCCCCGAAATTCCAACCCAGCTGGGGGTGAGGTCTGTGGTGCAGCAGGAAACCAGTGCCTCAATCCGTGCATGGTGCCACCCTCCTGCCCTGGAACTGGGCTTCAAATGTGGCGTATTCTGTCAGAGAATGGATCAGAGGTGATCCCAGACACCGGGGCTGAAAGCAGCCTGGTTCCCTGGGGCGCACCGAGTCCCCTGGGGCTGTCCATAACTTCCCAGAGAAGCCTTGGATGCTGGCTGTCCCTGGATCCCTGGCAGTGCCCAAGGCCAGGCTGGACAGGGCTGGGAGCAGCCTGGGACAGTGGAAGGTGTCCCTGCCATGGCAGGGGGTGGGATGGGATGGGTCTGAGGTCCCTCCAGCCCAGCCCGTTCTGGGATGCTGTGATGAGCTGTGGCTCACACCAGGCAGGGTTCCCCAAGCCGCACTCCCAGCACGGTCACGCTGATTTTGGCACCCTGCAGTTTAACCAGCGCGGTGAATTCCAGCATCAGAGCCACTGCCTGAGCTCTCCCTACGCCTGCATCTCTAGGTTTGGATTGATCCACGGCAAATCCCTGACGTTCTTCCCACCCATACCCATAAATGAGGAGGGGGTGACCCAGGCAGCGAGAGCAGAAACAAGAGGAGTGATGAATGAACCCTTTAGGTGGCAGAGGTGCAACGTTTAGAAATCAAAACTATTAACACTGCTTGCAGGAGAGGAAGGGGCATCAATAGCCCTACACTGTCATCTCACGGCAGCTATAGATTTATATAATTATTTGCATTGGGAAAGACCCTAAAGATCACTCAGTTCCAACCACCCCACCATGGGCACGGAGGTTTAGCATCAAGAGAGGCTGGCTGTTATATTCTTTGAGAAAATAACGCAGTTTACCTCTGCTCCCAGCCTGGGATCATCCCACTAGGTGTCAGTGCACACCCAGGTACCAGCACGATGGCCCAGACAAAAAGCCACCCCGTAATTTTCAACATACTGCTCATTTGCTGCAGCTTTAATTTGGGTTTCTGGGGCCATTTATCATAAAAGTGTCTGCTTGCTGATGCCATGGCTCGAGGCTGCGGGAGTATCTCGCTGTGCTCCTGGGAGAATCAAACTATTGGAGCTGATTTCACTAAAAGCTGTCACAATACATTACTGGAATGCTTTTTATTAAAGTTAATTTTCCAGACTGATTTAACAGCGTTCTAGAGCATTGCTATTTGCAGTGCTATTTGCTATTATACTGGAGCAGTAATTCCCCTATCAAAGTCAGTTACTCAGTTCTCAAAGCTGACTGCAATCTTTCTGAAGCAGATGCAAGAGAAGCAGGACTGGACAGAGACAGAACCGTGCAGCATTCCCCTCCTGGTATCAGAGGGAGGAGCAGTGTCCCCATCTCGGGGAGGCAACATCACGGCTGCTAATTGCACTAATCAAACACCAAAGAAGTGATGAATAGAAGGTGGTGTGAGTGGGACTGAGTCCAGGGATTGATGGGCAAGAAACCCATGGCTGGGAGAGCCAGCTGGATCAAAACAGTTGGGAAAAACTTTAAAAAACTGGATTTGGTGCAGTGGTCATCACCCTAATTAGGCAACCTTATGGGTGGATTTGGGGGGCAGGCTGGTCTGTCTCCTCCCAGACACCTCCTGAGAGCCACAGGTTGATTACAAACCCCACCTGAGTGAGGTGACTCCTGTGGCCACCACAAACCCCACCACACATGGGCTGAGAAAAATCTGTGGGAAGCCAGGTGGGCTGGAGGGGACAGCAGTGTGCTCAGGGTGTCACACAGCCCGGGCTGCTGGAGAAACAGCAGCTTCCAGTGGTGTGCAAATCACCATTGTGCTCGCTAATAAATAGAGCTGGTGGCCTGGAGATTATTTGGAGGCAGGGATGGCTTTCACTGTGGCTGTGGCATATTCAGGGGGATGTCAATGTGGTTTGCACATAATATCATACAAGTTACATAGGCTGGGCAGCAATAAATCAAATAAGATGCAAGGAGTGGTGTTTCCAACTGGGCAGAGCATATTACTAAAATATTTAGGCTTCATCAGAGTTAAGTGCTTCTTCAGATGCCCCATTCCAGGCTGTCTTTATGGAAAGGCTGGCAAAATCATCTAAACTTTGGTTTGGATATGGGAGAGGCTGCAATTACAGGGGCGTTTAACACAGTTTATGACCTCTTTAGGCTGAGGACGTGTTTACTACTTGCTATTACCGTAAGTGGTGCTGTTGCCCTGCTTGCAATTTTGATGCCCATCAAGATGGAAACTGTATGTAAATCAGGATCCCTCGCTAATGTTTATAATTCATGGTGGGATGTAGGAGTTTGTCTGCCATGAGAAGAACTGTAAACAGGAGGTTTATGAACACTGAAAACTGTTGCTAAGGTGGTTCTCTTGAAATAATTTTCCTTTGCAGCTGAACATCAATTCTTAATTTTAGTAGCACACGTAGCAGGATGGAAACGATGATTGATTTTTCTCCAAGCGCTGTGGGCTGCTTAAGTTGAGATTTCACTGTAAAAGACTAGACATTTCCAATTGCTTTTTATAAGTTCAGAATTGATTTTATTTGTTTAGCACCTGACTAACATAATAAAGGAGAAAAATGTAGTTGGACAGAAAACACAGAAAACGGATGGGCTGCCTGTTTTCTGGCCTTCCTTTAGGTGATGTGATTTTAAGCCATGCTCCTGCTCCAGGTATCTTCCAAACTGGGCCATGCAGAGGTTTTTGCCCTGTCTTCACAAAGAACTGTGGCTCCATGTACACTTTGAATGTTTTGTGCAAGTCTAGCTCACTGTTGGGATCTGGACAAGTGAGAAAGCAAAAATAAAACTGAGTTAGCATCAGTGTGCCTTGCTTTTTTGTACAGGTACTTGTGGCACTCACATTACCTGATATCCATAAAGTTCAAAACTGCCCCACTTGTGTGAATGAGGCTTCATTTTCTTTATCCAAGGTAGGATTTTCCCATGGGGAATGTGGCTTTGATATATTTTGCCCAGCAGATTTGGAGGTGTTCAGGTGAATGGTGCCTGTAGGCAGACAGGGTACAGGCAAAATTTCTGTGGCATAAATCCATCACGTCCCCACAGCCACGGAGCAGATCCTCAGGGGAGAGGTGAGGGTCTGTCTGCTCTCAGCCCCTTGCACATGATGGTCAGGAGGGTCTGCACAGGCTCCTACTGCATAATTTGCTTTTCTTGGTGGTCTTGCAAAGAAAAAAAAAAAACGGGCAAGAAGGGTTATTTAGCCTTACACATAATGGAAAAAGGCTGGGAAGTTTGGCTAGTGGCTCCAGCTCAGCCAGAATTTGAAGTTCAAAATAGTTGTTGTGTCAGGGAGAATCCCTCACTTTTCACATGTGCACATGTAAGTGTGGTAAGAAGGGCTGAGTTTGGATAGAAAGGCTGAGTTTGATAGGAAGGGCTGAGTTTGGATAGAAAGGAAAGCAATGAGAAAAAATTCCTGCAGCTCTCTGGAAACACAGGTGGCAGAGACATTTTATTCCCTGGTTTATGGTCATGTAAAACAAATTCACTGCAGCTTGTCAGTGAGCAAGGATCTCCTGCTGCTAGGTAAAGGGCAGAGCAGGGGTGAGTTTGTTTCTCTGCTGCAGACAAGGACTGTGTGCAGGAGTGTCTGACTCCACCCTGGGCTGCAGGACTGGCAGAGGTGGTTTGGAGCTGCTGGGAGATTTCTCTGGCATTTTGGAAAAGGAAGTTTTGTCCTGAGGTTTTGAGGGACAGGGGAAGAAGAGAGACACCAGCAGCAGCCACTCTGGGGCAGTCTGGGCCGGGGCTGGGGTTTACACCCGAGCCCAAGTGGCAGAAACTGCTGCTGATGTGTGGTGTGAGCAGCAGAGATGCACCAGAGCACATCTGGAGGAGGCACTGTGCCACACCTGCTTTTCCATGTCAGACAGCTCAGGGCTGTGGCTTGTGCATCTCAACTTCTCAGTTGTGATTTCTCGTAAACTGGATGAGCACCAACATGCAAATAACAATAGCAAGGTACCACCCTACCACAACAATGCCCGGCAGCTTTGGGACCAAGTTCAGCGGGATTCTTGCCAACAACTCTGAGTAGAATTTTGCTCATTTTGAGACTTGGTTGTTTGGGCTAACTTCCTGTCTTTTCCACTTTATTGTCTTTGGGTTTTTTCTGTGGTGTAACAAAACTCAATGAAGGTAAACAGTAGAAATGGGTTAGAAGTCTACAGGGTGCTTGGCTGTTTTAAAGGCATCTTGGAGAACATCTTCATTCACCCAAAAAATATAGTGTGAATATCGAGTGAATCAAGTGAATATTGATAGAATCAAGTGAAATGTAGTTAAAATTCAGATGATGCTTATCTGTGTTTTAATCTAACAAGTCTTTGTGGGTAATATCTTGTACCAACATACACTTTCTTAAATTTTGCACATGTATGTGGCTGAAAGAGCTGCTCTCATAACTGAAAGGGTAAATATGACCTTTCAGAAATTGTGGAACTTCCCTCTGCTCTCTGAAAATAAGGAAAAAAAAAAATCCAATGAAAAACACTCTGGGAGATTTCTTTTGCAGATTAGGGAAGGATTTTTTAACTTGCAGTCAAGGAAAGCTCAAAATGTCCTCTACAAGGGTCCTCACTAGTGTGTGCAGCAGGTGATGAATGATCCCTGTGTTAGGTTTGAGGACCCAGCAGGACACAGCGATCAGGATATGGGCTGCAGAATTATAAGGTTCTAAAACTTTTGAGCTCTGCCTGTTTTCCTCTTTGTTTCAAGGATTTAAAAGGTCCGAGATCTCTTCAAACTTTTTTTTTCTTAGTGACAGCTGAGATCTTTAACTGGATGGCATCACCTGGGCTGAGACAGAATCACAGAATCACAGAATATCCTGAGCTGGGAGGGACCCCCAGGATCCCCCAGCCCAGCCCTGGCCCTGCCCAGACCCCCCAACAACCCCACCCTGGGCATCCCTGGCAGCGCTGTCCAAACGCTCCTGGAGCTCTGGCAGCCTCGGGGCCGTGCCCATTCCCTGGGGAGCCTGGGCAGTGCCAGCACCTCTGGGGAAGAACCTTGCCCTGACATCCAGCCTGATCACACAGCTTCATGCCAGCTGAATCCTTGGATCCTGTCACTGGGTTTAAGAAACAAAACAAAACTCCTGGTGCTGGACTTGTGGCTGTTTAGGGTTTGCTGGGGTCACCCAAACCTCCCAGTTTGTCCCAGAAGCGCGGCGTGGCCTCCAGCCGTGCTGCCAGCAGAGGTGCAGCGGGTGCTGCGAGGTGAGCGGCCAGCTCATCTCACAACTGCTGTCACTGCTGGGGTGTTGGGAAACGCCGGCACTGCCGCCAACATCAGAGGTACCTGTGCTCCTGAGGCGGGTGAGGAGCAGCCACCCCGCTCTGCAGCGCTGCCTGTGGGTTCAAGCACGTTCCCGCTCTGGGCTGCGGTGGAAATGTGGCTTTCTGAAGTTTCTCAAGAGAAGCAGGACTTGTCCTCCCCAGCCAGGCTGGCTCTTGCCTTCTCACCCGTGCTGTCTCCTGTTCCAGACCCACAGGGAGCTGATGTTCCTTGTGTGGTGTTTCCTCACATCCCCAGGGAGACTCACTCCCATCCACCCCTCACTGAAGTGAGAGTCTCCCAGTCTCTGCTCCCCATCTGTATAACTAAGGAAGATAAATGCTCATTTATTGACTCCTGCCTGCATTTTTCCTCACCTCAGGGGCAGGGGTAGATGTGCAGCCAGAGTAGGACATGGGAACACCGTGTGTCTCCTGGCTGGAATGCTGGTGCAGACCCTGTGGAAAGGCCTTTCTCCACAAGAACAACCACACAGTGCCTCTGCCTGAGTGATTTGGAGTCTGTTGACCTACCCAGTGACAGTCCAGGTGGGGAGCCCCCACAGCTCACCCAGGAGAATGGCTTCTCCATAGCTCCATGAAGACTTTTTCTCTTCCAGTCTTTGTCTTGAGCCTTAGAATCCCAGAAGGGTTTGGTTTGGAAGGGACATTAAAGCCCATCTTGTTCCGCCCCCTGCCATGCACAGGGACACCTTCCACTGTCCCAGGCTGCTCCAAGCCCTGGCCTTGGACACTTCCAGGGACCCAGGAGCAGCCACAGCTTCTCTGGGCACCCTGTGCCAGGGCCTGCCCACCCTCACAGGGAACAATTTCTCCCTGAAATCCCATCTAACCCTACCCTCAGGCAGTGGGAAGATGCTACCCTTTGTGGTCTCCAGCACAACAAGACCTTTTCCTGCACTGTCACAGCCTCACACTGGGAAATGCAGTCATACATCAAAGCCAGCAAATAGGAAATTAAAATTGGGTTTTAAAACGGGCTCCTGAGGGAACAAAGCTTCCAAATCTTGTATAACCCCTCTCATCCAGGTTGGCAGCAGCATGTGAGCTTTGGATCCTTTGACCACCATTTTTAACATATGTGAAAATGTAAGATGTATTACAAAATCATCATGATGTAGTGGCCCTTTCCTTGGGAAGGCTTAGCAAGGGTGTGGAGCCTAGGAACAGATGGCCATTTTGCTGTGGGGATAATGTGTCCCAAATCTGGCTGGACCACAAACCTTTGGAGAAATCTCATCTAGCAAACACCCCAAATGGAAGCCAGGGTTGCATCTCCCATCTACACCCCCCAAGGCTGGGAGATGGATTCCCCTGCATCCACCTTGCCTTGTTCCCAAGAACTGGGAGAGCTGGGCTACAGTGAGGAAGAGGGAATAAGAAGGTGTAAGACACAGACCCCAAAGCACTTCCCATCCCTGGAAGTGTCCAAGGCCAGGTTGGACAGGGCTTGGAGCAACCTGGGATAGTGGAAGGTGTCCCTGCCCATGGCAGGGGGTTGGAACAAGATGTTCTGGAATGTTCCCTCCAACCCAAACCATTCTCTGATTCTTGTGAGGAGCTGGGGGTGGGCAGCTGGGAAATGACCTGGTGAAGGGAGCTGCTGTTGGGGTGGGAGCAGTGCCAGCAGGGTTTGGTGAGACCCACAGCAGTGCCAGTACCTTGGCAGAGCTCTGTGAAGTTTCCATCCCTGCTAATAAACCACATGAGCATGATCTTAATGACAAAGGAAATAATTACTTCTTCTTAAGAAGCTCATCTCCTCGCACCCCAGGGCCCGTGTGTGGAGCAGTGAGGAGTTTACAAGTCCAGAGCGTGGGAGGGAGGCGAGGCTGACGGAACTCGGGTGGTGTGTGCCAGGTGTGAGTGCAGGGGAGCTGCAGCAGCCAGGCCTGCGGTGCTGCACCTTCAACAAGGTCATGCAGAAGTCACCTGAGGGCAAACACCTGTGAGCCCAACCCTGCAAGGTGCTAAGGCAGCTCTTGGTGATGTGGCTGATTCCAGATCACCCTCTTCAGCCTGTGACAACCTGCTGAGCACCCAAAGCCAGCAGAGTTTGACCATGAACACCATTGCCAAGCCCTTAGAGAGACGGCAGCTTCAGAGAGCTGATCTGTGCCTGGCTGCTGTATAAGCAATGACTTTGCATCTATCTCAACCCACCATTAGCATTTAAAATCATTCCTTACCGACAGGAAACAAAACACAGCTTTGAAAAAAAAATCTATCCTGGTGATGGGCTTTGTTTTGCATTTCTTTGTGACAAAAGTGATTAAACTGCTAAATCACAGCTGCTTTTCTCATAAAAAAGACAAAGCATCTTTCAATCCCTCCATCATTTCAAGAGTTGCAGAAAGCTCTAGGTAAATGGGAGTGATTTGATCTATCTTGGCTTTATCACTGCATCTCCTACACCCACAGGCTCCCAAGCAGGGTGTATTTGCTGTCTCATGGCCTAAAAGCTTCCCGTGTTACTCATAACTTAAACACCGAGAGAGAGATAAGGGATTGGGTTTGGTTTGTTTCCTTTCAGAAGAAATGAACATTAATAAATATCTCATTACCAGAAAGTGTCATAGTGAAAGTACAGCGCTTTCTCCTGTTCCACAGTTGGCTCTTTAATTTTCACCATGGTTAAAGAGCAACATGAAAACCCTGAAAAATGATCCCAGTCACACTCAGCTGAGTTTTCAATAACCGCTGGATCAGATAGGGCCGAGCTCCTATCGCAGGAGATGATCAGATATGGGGCAGCAACTGCTGCAGACTTTGCTCGGCACAAATTATTCCCCCCTAATGTCCACTGAAAGGTGAAAATCTGCTGTTGCAGCACCCATGATCTTCAGTATTTCAGAAAACTCCTCAGGCCCTGAGGTTGCTTGCAAGGAGCCCTGGTCCTGCTGTGAGCCATTTCCCATTTCATTTCCCGTCACAACCATTGCTCCAGAGAGACTTGCTGAAGGGGGTGTTCTCCACCAGCTTGTTTCAAGAAGAGGTGGATGTTGATGCCCCAAAAGTGTGGGCTGCCTGTGGAGGTGGCCAAAGGATCTGCTGCACTGGAGGGCAGTGCTGGAGGCTCAGGCTGAGCTCTGGACATCAGGTTCATGGTTGTCTCCAAAGTGGGAGTGAAGATGCCTCTGCTGTGAAGGATGGCTGAAAAGGACACCAAGAAAGGATGCTCCGAAAGCATGGAATCAGAATATCCTGAGTTGGAAGGGACCCACACGGATCATCAAGTCCAACTCAATGAACATCCAACTCCAAATGAAGCTCCAAGAGGATGAAAGAGAGGAGAGCATCAAGCTGGGGTGAGATGGAGCAGTGGCAAAGGAGCCATGAGTCAGGATTGTCCCCAGGCAGAGGATGGAGAAGACCCCCAGCGAGGAAGCTGTCTGCTATCCTTCAGCCATGCTTGGGACACGAGTCTCTCTGCATCCGTTCCCTGGAGTGGAGAACAGAGAATGGAATCGTTGCCAAAATCACCCTACAGAGCCTCAAAAACTGGCTTGAGCCAAGGAGGCAACACAGCCTGTCCTGGATAACCTCGGCAAATCCACTGCTGATAGGAAAAAGCCAGTGGGAGAGAGCTGCCATAGAGTGTGGCCTTCTGTGCACTGTTCCCACCAGGGAAAATCCCTGCCTTCCAAATCCCACCAGCAGCTCTTTGCTGGTCCTGGTGGTGGGCGTGATTCAGTGCCTGGGTTTGCAAATGCTTTTGGGCAATTCGTGTCCTCCAGCACCACGAGAACGGGGAAGTGAATACATAACACACAGCCAGGAGTGGGGAGTGGAGAGAGAAGCTTGGAAAAAGGTCAGAAAGCAAAGAAAGGTCCATCTCCTGAACTGGTAGAAGGGAAAGATCTCATGGCTTTTAGGCCGGTCTTCAGACACGAGTCCAGATTTTGGAACATGTAGGGGTGGAAATACTGTGGTTTATTTGCTACACATGATTTACAACGCCCTTCAATGGGAAATAAATTTCACAGGACAATGCCTCCAGGGAAAATATTATGTGTTTGGATGGGTGATTCATCATTCTGCATTAAGCCCATAAGCTCAGCTGACATCGAGGTATACCTGATAATCTCTTATCTAAATAATTTCCCCTTGAAATCCTCCATCTGTGCAGCTTTGTGCTGCTGATGGAAGGATAAATTGCTGGGCCAAAACTTCTGCTGGGAAAACTGGCCTTGTAGTGGCATGGTCAAGATGTGGAGATGCTGAGTCCTGCCCAGAAGACCCCACACCATGCTGGGTTATGTGGAAGGCACCAATGGTCCCAGGTGACCTCTGGAGAGGTGATGGAGGGTAGGGGTGGAGCGCTGCTCTGCTTTTTTTAAAATGTGGATGTCTTTAAAGCTTTTGAGAATGTCCCACTCAGTCATGTCTTGGCTCCTGACCAGTACCAGAAGAAGGCTAAGTGCAGAGCCTTCATCTATCTTGGCCAGCCTGGAATTGCCTTCATGCTGAGACATTTCACCAGAATTATCCAAATCTCTTCTTCGCTGCTCCCAGTTTGGGTCACCTTCATTAGCCACGAGGCACCAGTGCTGAGCTCCCAGAACATCTTCCACCAGTATGATGCTGAGAACATCAAGCACACCCCATCCTTCCGCAGCCTCCCTCAAACTCCATTTTTCTTGCCTTCCTCTCAGCATCCCCTTTTTCCCTGCTGTTGCAGGCACAGGGGTTACTCCATCACAGGGCTCCAGGGGCTGTTTTTTGCAGGGGATGTGGATGAAGTGTAGATCATCATCACTGCATGCTGTGTGTTGGGGCAGGACAGCTCCATGGGATGAGGGTAGAGCTTGGGATGTCTGTTGTGGGTCTGGGCATGGGTCCTAGAGCACCCATCCTTCCCATCCTTGTCTTTACAGCTGTGCTGCAAACACGGGGAATTGTGACCAGCCTGCCACTGAGGCCTGCTCGTGCCTGGCTGGCACCTGGTGTGCCAGGGTGATGTGAGGCTTGTGCTGCTGAATTCTCCAAATTAGTCACTAATTATAGCAGCCACCCACAGTGTCCCCAGCAGCCGAGTATCTGCGAAGGTCACGAACCCCGTGATTCAGCCGTGAATCCGCGTGTAACTCTGGTGAAATAACAGGAAATATGGGCATAACGAGACGTCAGCCCATCACTGATGGTGCCGATAGCGCGTTCCGTGCTTCTCCCTTTGCCATGGAAACAGGCTTGGATGGCACCCAGAAGGGTAAATGCTCTGCAGCTGCCTCTCTCCTGAATCCAGGCGCTGGGTTTGCCTCCTGTGCTGGCTGGCAGGGATAGCTGAGCCCCACAGCAGCTGCCCCACAGCTCCCAGTGCACCTCTGCCAGCCCTGAGAGGTGGAGAGGACTTCTGCAGGAAATGTCCGGCCCAAATGACACCCCCAGTCCTGGCCAGCCTGGAGAGGAGGAGGAGGAGACTGAATGCATGGTGCCCATCCCTCTGCCTCACACACGGTGTCCCAGGGCCCCATCCACTCTGGACCAGCTCCAGGATGGAGAGGTGGGAGCAGCTTCCCGTGGTGCTGGTGGCTGGGTTCTTCCCACTGCCACAGTCTCTGGGAAGGAGCAGGGCAGGGCTGCTGCTAAACAGAATCACTGGAGCCTTTCAGATGTGGCTATTTTGTTTTCCTCCTGTTTCTCCACAGGGGAAAGCTGCGAGCAGAGCTCTCCTCCAGGAGTTTTGGTGTGTCAGGAGGAAGGGGCTCGCAGCCCGGGGGCACATCCAAGTGTCTGCATGGGCTGGTAGGAGCAGGGATGGGTCTTCCTCTTCCCTGCAGTGGCTGTAGCACAGGTGGTGGGCACAAAAGCTGTGTCTGGCCCTGTTCTGGGCAGGTTTCTCTGCTCCTAAGCCACCTCATGAACCTCATCACCCACACCCATGGAGCTACTCAGCCCCCTGACTCTTTTCATCTCTGTGAGCTGCTTATCCTCTCCCAGCTTCTTCCATCTCCTCCTGGCACACCCAAGCTGTTGCCTCCATCATTTTTCCTTCTCTGACTCCTCAAAGCCCATCTCAGTTCCTTCCATGCTCCCTGCCCCTTGCTCAGCCTCAGTGGCCACCGGATTATCTCTCCATTAATGTGCAGTTCAGCAAACCCAGAGCATTTTGGAAAGGCTGAAGGGATCTGTGAATTTGCTTTGAATATAGCAACGTGTTTTGGCTAAAAGGAACAAGAGAACATTTTGAAAATGTCAAAATATTTTGTTTAGGCATTTTTTGAACAAAATGTTTCACTTGGTAGTTGACAAAAAAAAAAGAAAAAAGAAGAAAAAGATCAGTTCAAAATCTCCAAAATAAAATCTTCCCACTTTTATTTTGAGATAGCACCTGCCTGGGAGAACTCAAACTACAAAGGCACAAAACCCATTTTCAATGGTAAATAATGTCCAGGCACCCAAGGGAGTTTCTTCAGTGGAAGTCAAAATGTTTCAAAGGGAGTCAAAACATTCCCTGATATTGTTTTTTTCCCTATTTCTCTTAGGTGTGAGAAAAAAACCCTGTCCTTGCTGGGCCTGGATCAAGAACTTGTGTTCGTTTTTATGTTGGCTGCCAAGTAGAAATATTTATGGCAACAACTTGATAGGCAGCTCAGGTCTGCTTTTTGTGTTGGAGAGAGAATTAATGCTGGGATCAGGATGTCTGTGGTGATCCTTCCTCTCTGCCCCTCTGCTTTGGCTTCTCATCCTGTAGGATGAAGGGTCCAGAGAAAATATTTTTTCTCCATGTTTGTCTAAGTTTGCTCTAACCCCTGCTCTGCCCTGGAGATCCTGGAGCTGTTTCTGAAGGGAGCCTGCAATTCCTTTGTGTTTTTCGGAGCCTTTCTTATTTCACAGAATCCCAGACTGGTTTGGGTTGGAAGGGACATAAAAGCTCATCCTGCAGTGGGCAGGAGCATCTTTAACTGGATCAGGTTGCTCAGAGCCACGTCCAACGGGACCTTGAATGTTCCCAGGGATGGGTCATCCGCAGCTTCTCTGAGCAACCAGCTACATTTCCTGATGGATGTCTCTGTCTGGCCTTGTCCTCCTGTCCTCTCCTCCTCACTGTGGGATAAAAACCTGGGGTCAGGATCCATCTCCCTCTGCCCAGCACTGGGGGCACTGAGCTCCAGCTGAAAACAACACACATCCCATTTTCAGCCTGCTTTTCCGTGAGCTCCAGCCATGCCAGCTGCCTGTTTGTCTTTCTGCCACCTGTGAGTCCTGCACAGCTTTTACAGCTGATGGCTAATTTCAAGTAAACTTGCCCAAAGACTTGAAGGTGGGAA